>NC_088655.1:13380730-13810730 GCF_964019385.1 Sycon ciliatum
TTTGGAATGCTGCTTCGGAGCACGAGCACCCAACCCTGCACGATGACTTGAAGATGACGGTGGACGGAGAGTCCCTGAACCTACTGATGCCTCTGCACACTCCAGCTCTATTGTCGCCGCATATCGCTTTGTCAGCTTCGCATCCTTACTCCGACGCAGAGTGTACAGCGCCCTCATGCGCGCGTCCCCACTCGATCGAAGAATGTGCCATTTGATGGACTGGCACTTTTTCCACACCGTAGGAAGGTAGTGGAGGCGTAAGCCAAAGCGTTTGCGACTGCCAATAAAAAGAATGGCAGAGTTTGCGCATCGAGGTAGGCCTGACCATTTCTTCAGAAATGGTAAACACATAAAGTGCAGTTCACGTACAAAACCTTGTGTGAGTTCAAGAACCTGGAAAGACCAAGAAAGCTTGGGCACTACAAGATGGTGGTAAAGCCATAGCTTGTGGTGGTCTTGAAGCCAAGAGCCATCTACTTTTTGCATGAGAGATACAGTGAGTTGACGGATGTCTTCCCGCTGGGTCTGCTCAGAGCAATCAGCATGCAGCCTTCGCCCCAGGAACTTGAACTCTGCAGTGTCAATGAAAGCGATCTTCCTCCCTGACATTGTCAGGCAGGGATCGTAAGGTTTGTACCGGCCATCTACAAGCTTTGCTGCACTGCTTTTGCATTTGTGCGGCGCCGCCTGCATACATTGGGTCCACGAAAGAAAGTCCTCCGTGACCGCAATGAGTTTTTGACAACCTGCACTAGATTTGCTATAGAGGCCTAAGTCATCAGCAAAAGCTGTTTGGGACACTTGCAAAGGGGAAGATTTAAAATCATAGGAGAGGCAACTTAATTCAGGGGCTGCAAGTGAGTCCAGCAGAAGCTGGAAACAAATATTGAAAAGGACCGGGGACAAGGGGCACCCCTGGAAAACACCAATGTTGTAATTAAAGGTGGGGGTGTGTGGTTGTACGACGAAAGCGCAAAGACTGCCAAAGTAGGAAAAAAATTAATTCCTGAATTGCAAAGGAAGGCTGTAGTGGGTTAGAGCATACTGTATCAGATTGTGGCGCACTGAACCAAATGCATTCTTCAAATCTATCCACGCAATGCAAATTTGGCGTTTTGCCGTCTTTGCATCACGCATCGCCTCATAGCAAAGTGATGTATGCTCTAAGCACCCAGCCTTTGCAGGCATAAATCCTTTCTGGTTGTCACCATCGAAGAACTTATTGCCTAGCATATGTTTCAAGAGGCGCTTTGCAACTAAGGTGAAAAAGATCTTCCCGGACGTGTTCGCTAGAGCAATCGGTCGGAATTTCGAAGGATCATCAGACACCTCCCCCTTGGCCAGGAGTGTGATACACGCTACCTGCCACTGCCTTGGAATGATCTTGCTCTCCCAAACCCGCCCAAAGATGGTGAAAAGAATGGATTGAAGGGAGGGACAAAGCTTCCAAACTATGTAAGGTATCTTGTCAGGACCCGGTGCAGAGGTGTTGCGACACTTCTTCAAAACATTCTGAAATTCAGTCCATGTAGGGGTCCCCTCATCGACTGGGTGGGTGCAATCCCGGGGCTTCCCTGCACTGGGGCAGGATTCGTACGAAGTGGCACGATCCTGGTCTGCATATGTGTGTTGGAAGTACTCAAAGCAGGTAGTGTCAGAGAAAGTGGGTTTGACATGGTTGGTTGGTTGAAACAATTTCTTTCCGAAGGCATATGGGTCCTTGAGAAAGGCATCCTGGTCCCTCTTGTTCCGGGATCGATCGTCGTACATCTTTTGTTGTTTCAAAAGACGCTTGATTTGTTTTCCAATTGAAAAATACTCATTTCTGAGCGCTGCAGGTACTTCGTCCGGGTTTTTGATCTTACGAAATTGGCGCTTTAAATCACGCCTGTGAGCCCGGAGTTTTTCCACTGCACGGTTTTTATTTGCATTCTTGTGTTTTGGTGGAGGTGGGAGAGAGAGAGGGAGAGAGAGAGGGAGAGAGAGGGAGAGAGAGGGAGGGCAGTAATGAAAGCATAGCTACAAATGGAAGTCCTCCAACTCGGTAGAGTGCTCAAAATTCGTTCAAATAGAGCATTCCGAGTTACACACGACATAGAGCACCACGCATCATTCATTGGAACTGATAGTTTCATGTCCATAGGCAATCATCAGACAACTAATACAGGATGAACAGCCAAGATCCGATTTATATGCGGTACGGGTAGTGTTACAGAGGCAGCGATGTGTGTAAGCAAGAGTGTGGAGTTTCATACATTGATTCAGCGGGCCTAGCAAGAGTAATTTTAAAAGGTCACTTGCCGAGCAGGAACTTCGCAGCATAGCGACATTTCGACACAATATCTGGGCGCTTGTTGAGTGAGATTCTGCGGTCTGATGCAATGATGTGGTACTTCTCGGCTATGCAGCGGGCAGCGCTTTGCGACGTTGGAGTAGGCATAAGCATAGCCAGCAATCGCATGTCATCACGTACATTGAAAATCAACATAATTTTGCGAATCGACCTTTTTTTCAGGATCACTTTTCAATGAGGACGAAGCAAAGTCGGCCGAACGAAGCCTAGAGGAAAAAAATCACCCTCTCCACTTCACCATCACGATACTGACATAGATACGAGATGAAACAACTAAAAAATCCACAAGAAAACTGTACGGCCATCATCGCGCTGACTTTGGTCTGACTTTGGTCTGAGAATTTCTATCACGATCAAAAATGTACGAGGAGCACTCAAAAATAAGCCACAGACGTACCTTTATCGCTCTCTACTCCTTTTTCAAGGCACAAAAGTCGACTCTCCACTTTCAAACCAGGAACCAGACATACCAGTGGTCCTTTTCAGCTACTCCACGAGCGCAGGAAATGTTCACCAAGGGGCGCAGAGCAGCATCCATTCCAGAAAAAGAGCTAAAATACGAGTCAGACTGCATGCCTAAGTACATGAGTACATGTATGAGTACATGCAGAAAATAGTCAATTTCAACGTTTCTGCTCCAAACAGCAACTAGCTTCGACGAGAAACAAAGATTACACCAAAGGATCAAACAACAACCATTTTCTGCAGTTTTTTTGCAGATGGCTTTCTTGTGCTTGGCCCAGCACGCCAAAAATCACACCTCGGAGGAGTACAAGAATTACAACTCTCAGATGTCCTCGATTGCTGGCCATGCACTCTCCTTGACAGCCCAGGAAATCCCGCAAGGTCTATTCTGGCACTTAAGGCTCTACACATACCTGGTCAGCTGAGTGCTGCTATCATAGCGCTCATGCCTTAGCGGGGTCATGTGGTTGGAGTGTCTGCTCTTGAACTCTGGCGCCGACATCCCAGTGTATGTTCTCAAGGTGCTGCCCGACTTGATGCTTGCTACGTACACCGTGTTGGTGGTCCGGCATGCACCATTCAGTGGGTATAATGCTGCAACACGCCACTTGCATGGTAAATCATCATGTTTTGGTTGCAATCCTCTCTTGTAGTGTCCTTGCATTCTGGTTTCCATGCTGGGCATGCAGCTATAGCTCAAGTTTATGGTATCGCGGTGAAAAAGCTTTCACAATCTGGATCCATTGGGGAAATGCTACGATATCAATGCCAGAAACTGCCCGGTAATGCTCGTTCTCACGTTCGCACTGTACGGAGGGTTGAGCCATGTCACATTGTTTTTGCTTTCGCCCCTTCCTTCAACGCGGCTGCATCTCGCCATCGCTGTAGGTTAGAGGCGTGGTGTGTCCGCCGGCAGCAAGCGTGTTGGCATACTCCGGCACCGCTTCCTCGAACTCCTTCTTGGACCTGGATATTGAAGACAACCGTTTGTTGATGCTCGTTGGTATATTTTTCAGGACCTGTGGCGGGTGATTAGATTGAGTGCTGACATACATCGGGGGTGAAGGCATTGGGTTTCCTGTTTGACTTGAATGTTCCCGATCGTAAGCACATGGTGATAGCCAGATAATACACAGTGCTCATATTGGACCATATCGTGATTTTCAGCCCGCATACCTCGAAGGCTCACAAGCCTCCGCACCGACATTATGCACCCATGGTGACATTGAACATGTCTCCCTCCCCTGCTTTGACCACACCTGGCCATCTGAGAATAGCAGCAACATTCGGGCATGCATAACGGTGTCTAGATCATCCTGGCTCACTTGCACGTGCGTCTGGGCGAAGTTCAAGGCATCGAGGAGGAGCTCTTTCGTGATAGATGGATAAAAGTTTACAATATCAAACACCAGGAAGGAGTGTCGTTCCTTCTCCGCGATGCCCTTGAACCAGTTGGTCACACCCGCAATGCTTCTTCATTGCCTTTCCCCTGTTGCACTGCGGAGTTTATCGGTATTATCACGGAGTATGGTCCTGCGCACAGCGCCTAGCTGGCTATTAGCGGGGTTGATAAGACGGCATGGCCAGGCCTGCTTAAAGCTCTCTTTGTGGTCTCTAAGGGTTATGAAAGCCTTCGACTTTGCAAGTACCTCGGTTCTATCGCCTATTTCCAAGCGCTGTGCGATGTCCTTTACCTCCATATTGATCTCACGGTATGCGCTCTCCTCTGCATGCTGGTATGTTTGGTGATGTTGTCCAGCATAAGCTTTCTGTATTGGTCAATCGGCATTTTGTACAGGTTGCGTGTCTTGTCCGCTGCCACTAAGTTACGACCTGCTGCGATTTGTCAACACGCTGCAAATCCTTCCTCATCCTCGCCTGCAGGTCATTTGAAGTATGACGAAAGCTGATGTTCTCCATCATACGATAATATAATGTTCAAAGCTGACTTATATAATTATATAAGTCAGCTTTGAACGCCACAAGCTCATCCACTTGTGGGGGGGGCAATTCTTGTTTTGAATCCGAACTTGTTGCGTTCTGGTTTCTCGCTGTCCTCTTTGGCGAAGAACGCCTTCCACCTCATCCTCTTAATCACACTTTCCTCCTTCTCTATGAGGCGCTTCTTGTACTCCTTGGCTGTTGGAGTTGGAGTATTCTTGAGGGAATAGAGTATTCTTGAGGGAATACTCCAAGTTCATGCGCATCGGTTCATCCGTTATTTCCAGACCTGGAGAAAAAGTGCTCAGTCGCAAGCGGGGTGAGAGCGAACTACGAATGAGAGTCCTCCGGCTTGGTAGAGTGCTTGATATTCATTCGAATAGAGCTACCTTACACATGACACAAAGCACCACGCATCATTCGTTGTAACTAACAGTTTCATGTCCACAGGCAATCATCAGACAACTAATACTGGATGAACAGCCAAGATCCGATTACATGTCGCTGCTATTCTCAGATGGCCAGGTGTGGTCAAAGCAGGGTAGGGAGACATGTTCGATGTCACCATGGGTGCATATGTCAGTGCGGATGCTTGTGAGCTAGTCGGACTATACATTCTCGAGAAGCTCACTGCGCATCTCAGCCGACCGTCTGTGGGTCTGTATCGGGAGATGGTAGTGGGCCTATGGCGGACAGAACAAGGAAGTAGGTAACTGAAGTCATCGAGGCATGCGGGCTGAAAATCACAATTGGGTTCCATATGAGCACTGACAATTATCTGGATATCAAACATGTGCTTACGATCGGAAACAGGAAACCCAATGCCTTCACCCCTGTATGGGAGCACTCAATCTAATCACCCGCCACAGGTCCTGAAAAATATACCAAAGAGCATCAACAAGCGGTTGTCTTCAATATCCAGGTCCAAGAAGGAGTTTGAGCAAGCGGCGTCAGAGTATGCCAACACGCTTGCTGCCGGCGGACACACCACACCTCTAGCCTACAGCGATGGCGAGACGCAGCCGCGTAGAAGGAAGGGGCGAAAGCAAAATATGATATGGTTCAACCCTCCATACAGTGCGAACGTGAGAACGAACATTGGTGGACAGTTTCTCGCGCTGATATCAAAGCATTTATGGATCAGATTGAGAAAGCAATACAGTAAAGGTGAGCTATAGCTGCATGCCCAGCAAGGAAACCAGAATAAAAGGACACTACAAGAGAGTATTGCAACCAAAACATGATGATTCGCCATGCAATTGCTATGTTGCAGCGCTATGCCCACTGAATGGTACATGCAGGGCCACCAACATAGTGTACGTAGCAAGCATCAAGTCGGCAAGCACCTTGAGAAGATAAAATGGGATGTCAGCCCCAGAGTTCAAGAGCAGACACTCCAACCACATGACCCCGCTGAGGCATCATCGCTATGATTGCAGCACTCAGCTGGCCAGGTATGTGTGGAGCCTTAAGCGCCAGAATAGAACTTACGAGATTTCCTGGGCTGTCAAGGAAGGTTCTATTGCCTTCTCCAACGTCGCAAAGCGCTGCAACCTCTGCATAGCCGAGAAGTACCATATCCTTTTATCAGACCGCAGAATCTCACTCAATAAGCGCACAGAGATTGTGTTCAAGTGCCGCCATGCTGCAAAGTTCCTGCTCGGCAAGCACAAAGGTGTGACCTAAATTGCTAATGCTAGGCTCACTGAATCCATTTACGAAACTCCTCACTCATGCTTACACACATCGCTGCCTCTGTAACACTACCCGTACCGCATATAAGTCGAATCTTGGCTGTTCATCCGGTATTAGTTGTCCGATGATTGCCTATGGACATGAAACTATTAGTTCCAATGAATGATGCGTGGTGCTTTGTGTCGTGTGTAAGAAAACTATAAGGGTTTCTTCTCTGAAGCTAGCATCCTGCCAGTCCAGCATTCATTACCTGGCACAGCTAACCTTCCACCATGTCAGCATTCATTACCTGGCACAGTCTCCCTGGACCCAGTGTGCACCAATGTCTCTGCTCACTGACGGTGTGTAACGTTACCGATTCAGTGATTCTACATGTGTGTTTGTGTGTGTGTGTGTGTGTGTGTGTGTGTGTGTGTGCGTGCGTGCGTGCGTGCATGTGTGCGTGTGTGTGTGTGTGTGTGTTTTGAGGCTCTGTTTGAGGCTCTGTCTAGTTCCCGTCTTCTACTTACTTGGAGCTCTCCCTAAGTTAGTTCTCGCCCCCCAGGGCTCTCCTAGCCTTGCTAGGAGAGCCCCTGGCGTCCAGATAGAAATACAGGTCGGAGAGGCTCACGGCGCGTCTTCCAGGACAATTTAAATTTTGATATTGTCACTGGCGCGCCGCTGTCCGTCCTCCATCCACAGTGGGCTAGCTACCCCTCGGATGTCGCCTCTACCATCCTCAGCTTTTCAGCAACCAGAAAACGGGCGACGTCGTCGCAGGCAGGATCCCCCCAGCAGAAGCGATTCTCTACTATAATTCGCTTCGTGGAATGTCAGAACTCTCGTGAATGCTGACGGCCCAATCGAAACTGCTGCGTCTGGACATAGAGTAGTCGAGGACAGGAAGATCAATACTGTCATAAATGAGCTGAAGAGACTCGACATCGAAGTGGCTGGACTTCAGGAATCGAAGTGGTTTGGAGCTGAGATCTACAATGTCGCGGATTCGATCGTGTTGTCGTCTGGACGTCCAGTACCATCTGAAAATTTCAAACGCGGAGAAGGAGTCTGCATCGTTCTGAGAGGCCGTGCACGGAACGCTTTCTCGGCAGGAGGAAACCAATGGACGGCGGTATCGTCGAGAATTGCACAATGCAAGTTGAAGTTCGTCCACCACGGAAACAAAAACACCTAGATCAATGTGATTGCATGCTACGCTCCAACTTTCAGATCAAGTAGGGAGTCCAAAAATGAATTTTTTGCATCCCTGCAAGCGAGCGTAAACTCAGTGCCACCAAGTCAACAATTGATTATCCTTGGCGACTTCAATGCACGGGTTGGTCTCATCCAGAGTGCTGATCCATGGTATGGGACTTGTGGAGATAATGGGATAGGGGAAACGAACCACGCTGGACTGGAACTGCTCCAGTTCTTGACATGCAACAGCCTCACTGTGTGCACACCTGGTTTGCCAAGAAGCGTATCCACAAGTATACATGGCAGCACCCACGGTCGAAGAAGTGGCACTGTATCGATTATGCCATTGTCAGGCGGCAAGATCTGCTAGCCTGCACAGACTGCCGCGTTATCCGTAGTGCGGAGTGTAGTACCGACCACAATCTTGTATGCTTATCGTTCTGTCTGTCGTACACCGTCAACTTTCGCACCGGAGTAGCACGGCGTTCACGCTTTAATATCCAAGCTCTCATGACCCGCCCTGGTATGACCGACGAACAATCTAATGCCGTGCAGGCTACTCGGCTCCAATTCGCCTCCGGTGTGCAACACCATCTGCAATTGTCTGGGCCAGCTGATACCGTTGATGCCAAGTGGTCGGCATACAAATCTGCCTTGACCTCCAGCGCTGAGGCACACCTGGGCAAACCCGTTCGACTACAACCAGACTGGTTCCTAGCAGCAGCAGACATCCTCCAACCTCTTTTTGCTGAGCGCACACGCCTCCATCAACAGTGGCGTCAATCAGAGCTGCCAGCGGACCACCGCCGCTTCCTCGATGTCCGAGGTAGATGTCGTACCGCAGTTGGTGCAGCGAAGAGTGCATGGTTGGAGCAGAGAGCTAGCACTGTGGAGCGTGGCAAATTTAGTGGTAAGCACGTTTGGTCCGCCATCCGAGACATTCAACGGTGCTATTCAGGACTCCGATCCGTCACCATCCATCCGGTCCGTAATGCTGAGGGCATAGTTTGCACGTCTTTGGAGGAGCAGGAAGACTGCTGGTCCACTCACTTCTCGAACTTGCTCAATGTCCCCAGTACCTTCAATGCCTCCACCGTTGCTAACATCCCTCAACGTGAGCCTGACGAGTCTCTGGCAGTCACACCAACAATGGAAGACCTTGTCGTCGCCATCAGACACCTTGCAAATGGCAAAGCTGGAGGTTCCTCGCGTATAGTCCCCGAGCTTGTGAAAGCAGGTGGCCATGATTCCCTGGACGCATTGCTGGATCTCGTCCAACTTGCTTGGACGACGGCCACTGTTCCGCAGGAATGGCGCGATGCCGAGTTGGTTCCTGTTCCCAAGAAGGGCGACCTGTCCAAATGTGATAATTGGCGGGGTATTGCCCTTCTTGATGTTGTTGGCAAGGTGTGTGGCCGCATGATTCAAGATCGCCTGCAGTTGTTGGCTGAGTCGGAACTCCCAGAGTCCCAGAGCGGCTTTCGGCCAGGCAGGGGCTGTGTTGATGCCATCTTCTCGCTCCGCCAGCTAATCGAGAAAGCATACGAACATCGTCAGCAGCTCTTCTGTGTGTTTGTGGATTTGAAAAAGGCGTACGATTCTGTACCACGCGCTGCTCTCTGGGTGGCCTTGGGCCGACTTGGGGTCCCGCAACAGCTAGTGGCCCTGATTAAGGCTTTCCACACCTCTACCTCTGCCTCGGTCCGAGTTGGCAACTCCACCTCTGATGAGTTCCCTGTGGTTAATGGTCTCCGACAAGGATGTGTCATGGCACCCGTTCTCTTTAACCTGTACTTCGGGGCGGTTGTTGAGACATGGCGTGCCCGGCTAAAGGATGCAGGTCGTAGTCACTCTGTCAGCATCCAGTTTTCCATCGATGGCCAACTCTACCCCCGCTCATCATCGCGCAGGGCTGGCGAGTCACTGTCTGTTAGTGACCTGGAGTATGCTGATGATGCCGTTCTCGTGTCTGAATGCCGTAGTGATGCTGAGTTTGGTGTGGAGCTCTTCTGTAGTGTTGCCCGAGAATTTGGACTAACTGTGAGCATCGCCAAGACGAAGATCATGACGGCGGGCCATGGGGTCTCTGCTGAAGACTCGGCTGACATCGTTCTCCCCCTTGGCACTATCGAAGCCGTGCCGAAGTTCACCTACCTAGGATCCATAGTGACCCCTGACAGTCGTTCTTCATCCGACATCAAGCGCCGTATTGCCGAAGCCTCAAAGGCCTTCGGAGCCCTCCAGAAGGTATTCACTGACAGATCTCTGTCCCTCTCTAGTAAACGCCACCTGTACATGGCCTGCGTTTCCTCAATATTACTGTATGGCGGAGAGTGTTGGACCCCACTCCAACGGGATATCAGAAGTTTGGATAAATTCCACCATCAATGCATCCGGACTGTCCTCAGCATCACCAAGCCTCGTCAGTGGTCCGAGCGGCTGTCATCCACAGACCTGCGGAACCGTTGGGGAGACCCAGTACTGATGTCTACACGCCTCCGCAATCGGCGTCTGGAATGGACTGGGCACGTTGCGCGTATGGATGAGGATCGCACCCCCCTCCAACTCCTCTTTGGGTGGCTACCTGTGCCTCGGCCGTTTTGTGGTCCCCGGCGACGGTGGAAAGACACGGTGATGACCGACCTCAAGGTTGCACTGCAACAGCCATCTCAGTGGTTCATCCTTGCTCAGGACCGCCAACAGTGGAGGGAAGTACGGGTTGCCCCTCAGTCGAGCTCCACCATGCCCAAGTCTGTGCATTGCGCAGTGTGTGACCGGAACTTCTCACGGGTCTCAGATAGAACGCGGCACAAGTGCACCACTCAGAGACGGCTTCCCATCCAGCTCCAGCGTGGATCAGTGCAATGCCAGAACTGCCAGAGGTGGTTCCGCAGCAAGGGTGGCTACTCTGGTCATCGATGCCAGCCTGTCACGAGTTCTCCTACACCAACAGTCAGTCTGTCTGTGCCACTTTCAGCTTGTTGCCAGCAGCCCTGCCCAACATGTCAGCGATGCTTCCGTTCTGCGGCCGGGTTCAAGCGTCACAACTGCAATCGTGGTGCGAGACCATCTGCTGCTGAGAGAGCAGCTCTGCCCCTCAGCTGCCCACGTTGTAAACGCAATTTCCGCCGGCAGCAGGACCTAGCCAGACATTCGCGGTCCTGCTTGTGATCCGTGTCCCGTTTTCTGGTCCCCTTTCCATAGGGGTGACACTTGCCCCTCTGGGCAGTCATGCTGCTAGTAGTAGTAGTAGTAGTGTGTGTGTGTGTGTGTGTGTGTGTGTGTGTGTGTGCGTGTGTGTGTGTGTGTATGTGTGTGTGTTACAGGATACGACTGTTGGTTGTGGTGGTACGTACATAGGGCAATCTCTGTATCGACTTGTGATCATAGATACACTGTCTACGGTAAGTACCCCCCCCCCCCCGTCCCCTGGGTATCCCCCCTTCCCCCCCCCCGGCCCCCTGTGTATCCTACATGCGTATACAAATACTCACATTGTTGAAAGCTGTGCAGTTATGTGGGAATGGCATCAACGGACGTATCCAATAAGTTATTGCCACTGTTGATAGTGATGCTTCTGCTGTGGCTGCTGCTGCTGCTGTGGCTGCTGCTGTAGCTGCTGCTGTAGCTGCTGTGGCTGCTGTGGCTGCAGCTGCTTCTATGACTGCTGTGGCTGCTGCTGTGGCTGCTGCTTCTGCTGAAGCTGCTGTGGCTGCTGCTGTAACTACTGTGGCTGCTGTGGCTGCAGCTGCTTCTATGACTGCTGCTTCTGCTGTAGCTGCTATGGCTTCTGCTTCTGCTGTAGCTGCTATGGCTGCTGCTGCTGTGGCTGCAGCTGTGGCTGCTGTGACTACTGTGGCTGCTTCTGTGGCTGCATTGCTCAGAGTGCTGCTGTTCTTGCCGCCAAGTTACTGCCAGTGTTGCTGCCATTTTCGCTGCTGCTCCTGCCATGCGTATATATGTATGCCATGTGTATGCTCTTGTAATTACATATAAGGATTGACATGGAGGATGCATTGCAAACGATGTTTTGCACTCCACAGCCGCGTACAGAGTAGTTTGTACACAGCAGACAGACAGACAGTCTGCTTTGTTTCCGCTCTGAGACGGCGCAGTGATTGCCAGTCCGGAGCCAGATTTTCCGTTTTAATGATTTACACTCCGTAGAAGTAGCATAATATATTTTTTGACGAACAATCCAACTCGGATGGTGAGTCAATTCTATTCATTGAAAAGAGGACGGGGTTGAACTTTGTTACGAGTTATGAGTAACAGTCCACCAATGTAACAAAATTACAATTATACAGTCTCTCATCTCACTCTTTCCTAACCTCAGCTTTCCAAGCTGCCAGGTTGTTACTTTGCGCCACGTAGACGGGTTGGAGTTAGGTGTCTGGTAGTTGAATGTGTCGGTACCCGCTTGCCAGTTTTATGCCATGCCATCTCACACTCTCAATACTGCCGGGCTACATTGGTGGACCACTAGTCAAAACTGGTGGCATTTTGTCACCGCAATCAATAGGACAAGCTGAGTCGACATTGTGTATACATTATTCATGCAGTGTAAGATGGTGGAGACAATGTGCAATAAAACAATGAAAGTAGGAAGAAATAGTAAAGAGAACAATAAAGATTCGAACAAGGTTGGTTCGGCTTGTCTTATTGATTGCGGTTGTAAAATCGTTGCCTCCGCACCGTTCGTTTAGGCAATTTTGCCCTTCCTCATAAGCATGCATAGAAGGATTCCACTTGGATTTTGTAGCCATCCGTGCAGTAGTGATGGTTCAATAGAGTTTGTCTTCATCCATGTGTGTCAGATTACCTGTCTTGGCCGTCCTTTTCAGATGTACTCCGTGTCGTGTAGGCCAGATGTGCATTGGGGGTTGATTCATATCGCTTCGCCAGTTGCGTGGGTCAGGCAGTTATCTGGTACTAGTCTTGATCTGTTTGATTCAGATCTTGTCCGCTATAGTATTAGTTGCTATCAGTGAAGATCTGTGGGTAAGCATCCAGTGCATTTGCAGATTTAGGTGCTTCTTATGCGACGGGCGTACATGGTACATGGTGTGTGAGATATCTTAGTAAAGAGTATGTATTCACATTCTGCTGACCTGCAGGCTGCATCGAGGCTACTCATCGATTACTTGTACTTCTACTGGTTTAACCGCCGTCGGGAACTGTACGTATCACAAGGAGTCCTCAATGTCCTGTATCGACAAGCTTTGATATGGGTAAGGGTTATGTCTTGTATCAACAAGTTCTGATATGGGTAAGGGCTATTTCTTGTATCGACAAGCTTTGGTATGGGTAAGGCTTATCAGTCCTACTTGTAATGTAAGTCAACAAGTATTCGGCGCATATTCATTTTCGGCTATTTTCGGCCTGGTCATATTTGGCCGAAAAATTGTTCCAGCCGAAATTTTGTTTTCCAAGGTTGAGTGTGACAGTGTATACAGTCAGCAGCAATGCAGGCTGAACATTTGATGCGGCCGAAATGTGTGTTAGCCCTGGGAGGCCGACATTTGAATGGGCTGAAAATTGGTAAGACTTACAGTACTTGTGTTTTAGTCGGTGTACGCAATAGAAATGCGATGTACCGTAATCACAAATACAGCTTACTGTCAAAGTCAGTCCGCGCAAATAGATATGTTGGACAGTAGCGGAAGAAAAAGAAGGAGGAAAGTGGAGATTCCGAGAGACGAAATCACAAGAAAGAATTGTCACGCATTTGCACAACGGATTTATGGTGCTAATCATAATAATGATCCTGATGTAATGCATACTAGATTGCTTGGCATGTGTGTACTGAACCCATTACCTATGTCAAAGTTAGCACATGTTGATAAATCAGTGTGTTGTAGAACGTTATGCTAACTGACCTTCACAGGTGCAGACCATGATCCGCCGCAAGGCATGCAATTTGAGTTGTTGGTCCCTATTTCTGAGTCGATTTTGCTACCATGCACTAGTATTGTGTATTGCGAGGTCTGTTCAGCTCCAGTACTCTTATGAACAGTTTCAAATTGGTAGCCTCTGCTTTAGCCTCACCTGTGGTTGAAATTTGATTTAAAAAAAACTTGTGTGCGTGTGTGCTGGTTTGCATGCCGCCGCCGCCGATGCTGCTGCTGCTGCTGTTGTCATTGTGCTATTGTTGTTGTCCCAAGCTTGGTGCCATGTTTGCACCCGTTCTTCCATTTATGGGAGCTGCCTCATTGCTTCTCTACTTCATCGTATACTATAACATAGTGATGGATACGAGCAGTCATCCGGAGAAGCGCTACAGCCAGTTCAACAGAGATAACACATTCTATCTGGGGCTGATGCTGCTGACACTGTTCTTCGTTGGAATACCTGGATCACTTGTCACCACTATGTGAGTCTGCTGCTCTGTTACATCTATCTGTGTGACATTTCAGGACCCTTTTGGCAGGCACCCAAACTGCCCCCCCCCCCCCCGACTCCGCTTTGGCAAGTACCCAACCAGAGAGACCCCCTTAGGTATTCACCCAACTGGACATGTGGCGTTAGGTATTCACCTAACTTGAGACCCTGTGGCCAGAACTCAAGCGGACCCGTTAACAATCAGTCCAGCATTACAGTACGCAGACTTGATGTGTTTTTGGATGCTAAGCATGATCATGGTAGATAGTGTGGTTTTAACCCTTTCCGGACGAAGCGCAAGTTGACACGTTTTCAAAAGCACCCTGGATTCTGAAGCACCCGGTGACTCGTGTGCAAGTGTGCCCGTTTTGGCAGTGCTTAAAGTCGAGACCCTAGGTCGGCGGAGCTCCCTAAACCTCACCACCACTGCCACGATTCAGGTTGTGCGGGCTTCCCCTAGCTGCATCTCATGTTTTGCATTTAAGTGGTCTTTGTAAAAATTATATTTTGTATACTCAATCTGCGGACAGAACTGTTTCGTCCTTTGTGGACTCATCAGCGCAGCACAGAGGAAATGAGGCCGAACCTGATAGCAATGGAAATAAAAATTTCCAATCAGGCCCGAACGTACCTTGCCAGTATATTTTGTATATATATTGTATATATATAAAGATCTATGCTAAAATCGTCGTACAAACTCTATTGTCCTATATTCACTCGTCGAGAATGAGGGCTCGTTTGAAAGCTGAGAGAACAAGCTTTCCAATGATGCGGAGTTGGATTATCCCGCGTGTAAATTTAAAACGTGCTCTTATGTTTTCATTTATAAACGTGCGTTTAAATTGTTGTATTGGTGCATCTCAAGTCGATCGATCCGAGAACGGGCGACCTCAGTGCCCATCCTAGGATAGGCATTAGGTATTTGGGCAAAATCCTTGGACGGGATGGGACATAGCCATGGTCCCGAACTGACCTTTCTTGTCAGGTCTGATCTCCTGGAGCCGGAGTATTGGTGGACTTTCACTTTGAACTTTTGAAGCACATGGACATTATGTGGTTGTACATATGCACATTCCTTTATGTTCACTCATCTGTGTTTGTGTGTGTGTGTGTGTGTGTGTGTGTGTGTGTGTGTGTGTGCGTGCGCGAGTATGTGTGTGCGCAACCATGTGCTTGTGTGTGCACGTGCGTTTTGTTCACGTGCTGAACTTGCCTATGACCTGGAAATGGATCAGAACATTTGTTAACATCGGTAGTTCTGCCTTTGTGAATGGCACGCGTCTGACTGCCACACAATGTGGACCATTCGACGTTCTACCAGCAACAAAGGCATACAGTCGTCTGTCTCTGACTCTACCGACTTGGCTGGATGAGATCCTAGAGACACTGGATTCTGTAGCCGTGCTGGTGCCTGTACTATTCCTGCTACTGTAAGTTGGGGGAGACGGTGTGTGTGTGCGCGCGCGCGCGTGCGCGCGAAAAAATTAAAAAAGACTAAAAGATTAGGGATTCACTGGCCAGAAAAAGCTAGTTCATAGCTGTGTGGGGGAGACCAGGCTGAATAGTGGCGGTCAATTCTTCAGCCTTGCGAGCTGTTGAATGGTGCAATCCCAGCACAAGTTGCTATGGCTTCTGCTGTAGCATAGCTATCATCACTTCCGGTGATGGGCGTCAAATGGTCAAATGGCTAATGGTGTGTATGCGTGTGTGCGTGTGTGTGCACGTGTGTGTGTGTGCACATGTGTGTGTGTGTGTATGTGTGTGCGTGCATGCGTGTGTGTGTGTGTTTTGGATGGGTGGGTGGATGGCTGTGCATTTGCGAGTGTGTGTGTGTGTATGTGTGTACATGTGTGTATGTGTGTGTGTGTGTATGTGTGTACATGTGTGTATGTGTGTGTGTGTGTATGTGTGTGTATGTGTATTGCGTACATGCAAACACTGACCACCCTGTGTGTGTGTGTGTGTGTATTGTACCATTGTCTTTCGTTACTTTTTTCAAGCTGGGTATGTTAACACAGTAAAGATGTTGTACATATGAACAATGATCCCCGTCTGTGTATGTATTGTGTACATATGAACACTGACCACTCTCCAGAATCATCATTTACTATCAGCTGAAGCGGCTGGCGTATGAACGTGACCGTGTGAAGCAAATCAACCGTCAGTTAGATCAGGTTAGACAAATTATGGAGAGTTACTTTAAAAAAGAACAGAGCACTGTTCTTCTTGCTGATGCTGTGTTGCCGTCCATCTTCTGCGAGCTACAATTCGTGCCATGTGTTGCCTGGAAATACAGTTCTTGTGCTGTTTTATGAAAAGCAAGCGCCTAAGTGCAGCTGGCAGCCTGGCACAACGAGTGTACCGGCTAGCAGTGTTCACAGGTCTGGGCCTGCGTAACCTCCAGTGTCACAATGAACAATCGCATGGTGGGATTTCAGTGAGCAGCAGCTCTGTACATAGATGCATAGCGAAGGACATCCGTGCACTGCCAATGTGCTTGGCGCGTTGTTAGTCCAAACATGAGAATCATTGCGGGTTCGATTCTCAGGTGGACCGAAGAATGTCACAAATCCCAGAAAATACCGTAATTCCTTGAACACCCGCCGCCATTTGATTACCAGCCACCCCTTGATTACCAGCCGCACTTAAATAAGCGCCTCCAGTTTCTTTGAACTGAGGGTTATTTGTACACAAGTGCAGAACAGTTCCCAATTTGTACGCAATTTCACAGCTACAAGACACCCTTAAGCCTCGATTTCATGCTCCTTCACACGCAGCTATTGCTACTCTCGCTTCAGACGAAGGACATACCGGCGATCTCAGCAAGGGAACAAATCGAGCATGCCATGAGGACCCTTACAAAATGAAGAAAAGCAAGACGAGTCATTTTATCGACCACGAAAAGACAATATTATGCGAACAAAGAAAACTAAAGAAAACTAGCTGATGAAAAGAATGCTTACTAACAAGCGTCATTTCTACCAAGCCAAGAACTCAGATATCGGTTGACTTGTTTACAAGAAAGAAGGACGCTGACGTTGTGAAAGGAACAAGCGCCAAAGAAGAATCAAGCGCCAAAGAACAGGAATAGTCCTTTACTAGTGTAGCGTATAGCGTATCCCCGTACGTTAGCATAACCCGTACGTTACTGTATTCCCGTACGTTAGGATATCCCCGTACTGTATCCCCATACGTTAGCGTATCCCCGTACATTAGCGTACGGAGTCTGCCTTTGCATAAAAGCTGCTGCTCACGATTCTTTTATTGCCAGTTAGTTAATTTAGTAGCCAGTCAGTTAATTTAGTTTTCCAGTTAGTTAATTTAGTTGCCAGTCAGTTAATTTCGTTGCCAGTACATTTCAATTGCCAATTACAGTGTGTTCACTGAGACCCGTGTGCATTTGCCTCCAAGAGAGACTGCGGCCCGCTACAAATTGGTGGCAGCGGTGGTTAAAGTCAACTTTGTCAGATTCGACCCCACCTGTTTTACGTGCTACAAATTGGTGGCAGCGGTAAATTCTTTTTCTTTCATTCCATACCTAACTGTGTTACTTTACACGTTTCTCGGACCCCATGGCTCAACCTGCTGCAGCTCCGTGCGACGAATCAAGATGAGAATCTTGTTTCTTGCCTTCCTGGGCTTGGCCCTGCTTATTAACCTGCAGCACAGTCAGGGTGCTAGCGTGGATCACCCTTCTCTCCGCACGGCACACACTGGAGACTCCGATGGCGATTCCAAGCGACCCGCTACCTACATGTATACTACCGGTGGTGATGGCGAAGCTGATGCAGACGACGACATGCAGGCTGCTGACCAAGACAAGGAGGGTATTCCCCAAGACCAGCAGCGTTTGATTTTCGCCGGCACGCAGTTGACAGACGGCCGAACCCTGAGAGAACTCTTCCTGGCTAGACCATCACTCTTTACGTCGCGCAAAGCGATGCTATCGACAATGTGAAGACCATGATTCAAGACGAGGAGGGAGTGATCTGTCTGACGCCGAGCTAGCCGCTCTGAGTGACCGGCTCAACCAAGATGACACCTGGCTCGCCCTCCGACGTCGCTCCAGCCGCCGTCGTGGTTACTGACGCTGATTCCAGGTATGGCATTTTCTTTCCTGTCTTCCTTCAGTCTTCCTATTCTCTTCAGTCTTCCTTTATGCGAGTGTGTGAATCCAGTTTAGTTTGGTAGACGTCCGATCATGGTGAGCCACGGTCTACCCAGCTAACGTGGGACAATGTGTGTGACAATGCCCCTTATAGTGAATAGTGATAATTATATAGTATAGTGTATTCAGTTCGGTTTTTGAACTGCGATGTTCCTGGCAGGTTGTGCCAGCCTTGTGCAGCAAGAGTGCTGTGGTTTTTCAGGTCCTATTTTGAGGACAGTTCTTTCCCCTTTTGACCCCGTGAGATCGTGTGAACCTGGTGTGCTTCTACTTTATGATTTGTTTATCAGTTCATTCTTCTGTCTATTCCAAACGTTATCATTTCCGATATTATTTGCCATACTCCGGTTGACGCTCTCCCCGTAATTCGCGATCTACTATAATGTTTACGACTCCATACCTGTATTATATTATTCAAGTCATCCATGCATACATCCATTCTGCCTATCTCTTATCGTCGAGTTTATTCCGACGCGACCATGCATGCCGCCAGTTTCTTCTAAATAACAGCCAGTTGTTGGTGTCCAGCTATCACCGAGTATTCGAATCACGAGGACGTGATTGTATTTGAGAGGGGAGGTGTAGCGTATAGCGTATCCCCGTACGTTAGCATAACCCGTACGTTACTGTATTCCCGTACGTTAGGATATCCCCGTACTGTATCCCCATACGTTAGCGTATCCCGTACATTAGCGTACGGAGTCTGCCTTTGCATAAAAGCTGCTGCTCACGATTCTTTTATTGCCAGTTAGTTAATTTAGTAGCCAGTCAGTTAATTTAGTTTTCCAGTTAGTTAATTTAGTTGCCAGTCAGTTAATTTCGTTGCCAGTACATTTCAATTGCCAATTACAGTGTGTTCACTGAGACCCGTGTGCATTTGCCTCCAAGAGCGACTGCGGCCCGCTACACTAGCATGCAACAATTTCACCATCTTCTTGAAGCTCCTGCGCTCTATCTCCTTGACCATGACAACGGAGGACTGCTGCTGATGGACCACGTGCAACTAGCTTGTTAGATGAGCCTCAAGCTCCTCCACCATGATATTCTTCCCAGTTGAACACGGCAAGACGATGAAGATGCACCATTCTACAATGTAGATGGACAACAAAGTTTCAAAAAGGGCACATCGTGCATGAAATCAACGCATACAGCACGTACATCACGTCACCACGGTATTGACCGTACCACTCTTTGACCCAGGTATCCTGTGAATCAATCAAAAGCAACGATGTGGACTCTGAATTTTTCGAAATTTTTCAGCAGAACCACCCCTCTCAACAAGTGAATTGTACCTCAGGTGGCTGACTGTATCACCCTAAATAACCTTCCAACGCCCCTGTTGTGACATACAACCTTTTTCAGGGCATTTTGTTAGTTTTAAATACAGTTCGCAGGAGCTGTTCTAGGAAGTGTGTTACCCTTAAGTTGAGATGTCAAAGGCGCCGAGGGTGAGGAAAGCAACACCACCATCACTACATGACTGTCGGGTTCCGAAGACCTGCGAGGTCAGCCTCGTACCCTATGTATTTTCATGTAAGGGTTGGTTCACATAAGCAAAATCGGCGCCGCAAGACATCGCAAGACATCGGCGGTGAGCCAGCTCCCAATCCGTTGCGCATACAGTTCGAGTACCTAATCTACTACAACGTAGTACGGAATGTGCCCAAATGCTACTACAGGTTTGCCAATTTAATTGGACTAGGATAGAGGGCACGAACATAATTGTGTGCGCATCTGTTCAGGCAGAGTATGTGAGGACGACATACATGCAGTAGGCACAAGTTACATCATCGGAGAGCTAGTTGAGGAGGGAGATGAGGTCATAGCCAGACAGTTACAACATCGGAGAGCTAGTTGAGGAGGGAGATGAGGTCATAGCCAGACAGTTACAACATCGGAGAGCTAGTTGAGGAGGGAGATGAGGTCATAGCCAGACAGTTACAACATCGGAGAGCTAGTTGAGGAGGGAGATGAGGTCATAGCCAGACAGTTACAACATCGGAGAGCTAGTTGAGGAGGGAGATGAGGTCATAGCCAGACAGTTACAACATCGGAGAGCTAGTTGAGGAGGGAGATGAGGTCATAGCCAGACAGTTACAACATCGGAGAGCTAGTTGAGGAGGGAGATGAGGTCATAGCCAGACAGTTACAACATCGGAGAGCTAGTTGAGGAGGGAGATGAGGTCATAGCCAGACAGTTACAACATCGGAGAGCTAGTTGAGGAGGGAGATGAGGTCATAGCCAGACAGTTACAACATCGGAGAGCTAGTTGAGGAGGGAGATGAGGTCATAGCCAGACAGTTACAACATCGGAGAGCTAGTTGAGGAGGGAGATGAGGTCATAGCCAGACAGTTACAACATCGGAGAGCTAGTTGAGGAGGGAGATGAGGTCATAGCCAGACAGTTACAACATCGGAGAGCTAGTTGAGGAGGGAGATGAGGTCATAGCCAGACAGTTACAACATCGGAGAGCTAGTTGAGGAGGGAGATGAGGTCATAGCCAGACAGTTACAACATCGGAGAGCTAGTTGAGGAGGGAGATGAGGTCATAGCCAGACAGTTACAACATCGGAGAGCTAGTTGAGGAGGGAGATGAGGTCATAGCCAGACAGTTACAACATCACAGAGCTAGTTGAGGAGGGAGATGAGGTCATAGCCAGACAGTTACAACATCGGAGAGCTAGTTGAGGAGGGAGATGAGGTCATAGCCAGACAGTTACAACATCGGAGAGCTAGTTGAGGAGGGAGATGAGGTCATAGCCAGACAGTTACAACATCGGAGAGCTAGTTGAGGAGGGAGATGAGGTCATAGCCAGACAGTTACAATATCGGAGAGCTAGTTGAGGAGGGAGATGAGGTCATAGCCAGACAGTTACAACATCAGAGAGCTAGTTGAGGAGGGAGATGAGGTCATAGCCAGACAGTTACAACATCGGAGAGCTAGTTGAGGAGGGAGATGAGGTCATAGCCAGACAGTTACAACATCGGAGAGCTAGTTGAGGAGGGAGATGAGGTCATAGCCAGACAGTTACAACATCGGAGAGCTAGTTGAGGAGGGAGATGAGGTCATAGCCAGACAGTTACAACATCAGAGAGCTAGTTGAGGAGGGAGATGAGGTCATAGCCAGACAGTTACAACATCGGAGAGCTAGTTGAGGAGGGAGATGAGGTCATAGCCAGACAGTTACAACATCGGAGAGCTAGTTGAGGAGGGAGATGAGGTCATAGCCAGACAGTTACAACATCGGAGAGCTAGTTGAGGAGGGAGATGAGGTCATAGCCAGACAGTTACAACATCGGAGAGCTAGTTGAGGAGGGAGATGAGGTCATAGCCAGACAGTTACAACATCGGAGAGCTAGTTGAGGAGGGAGATGAGGTCATAGCCAGACAGTTACAACATCGGAGAGCTAGTTGAGGAGGGAGATGAGGTCATAGCCAGACAGTTACAACATCGGAGAGCTAGTTGAGGAGGGAGATGAGGTCATAGCCAGACAGTTACAACATCGGAGAGCTAAATAAGGAGGGAGATGAGGTCATAGCCAGACAGTTACAACATCGGAGAGCTAGTTGAGGAGGGAGATGAGGTCATAGCTAGACAGTTACAACATCGGAGAGCTAGTTGAGGAGGGAGATGAGGTCATAGCCAGACAGTTACAACATCGGAGAGCTAGTTGAGGAGGGAGATGAGGTCGTAGCCAGACAGTTACAACATCGGAGAGCTAGTTGAGGAGGGAGATGAGGTCATAGCCAGACAGTTACAACATCGGAGAGCTAGTTGAGGAGGGAGATGAGGTCATAGCCAGACAGTTACAACATCGGAGAGCTAGTTGAGGAGGGAGATGAGGTCATAGCCAGACAGTTACAACATCGGAGAGCTAGTTGAGGAGGGAGATGAGGTCATAGCCAGACAGTTACAACATCGGAGAGCTAGTTGAGGAGGGAGATGAGGTCATAGCCAGACAGTTACAACATCGGAGAGCTAGTTGAGGAGGGAGATGAGGTCATAGCCAGACAGTTACAACATCGGAGAGCTAGTTGAGGAGGGAGATGAGGTCATAGCCAGACAGTTACAACATCGGAGAGCTAGTTGAGGAGGGAGATGAGGTCATAGCCAGACAGTTACAACATCGGAGAGCTAGTTGAGGAGGGAGATGAGGTCATAGCCAGACAGTTACAACATCGGAGAGCTAGTTGAGGAGGGAGATGAGGTCGTAGCCAGACAGTTACAACATCGGAGAGCTAGTTGAGGAGGGAGATGAGGTCATAGCCAGACAGTTACAACATCAGAGAGCTAGTTGAGGAGGGAGATGAGGTCATAGCCAGACAGTTACAACATCGGAGAGCTAGTTGAGGAGGGAGATGAGGTCATAGCCAGACAGCAATGCTTGAAACGTGTGGCGTACGTTGCAAGCGCGAATATCAGCAGGGAGAGAGTTCCATGTGGTACTGCCAACAAAGGCGATAGAGCTACGGCCTGAGGGACCAGGTAGGAACGGCACGCTGAGCAGCTGGCTGACCTGACCACGCGTGACACATCCTCTGCCCACGTATGTGGCAATGAAGGAGTAGTAGGATGTAAACAGTGAGCTGGCTCTGCCATGAAAGCAGCGGAAGACGAAGAGAAGCAGATGTTGCACATACAACTGGTGGAGCTGAGGCATTGAAAGTCTGACAAATAGGGGAGCAGTGGGGTCCTTCTGGGAAGTTGGAAGATAGCTTGTATGCCAGACTTGGCAATGCGTATCAGTCGATGTAGCAGCAGTTTAGATAGAGCAGGAAAGAAAGAGTTTGAGGCACAGCAGAGAACACTCGGAACAGACCGGATCATACTGATGTACCAGGCCCAGCGGCGGGCATTGAGTGAAAGGCAGCGTCCATGGTGTCAGAGCTGCCCGCTTGTAGTAGCAGTCTTGCTGGCAACAAAGTCCACTTGGGGCTTCTAGGACAGCTGGCCACCAAGCATGACACGGATATACTTGGTGACGGGAGTAACATCATGCACTGTGTTTCCACACTTGACTGATGTTTCCACACTTCATTTGAGAAGGTCCATCCAGACACCCACGGGGTCTCACAAACATGACTTGCGTTTATTGGCATTTAATAGCAGACCAAAGATGTCCAAGTACTCAGCGAGTCGTGTTACAGCAAGCTTATTTTCTCAGCTGTCCAACGAGCTATTATTTGGGATGATCGGAGAAAGGACACCACAGTTCAGGGGCGTCGGAACCTGTGCGGCAGGTGCGGCCAAAGCCGCACCAATAATTTTCGAAGTTTTTTATTTTATTTTATTTTTTTACATTTCAACCTTGTTGTTGGCTTGTGGACTCTTGTACAGGTACCATGTTTTACATCGACAATGCGGTGTATCATCAGCATGCATATTCTTATTTCTCATATTATTCTGTAGTGTTAAAATATGGCCTTTTAGGCCCAATTTTCAATTTTTTTCACGGGGGACAACCCCCGGACCCCCCTTTCACACTTCGCCGCACCAATGTCAAACTCCTTCCAACGCCCCTGCAGTTACAATAATTTGAACACTGGTGTATATGCATTGTACAAATGTATGCACTGTCAGGACGAGTATACTCGTCTTCGGGAATATAGCGTACATTTTTTGGACGAGTTCACTCTTCCTCGGTCCTCAAAGGGTTAACTAACTGTCCCTGGTAGTGGTTGTGCGGGATGTAGGGACTGTTAGGGACTGTTCCTAACAGTGGTTGTGAGCTGTTGTTGACTGCGGTCCCACAAGTCACCACAAAGTCACCACAAAGTCACCACAAAGTCACCACAAAGTCACCACAAAGTCACCACAAAGTCACCACAAAGTCACCACAAAGTCACCACAAAGTCACCACAAAGTCACCACAAAGTCACCACAAAGTCACCACAAAGTCACCACAAAGTCACCACAAGTCACCACAAAGTCACCACAAAGTCAACACAAAGTCACCACAAAGTCACCACAAAGTCAACACAAAGTCAACACAAAGTCACCACAAAGTCAACACAAGTCGTGCAGGTTGACTGTGTATGTTCTATGCAATCTGAGAATTCTCAGATTGCATGCGCGTTCTGGGAATTCTCAGATTGCATGCGCGTTCTGGGAATTCTCAGATTGCATGCGCGTTCTGGGAATTCTCAGATTGCAGCGCATTCTGGGAATTCTCGGATTGCGCAGATAATGACTGCTTCCGCAGACAATGAGCGCTTGTGCATTCTGGGAATTTTCAGATTGCCTACACATATTCGCTGTGCCTTTCATGTTTTAAACGAAATCCACAGATTGCGCCCACAGATTGCACCCCACATGAAATCGCTGTGCTTTTCAGATTTACAACGAAATCCACAAACCACAGATTGAATGGCCCACACGCTTGAATTTGGCACCACTCCTACTTGGGTGTGTTCCCAGAAGTCTCACGGTAGCTCGGGTACGCGGATTTACCGTGCCTGGTCATGTACCACGAATACCGTAGTTTTGTGTCACCCCAGAATGCGTGCATTGCTATGGCAACGCCCCCCCCCCCCAATGGTATAGGTCCGGCCACATATAGGACGGCTTGTAAAAGTACATTCTATGATTTACTGTGTGTGCAGGAAATGCGATTCAGTCGGCAGCTGTTGCAGACCTCTTCATCAACAGGTGCAGTGCTGAAAAACCCATCTGCAAGTGAATGAGAATTGGTTACGTCATACTGTCACTTGGTTACGTCATACTGTCACCTGGTTACATCATAATTATTGTCACCTGGCCTTACGCTGAGCAGATGTGCAATGCTGTCTTTGACAGTCTGGTGTCTGTGTGCGCTACAGTGTCTCGTCACCACTGAATCTAGTCCCTGCTACTGCTATTGCAACTGCTGCTGTTGCTGCGGCTGTTGCTGCTGCTGTTGCTCGTCTATGATCAGTAGCTGTACACAGTGAACAAGTGTCTGGTCAGAGCATACTATACTCTAAAGTTATGTTGCACAGCCCGTGTTACCTATGTACACTGTCAAATCTCTCTGCTTATGGTATGTTGGCATGGCTGCATGATTGTGGCCAATTGTGGCTATGTGTAGGGACTTCAGACCATTTTTTCAAATCGGTTTTCTGTGGCTTATGTTTTGCTTTTTGGATAGGTTAGAGCTTCCTGAGGAGTTTGGTCTTCAGTTTTTCTAAATCGGACAAAGGAAACTAAAGTTACAAGCAAAATAGTCATCGCCTATCACCGGATTTGTCCGACAAACGTCCCACACATTTGAGATCAGAGAGATATGTCAAACTGAGAGAACCCACTTTCCTTGGCAACGCATAGCAACCGCACACCAGATCCAAAACAATCTTGATTCTCCGCATGAAATAGCTGAATAGTATGGTTTACAACGTAGTGGGTAGTAACAGGAGACATTGATAATACAGTCCTGAGATAGCTTCGGACTGTTGGCGTGGTTGGTGTCAAGAAAAAGAATGATCACGGAAGAGGCACTAACTAAGCTCAACATGTACATGTACAGGACATTGTATTGGCCGGGGTAATCGTAGCACGCACATAATCATCAGCAGAGATACAGCAAATAGCAACAATACAGCACATCTCCCAGTTCGGCACTCTTTCAGCTATTCTTGCGGAGCTCAACCAGATCGAGCATAACAGCATTGGAGACAAGAATCGAGGCAGGGACCGAAACAGCCAAGAGCAATTCAATTTGTACATCAGCATCAATTTTAGCGCAGGATACTTCTCGCTGCTTTCCATACTGTGACTATGGCGGCGCTGCACGGCAAAGTACAAAGAGGAATAATGCAAGAAATAGGTCTTCTGGAAGGTGAAAACAATAAAGATTACCTTCTATCTAGACTAATTCGAGGTCGTAGAATACGAATATCACATTTTCAAGAAGGGGACCCGGACGGATCATATGGTTTCTCACCTTTCCCTTCCATCCGCATACGTATCTCCGTCAAAAATGAACGTAACAGCTCCATTCTTGCTGGTCCCAAACGAAGGCAAGCTCCAACAAGACGAACCGAAACTTTCTCCAACTGTACAAGACTTCCTTCATTTCGAAAAACGGTTCCACATTTCTTTACACGACTTGACATATGACCATCACACGGTTTGTGCAGGCGTCGATTTGCACGCTTTTGGGCCAAGAAGTCACGTGGTCTGAAGTCCCTACTATGTGTTGAGTATGAGGAATGTTTGTCCTGGTGCATGAACAACATGTCAGTTCTAACACTGGGGACTACCAGATCTGTTGTTTCATGACAACCATTATGCATCAGTGTACCCTGGCGTGACTTGCATCTGTTGCCTGCCTCGCTTTACAGCCGCAGAACATGACAAGACTACCGTACTATATCTGTCACAACACTGCACCTGACTCGCTCTCTCTCATCCTCTCTCTCTCTCTCTCTCTCTCTCTCTCTCTCTCTCTCTCTCTCTCTCTCTCTCTCTCTCTCTCTCTCTCTCTCTCTCTCTCTCTCTCTCTCTCTCTCTCTCTCTCTCTCTCTCTCTCTCTCTCTCTCTCTCTCTCTCTCTCTCTCTCTCTCTAATTTTAGATTTTCTTCTCCAAGCTTGTTTCTCCTTTCCTCATGCAGAGAGAACCAGAGTTCAGACATCAGCAGAACAGGCCAAGAAGAAAAACACTTGCTGAACTCTGAGTGTTTCTCCTTTCCTCATACAGAAACAACCAGACTTCAGAGATCAGCAGGCCAAGAAGAAAAAAACTTGCTGAACTCTGATTGGCTGAGGGCGGTTGCCCAGTCATTTCATTTCAGGTGTGAAGTTCAGAGCCAGGATAGGCTATAAAAGTAATCTTTCCAGGAGGGGATGGTGGTCAGAGTTGAGCAAGTGTTTTCTTCTTGTTGTTTCTGCTCGAGGAAAGAAGCAAGGAAAACTCTCCAGGAGAAGTGTACTACATGTATAGATATAGATAAGACACCAGCCAACTGGAGGAAAGAATTCTCCTCCTTGGCTTGCAGATGGCTGAACTGGTTGTTTCTGCTTGAGGAAGCAGAAAGAAGCTGGAAATTCTGCTGGTAAAGAAAATCTGAAATGTCATGGAAGGGAACTTGGTCAGTTGTTTTCTGGTGAAAGTAGCTGCCAAAATAGCGGTAAAAATCATGAAAAATGGGCCCGATGATCCAACATCACTTTTCTCCTGGCTATAACGCTGCATAAGGAATATGAAACGACCTGCCCAGGGCTGCTCAAAGGTGATACAGTCAAATCTGTCGTAAGCGACCGCCCCTTGGTGCAAGAAAAAGCGGTCGCTTACGGCAGATGGTCTCTTACGGCAGATGTATGGTAAATCCGGCATACCAGGTATATGCTTCCATGTACTCAAATCGACGAGAATAATGTGATTTTTAATATCATTTTATTGGATATTAAACGACGACCATACCCGTATAGTACGCGTATGGGACACGGCAGTAGATCGACACTGCCTGGACTTGAGAGCTACAGCACAGCCTCAGTACAGGCCATGCCAGGCGCCAGTCGATCGCACTTGCAAGACAGCGCATTTCCACACTTTGCAGTTGACAGCGCACTGGCAAGTACAGTTTCGCACCTTACTGAACCAGTACCTGGGTCGCGGTCGCTTACAGCAGATTTGAATGCAGCCACCGTACATGAAATCGCGGTCGCTGGTCGCGCACAGCAGATGGTCGCTCTGGACAGATCAGTTTGTATGTGAAACCATCGGTGCACGGAAAATAGGTCGCTAACGGTAGATGGTCGCCTACAGCAGAGGTCGCTAACGGCAGATTTGACTGTAGTAGCCTATCTCCAAGTTTTGGGGCCTTTTGCCCCCGATTCCAGAGTTGGAGCTCAAGCCAATTACAGCAGGGTCAAATTCCATGGCGCACTACCCGCTAGTACCCAGTGGCCTCACAGCAAACCAAAAATACCATCAATTTCAGCACCCACATTGCAGCCGGGGCCAGTTACACACAGGTGCGTTAAAATAGCAGCTGTGCAAACATTGTCAAAATTAACCATTTCTCACCTTTCCGATGATTCACAGCTGCAACATTTGACAGTGGCCACCGTGAATTCCTGTAATAGGCGAACAATGGGTAGTGCATAACAGAAATGTGGCACATTGTCATAAAGGACCTGCCCACGGCTGCTTAAAGCTGTCGGTAACCTGTCTCCAAGTTTGAGACTTTTGCACGTGCATCCGGACTTGGAAATCAAGCCTGTCACAGTAGGGTCCGGTTTCCTAGGGCACTGCCTACGAGTGCAAGCAGCTTACTACTTGCAAACCAAAAATCTTCCAACACCCACATTGGTGCTGGGCCCATTTACCCACACGTAAATTGAAAAGAACAGGTGCGCACAAATGGTCAAACATTCACCATTTCTCACCTTTGCGACTGTTCACAGCTGCAACATGGACAGTGACCACCGTGAATTCCTGCAATAGGCACACAACGGGCAGTGCACAACGAAAATGACACACATTGTCATAAACGACCTGCCCAGGGCTACTGCCCAGGGCTACCCAGACCTGCCCAGACCTGCCCAGGGCTACTGCCCAGGGCTACTGCCCAGGGCTACTGCCCAGGGCTACTGCCCAGGGCTACTGCCCAGACCTGCCCAGACCTGCCCAGACCTGGCCAGACCTGCCCAGACCTACTGCCCAGACCTGCCCAGGGCTACTGCCCAGGGCTACTGCCCAGGGCTACTGCCCAGGGCTACTGAACCCTGAAAATAACTTACTGTATAGCAGGAAATTTTCGGACGGAAATATTTTCGGACAAAGCCGAATTTAAAACTTTCGTAAGGATTATATTTTCGTACAGTGCTGCATGCTAAATACACGTGTTCGCATGCAGTACGCATGTATAGTGTACATAATTTCACATGAACAAATTTTAGTACGGAATTAATAATTATTTTAGTACAAAAGAGGCCGTGTACGAAATCGTACGAAAATAAATTCCGTCCGAAAATTTCCTGCTATACAGTATCTCCAAGTTTGGGGCTTTTTTCCCGTGCATCCGGACTTGGAACGCAAGCCTGTTACAGCAGGGCCCAGCTTCCTGGGACACTGCCTACGAGTTCAAGCAGCCTACTACCACACCAACAATCTAAGCAATTTCAGCACCCACGTTGCAGCTGGGCCCATTTACACACAGGTACATTGAAAAGAACAGGTGCGCACAAATGGTCAAATATTCACCATTTCTCACCTTTCCGACTATTCACAGCTACAACATGCATGGACAGTGACCACCGTGAATTCCTGCAATAGGCACACAAAGAGTAGGGCACAACAGAAATGATACACATTGTCATAAACGACCTGCCCAGGGCTGCTGAACCGTGGAAATAATCTATCTCCAAGTTTGGGGATTTTGCCCGTGCATCCGAATTTGGAACTAAAGTCTGTTACAGCAGGGTCACATTTTATGGGACTCATATTGCAGCTGGGCCCATTTACCCACAAGTAATTTGAAAAGAACAGGTGCGCACAAATGGTCAAACATTCACCATTTCTCACCTTTGCGACTATTCACAGCTGCAACATGGACAGTGACCAACGTGAATTCCTGCAACAGGCACACAAAGGGTAGTGCACAACAGAAATGCCAGAGATTGTCATAAACGACCTGCCCAGGGCTGCTGAACAGTGAAAATAGCCTATGTCCAAGTTTGGGGCTTTCAGGCCGTGCTTCCGGATTTGGAGGTCAAGCCAATTACAGCAGGGTCAAATTTCCTTGGGCGCTACCTGCGAGTGCAAGCGGTCTACTAGCAAACCAAAAATCTAAGCAATTCCAGCACTGGCGGTGAGGAAGACGGAGACTGGCAGGGGACTTTTGTTTTACTTTTCGTTAACGTTAACCATCGTTGTTATTGTTTCTTTCCGAACGAGTGTGTTGCGAGCTCTGCTGGTCTCGTAAGCCGAATACTTCAATCAGTTCGCACGCTGAGTCCTGAGATAAATGGAAGCCGTGATATCTGCAGTCGTTGCTGAGAACGGGATCAACATCTATCTCGTCCGCTGATGCACTGGCGCAGGTGAGGAGAGGTAGAGGACATGAGCTCCTTGATGGAACGGAGCAAAGATCCACACCGTGTTTTAGTTCTGGCTTGTTATCTCAGTTCTCAGAGCCAGATGTTATGTACTTGTAGTAAATATGGGTACACGAGTGTATTCTGCAAAGAGCCTTGCCATTCTGCTGTGAGAAGTGACGATGGAGAATTTTGAATTATTTGATTTGCCACTGATCCTGATGCCGTCAACCTTTTTCTGCACCTTGTCCTCACCCATTTACTGATGTGTGGTGAGTCCGTAAAGCCTGGTTCACATTCGACGCAACACTGGCGGTACGCGACGTAAGCGCACGTCGGGACGGCTGGCGTGAGGTGTAAAATCGTGTACGATTCGTACGACACGACGTGCTGCAGTCGTTGCGTCGTTCAACAGAGAACGGCGCGAGTCATGAGGCACGGTCCGTGGCGGGGTGACTTTTGGACCTAGTTTCTTGTTTTTCGGGACTTCTTTTCAATTATTTCTCCTTGAATGAAGTGGAATCAAGTTCACAATACCAGTTTTTCATGAAGACCAAAAAATGTAGCCCTGAAAGTTGAGACATTCAAATAATGGCAGCAGGAAATGATACAGCAGGTCGCCTGTCACCCCCCTGAACTGTCCTAAAATACCATAGGTGACATCAGATCTTATTTTACTAAAATTGAACCCAAGTTGTGTTAGCCATTCTGAGAGTTATCATGGGAAGCGCAGTGCTCGAAGTGCTAAAATTTCGAAGTACGAATCGGGAGTAATCGGCGAGTGATGCCGTCTCCTGTTCTCACACTCTATGTGCAGCCGTTTTTTACGCTTGCGTCCCCGTCTACGCCCGTCACGGCATGAAAGGTTGAACTGATCCAACTCTTCCTGTCGCGTTCCGATCCGTGCGGTAGTACGGTTGCGTTCCCGTTCCTGGTGTTCACATTGGACGCCGTCAGACAGTCCCGTCACTACCCGTTGATCCTTACCCGTCGCGTTCCGTCGAATGTGAACTAGGCTTAAGTGGAATCATTTTCCAAATCCCCCCCAGAGTTTGGGCATTTCAGGGGGTGTCGGCCGTTGGGCGGGTCAATAGCTAATCGAGTCATCTTTCCAAGACTCTTTTTAATTTTCTCTCCCGTCTCCTGGGGAGAACCACTCTCGACCAGGTTTGGCAGTAAGCAAGTACAAGTACAAGTGTATTAGGGGTGAAGCGACTAAGTTGATAAGTCGTCTGGCCAGTCAATAGGGCTGATTCGATAGAAGGGAACCCGTATCAATTCGCATGTATGCTAAAAAGTATATGTAAAATGCCCAGAGGTACATGTAGTTCATGCAATTGTCCTGCGATATCAGGCAATGTGCTGAGAAGTATGCTTGGCACCCGAATACAGTAGTACACTTTTTAACAAAAAGCCGAGTATCAGAACAGGGCAAAACTCATTCCGCATGCAGTGTTTTAACGATGAAACCTACTACGTGCTCATATTCTACTTCGGCTTGCTTGTGCGTGGGTGTGACCATGCACGTGTTAGTGCGCTACACTTGTGTGTATTTGTGATGGCAATGTCAGGCGATAACTAGCCGGTAGTCTGTCGATAGGATTGAATCTAGTCAATAAGGAATTTGGGTCAGTCGTTTCACCCCAGTGCGTGTGTGTGTGTGGGGGGGGGGGGGGAGGCGTGCGTGCATGTGTGGCAGTGTGTGCGCATGCGCGTGATTCCGTGCGTGCGTGTGCGCGTGCACGTATGTCATGTGTGTGTATGTGTGACAGAGAGGGATAGAGAAAGAGAGAGGCAGGGGGTGATATACAAAACAACAATTCAATCTGAGCACTAACTCTGGAGTTGGATCCAAATATACAGCGGCACAAGTGCAATCCTGGCTTTTTCGCGTGCTGAAATGCAGTTGGAGCCACGTCGTTCTGAGCCTTGTTCCATTCATCCACGGGGATCGCCCCGTTGGCTGCTCCTCGACCATCATGCCCCCACGAACTACGCGCGCTGCACCCGCCAGTGCCAGTGACGCTCCACCAAGTGGCCCGCCATTCTGAACTCGCGCTGAACTCCGCAAGAACTTGCTCCTCTTGCTCCTGCCACAGCGTATCACTATGGCCCTCGGCTCGTCTTCAACATCGAGGAGCTCGACTTCGATGTCGGTCTGGGACATTATCTATCTCTGCCTGGGCCGCAGATTATGCCTCGTGCGCCAGCTCATCAGCACGGATGATCAGGATCACTGATCAGCACATCAAACCTCTCTATTTCCGTAACGAAATGATGCAGTGCGTCCTCCGCCACAAGCTCAAACAACTCGCCATCCAGATCATTCTCCTTAGCAGCGTCCATTACGGCTTCAACATCTTCATACGAGACCGATGAACTGGAGCCGTGGAGGTGGATTCACCGAGGAGGCGGTAATACAGCTCGATCGCCTCTCCCGGAGGGATTTGGCCGTGACGGACACTGCGCATTTCCAGGATAGACAGCTCGGCCACAAAATGGGACCTACCGAGTAGAGACCGAGTAAAGACTAAAGTGTCTGTGTACATGGTGTATGGCCCTATGCCAGGCTATGGGTAGCCAGTGCAGGCTGTCGTAATGAAACGACTCATCCGTGTTCCATTCCCGTGCATGGTAGACCTACATGCATGGTACATGCATGGTGCGACGGCACAATGACAGCTGTCGCAAATCACACTGAGTATTACACGTGTTTTTTGGTGATTCCTGGTTAGCTGCTAGCTTTTCCCTACTCGAAGATGTTGCCGCCGCGAAATCTGGGGGTTTGTGTTCGTCCTGGCGAAAACCGTGTTTTGATCCGTTGAGGGAGACGAGAGATGCAGTGCGAAGACGTACGATCTGTCCGAGAATCGGCGAAGAAGAAAGCTTCGCAGACTACCCGTAGTGGTTGGGAACAGAATGGAACATATACCAGTCGATGCCTGTTATGGTAGGGATGACTGCTACGAAGTTTTAGCCCCATGCTCCCCAGCGCTTTTTAGCGCCCGACGATAATAACCAAATTTCATCGATTTTCCATGTGGATCAAAGCATAGTCTCCTCAATCTTCTCCAGTCGAGCTGAGTCTGGACGCTACAATGTCGAGATGCGAAAAGAGAACATGCATGAACACACAGGAGCATCACATGCAGCTGCATTCTGCCTTGACGAAGCTGAGAACAACACCAGCACCACGCATTTGGAAGACATTTCGAAGAAGACGAAGAACTACATAATTATTATCTGCGTTCAAAAAAGCCTCTGTAAAGTAATGACTGTGTGTGGGCATGCAGTATGCATGCATGCATGCGCGAAGCACGGGGTCCGCGGATCAACTAATACTTCGTTCAAAAATCATTGTGCCACACGGGTTGTATGATTTGTGTGCGATCATGGTCTTTCTTCTTGACAAACAAAAGTGAAGTTTTTCGATCTTCAAATCGCCATATACATAGCGTCCTTGTCATAACTCCAAATTAGCTGAAACCAGGGAGTCGTATAGACCCGGGAGGCGACACGCGCATCACTTGTGCACAACCATGATCGACTCAACGATTCAAAATATTACGACCTGCTCGGTGTGGGACACGTCCGTACATAGGTCATCATGGTCATAGCGCCCGGGAAATCCGTACATAGCGTCGTCTTCGTCCTTTCGCTGAACAATTGTGGTCAGACTTTCGATCTCCATTGCCGAAATACAGCCATCTGTGGCCATCGCTGAGGAGTTCACTAATAAAGGGTCTTGTTCACTGGCTTACTCACTGGCTTTGCACTGCCACTCGAACTCTGAGGCACTTTGACCACCTAAGATGAGGTAATCCTTTCTTTACAAATTGCCTCAATATTTTCTCACCTTTAGGGCAATGAAGTAATTTTTTTCCTCTTGACTAACTTCGACCGACCAAGTTGCCCTGTCCCAGTGATCTACAATACTTATATTGCACATCTGTGAAATATTGAACCTATCCAGATAAACGAAATGACTTATATTCGAAATTACATTTTCCAAAGTTTTCCTTCACAAATAGTCCCAATTTGTTCTCACCTTTAGGGCAATGAAGTAATTTTTTTCCTCGTGACTAACTTCGACAGACCAAGTTGCCCTGTCCCAGTGATCTACAATACTTATATTGCACATTTGTGAAATATTGGACCTATCCAGATAAACGAAATGACTTTTATTCGAAATTACATTTTCCAAAGTTTTCCTTCACAAATAGTCCCAATTTCTTCTCACATTTAGGGCAATGAAGTCAATTTTTCTTCAGGACTAACATCGGCTAACAAAGTGGCGCTGTCCCAGTGATCTACAATACTTATAATCATTGCACATGTGAAATATTGGGAGTCACAGAGTGAGGAAATGGCCTAAATTGAAACTTGAACTGTTCTGCCAAGTTTTATGCAGTGAACGCAGGGCTGAGAGCCCACAAGAGCCATCCCGGAAGATCTTGTGCGCCACCAACCGAACCTTCGGTGAATGTTCACAAGGTTAGAAGCTCGCACAGATAACACACAGTGGATGCTAATAGTAATACAATGCACTCAGGAATGTGTGCAAATACGACATAATTAATTCCAAATAAAGTCAACAATAGCTGCCTCAACACAGTGCTATCAACCTTCCGTATTTTCCAAATTTGTACGGAAAATCACTACTTCGTCCACGCTATGGATTTTGAGAAAAACGTACGGAAAATTGAACGGGATTGATCAGTATGTATAAGCATTGCAAGTGCAAGCTGAGCGATGAAAAGAAGAGAACCGAGTGGAAAGAAAACGCTGCAGTGGAGAGTCCTTAGAAAAGACTTAAAATATATCAATAATATCGCTGCACGAGATCATCCTTTTAAAGGGGAAGTTAAGGCAAAAATTAAAATTTCACCAGTTGTAGTCTTCGGGGTGCTGAGTCGAATGGTCGTGGTCCGAGGAAGCTGAGACGCTCCCTTCCTACTTGAATCCCAATCGAACTCGCGCACTTCCACCGAAACTGGGTGACTGCGCCCTACTAGATGGGGATTTGTATGCAAAATGTCACTAAAAGCGCCATTTCGTTCTTATAAAAGCACGGATGACCGCGATTGGCCCATATGTTGTAGTCTTTTGGACGCTGAGTCGACTGGTTTTGGTCCGCAAAGGCTGCGATGCGGCGTTCCTCCTTTATTCCCAATCGAACATGGTTGAAGAAGCGGTCACGTGCTCCTGCGTACACCAGTTACCTGGTCACCGTGCCTTCAGGGTACAACTTACTAGCCTGTTTGACCTTTTTTTGGGTGCAGTCCTGTCACTCGAGTTGAACTCGAGTTGAACCTTGGTGTGAAAGTTGTCACCTGCTGGCGTGGTGACCAGGTGATTTGGGCACCCAGCACCACGTGACCGCTTCTTCAACCATGTTCGATTGGGAATAAAGGAGGAACGCTGCATCGCAGCCTTTTCGGACCAAAACCAGTCGACTCAGCGTCCAAAAGACTACAACATATGGGCCAATCGCGGTCATCCGTGCTTTTATAAGAACGAAATGGCGCTTTTAGTGACATTTTGCATACAAATCCCCATCTCGTAGGGCGCAGTCACCCAGTTTCGGTGGAAGTGCGCGAGTTCGATTGGGATTCAAGTAGGAAGGGAGCGTCTCAGCTTCCTCGGACCAAGACCATTCGACTCAGCACCCCGAAGACTACAACTGGTGAAATTTTATTTTTTGCCTTAACTTCCCCTTTAAGTTATAACGTCAGCTGATCGTACTGTGGTTGATTCATACGGCGGTAAATACACACCTGCCTACACACGCTCTCTGAACTGAAAAGTTATTCTGGCACAGAGCTCTCCTTCCCGCCACCACCTCCATCATCAGTTCGCGTCTGGCGCCTAGTCGATGCAGGGTGAGTGGTGTCCGACATAGCAGGTTGGTACATCAGGTAGCGTATGGCGCATAGCAGATGACACAGCAACAACATAGCTTGATTGCGACGTACCTTTCGTCCCGGCTGGACTCATCAGGCAATCTTCTTCTTAGATGAAGGAGCTTGACTCGGGAGAATGAAGTTGAAGACTCCACTGCAACTGCACTTATGGTTGGTTCATATGGTGGTAAATACACACCTGGCAATATGGGGGTAAATACACGCCTGCCCAGACACGCTCTCTAAACTGCAAAGTTATTCTGGCACAGAGCTCTCCTTCTCACCACCACCACCACCACCACCACCATCAGTTCGCGCCTGGCGCCTAGTCGATGCATGGTTAGCGGTATCCGACATAGCAGGCTGGCACATCAGGTAACGCATGGCAAATAGAAGATGGCAACGACATAGCTTGATTGCGATGTACATTTCGTTCTCTCGGTTGTGCTGTAGCCTGAAAAAGGAAATAAGACAATGCATCCACATGACACAGACAAGTAATTACTGTTACAAATAATGCATACTGCTTGATAACAGAGAAAGAAAGTCAGTGGTCACACAAGTTTTTGGTCGTCCCTGAAACGAAGATCGTTCCAGGGGGGGGGGGGGGGGGAGCTAAAATCTCAGTCGACTGACGCTATGCATACACATGTACATGCATGCGATTTTCGTCGTCCATTCATTTCGGAGGGTGGAGAGGAGGTCCGAGTACGAAATGAATGATGTTTTTTTGCAGGGATGACTAATCACTTTTGCGATGACCCCTTATTGCATCAATTTATCGTCTGAACTGCGCAATTGAGTCCCACTTTTATTACGTTGGGTCCAGATTTCAAGACTCGTGAAGTTCGAGGCGAAAAGCAGGCCGATGAAGGGACGCCAGTAATTCAGTCTAGTCCGGTGTCATGGAGAGGGGCCGATGAACCGGCAACAAGAGAATTCAATACGCATGCTACTCTTCAGTTCATTGCTGGGGAAGACTACTCAAGGCCACGTCACTCCGGCAATTTAATGTACAAATCAGCAGCAACACTTGCAAACGTATTCCTACCAGCTGACCAGCAAGTTACCAGCCATCAGCTCTTCAAATAATTTCAACTTAACAAAGAGAGGAGATGGACAGATCGGAAAGTATCGTGGCAAGCTCAGGACAACACACGTCCGGCCCTATGTAACAACAGTGGAAAGTGCGTGCCATGGTATACCATTTTCGAAGGGTTTCCTTGAAAAATAAAATTTAGCCTGCACTGGCTACTATGGGGATCAGAACGGTGACTACTGCTGTCACTACGCGGCAGTAGATCTACGCCTACGCCGACTTGGCGCCATGGCCCATACTGCGACCGGTAGTCGACCGTAGATCTACGCGTCAGGCGGATGTGTTTAGGTGGTGGAATCCCCGCGCCGCAAGGTCCCCACCACACAAGTCTCGGTACCTGAATTTAATATTTAAAATTATTTTGAAACCACCCATGCCATGCCGGCCGCATGCGTAATGCCTGGTAGATCTACCGGTACATTGTATATTATAGCAATAAAAACTGCTTTATGGCAGTTTTCTAAAAAAAGTTATTGTGTTCTAGTCCATGGACCCCGTCTAAAAAGTAAGAAATTAACGAAATGTGATAGCTGAAAATTAAAATTTCACACAAAACCTCACAATAATCACAACACTTGAAATGCTGCTTTCAATACTAAACTTGTACTGCACCAACAATTGGCAACATGCATGCAAAGGAAAGAGGATCACGAGGGGAAAAGGTCTTCTACGAGCGTCGTACATGTAGCTTTTCATTCTATGTGTGATTATTGTGAGGTTTTGTGTGAAATTTTAATTTTCAGCTATCACATTTCGTTAATTTCTTACTTTTTAGACGGGGTCCATGGACTAGAACACAATAACTTTTTTTAGAAAACTGCCATAAAGCAGTTTTTATTGCTATAATTTCTTTTGTTTTTTTCTGTCACCAATCAATGGAATGCCCTATATCAATATGTAAAATTTACATATTGATATAGGCATGAGTGGGTTATGTACTCTTGATATAGGGCATTCAATGATAGCCTTCACATCATATCAAGAGTACATAAACCATGTACTCTTGATCATATCAATACCGTGTTATACGCATTGATGTGCAAGCCTTTTCTTGCAGAAAATAGCACTAGCATAATGCAATTGCACGTTCTTCGGCGGGGAAACATGACATGTGAGTAGTGGTCTGGTGGTGGTGATACTTTTTTATACGGAGGTCATTCTGTGCATGTTGCAGAATTTCATGACTCTGTCATAAAATTGTCTTGCCTTTCAGATATTTCAGATCTCCCCACCCTCGATCAGATTTATTTGAGAAATGTAACCAGGTGCGTGTCGCAGATGTTTTTGTTGATTCTGTGTTTATAATGGTTTATAATCATGGGTTTTCGTGATAAGGTCATCCTGCATCATATTGCACTGAAATCGTAATCATGTTGATATGTCAATACAACTTTTGGAAGTAGTTCAATGACTTCAAACTGTTAGTCCACGATTTTCTAAAACAACACAGCAAAAGAGGAACAATAAACATGTATTAAAATGTAAACAAATACATTGCTGAGTCCGACACCTCCTTCCAACAACTACACTGATCCTGAGGATAAAAGGGGCAAGGCTATGGTTGGAGGTACTGAGAGATAAACAAGGCACTCCATAATAATAAAATCTTACACATCTTTTGGTGAGTATGAATGATATCCAGTCGAACCTCTTTAGGACGAACCCCAAGGGACCGATGGTATTTATTATGTGAGTTTGTCTTAATTAACCTATTTATAACCAGTGAATACAATTATTTCACCAATAGACATACGAATAGATTTCTTCTACAGCAAAAGATGATTCTAAGTCACACCAACTCATTGACTCGTCTCATATGAAACAAATGAGTCACTAGAGAGGTTCTGCAAAACGAAAATGCGTACAAACTTTCGTTCTACGTCATGAAGTGCGAAACTTCGCACGAACTTTCGCAACTTTGGACGCGAAACTTGCAGGGAACGCGAAATGAACTGTCGTAGGAAAATTCGTGAGATCGGGTCATGGTGTACGTGCACTTGGCCCGCGCAAACTACGAAAATGTGCAGAACGCAAAATTCGAACACACTTTCGCAAGGACTGTCGCGAAACTTCGTTTTGCAGAACCTCTCTACTGAACCTTTCTTTAGAAACATGACGGCAACTGAAACAGCAACAGAGAAAGTACGATACATGTACAGCACATTCTTGCAGGTACTACAGGTACTACAAACAGATTGCAGATCGTAATTCTTGCTTTGGCGGCACGAAACTTTATTTGGGGCAGTGCAATCCCGGCGGTACTCACAAATAATAAATCAAACAGCCCAGACTCGAGTAAACAAATCCAATCTGACATACATAAGTACCTAAACTCCAGTTTTACCAGTACAAGATCTTAACGAGACTGCACCCATTGGCTTGTTTCGTATGAAGCAAACAAGTTACTGATCCTCTCCACAATGGAGATTTTCCCTGATATGCGAATATATTTTGCAAACTCGGTCAATGGGTCCTTGAACCTTTCCCTCCAGATTGGGAACTGCCAACGATAGTATGCCACTGACCAGTGCCTTACTTGTAACGTACCAATGTACAATGAATATGAGTATTTCGACAACACATCTAACATAAGCCTTACCGTCAAGAAGGTGAACTCGCGTTCTTCGCACACTGTAGACAAGGGCAAAGAGATAAAAATGGATCTAAATCCGAATAAAATCAGCACACGTTTCCGTAAATGAAAGGGTGAGCATAAGCAAATGAATCGAAGGAAACAAAGAGATCCTGTCCGCTTTTCCATTATTAATTTTATTGCATTCCGCCCAAAATCAGCACACTTTTCGTAAATGAAAGAGTCAACACAAGCAAATGAATCAAAGGGAACTGGTCAACTCACCTGTCATTGAGTAATATTCCACGAAAGGAGGTCTCAGCAGCGCCGAAACGAAATAAGCCAGGAGACGAAATATCCGAAACAGCTCTTACAAGAAGCAGTTCCAAAGAAGGAAGTTCCTCGCGCATGCACATCCGAACGTTCGAACACGGACTGCACTGCATGCAACACAATGTCTGCCGTGCAAGTGCACCGCACGCGGCTACCACCCGTTGGTAGATCTAATACCGAGCACCTTACGTAGAGACTTACGTAGCCTAAGTGAAATACCGAGCACCTTACGTAGAAACTTACGCAGCATAGCGGTGTCGTTTTTCTTGCCATGTGAACACAATAATAGAAAAGCTGACAGGATCGCTTTTCTAAATCATGGTATATGCATGGTCCACACCAAGTCGTATAAAGACTAGATACGACTCCCTGGACTGGTCCGTAGACATTGGTAGATCTACTGCATCATGCATGCATGCACCCCGGCCCGATCCGAGACTGGCGGGAAGCTGTGCAACGCACATGCGTCGCGTCGATGTTCGCATTTGCATGTGCTGCACCATGCATGCATGCACCTCGATCCGAGAAAGGCGGGAAGCTGTGCAACGCACATGCGCGCCGATGTTCGCATTTGCATGTGCTGCATCATGCATGCATGCACCTCGATCCGAGAAAGGCGGGAAGCTAGCTGTGCAACGCACATGCGCGTCGATGTTCGCATTTGCATAGGCTCTGCATGTATGTATGTATGTATTGTCACACATACATACACTGATACAGTCATCATTGACATTGTACTACTAATACTAGTACTGCTGTACAGTAACTACTACTAGTACTGCAGAGTACAGTTGTCGGCAAAAAGATCGTCCACGAGCTGTTGATCAGATGCAGTCATGATGTCTGAATCGATGATGGTAATCTTCATGGAGAGCGAAATCAGCGAATCCCATTTGCTGCATTCACTAAAACATTTTGGGAATAAAACGTTCCCTTCAGAAGCCGAGTAAAAACATTGAAAGGAGTTTAGAGTTTTGTGACAGGCTCGGTTGTGAACCACAATGCTGCCGACATAGCCAAGTCCAAGACGGGTGTTGAAATGGCACGCTAGCTAGCCCCTAGCGCGCGACGCAGGGACATGCAGGCTCATCGAGCAGCTAGGACGATGGATATACTTGCAAGAGGGAATTATGGTTCTATGAACTGTAAGTGAATCAGATTCAATCTGGTAGTTTGCACTTACCACATCCATAGTATAACGCCAATAGTCTATTATAGAGCTTGAAAGTGATGACGTCAAAAACGGCCAGGGAGTAGTAATTTGACATCAGATTTCTATTTTGGATCCACTAAGGTGTGACTTTGCTATTGCCTCAGTATGTGGGTGCATAGCAACCCACTCATGTCGTATACATGTGTGACTTTTACTTCGCCACCAGTTGTCACCCCGCCCCCAGTAGCCAAATCAGTCAGTTCCACTGGCTGCATCACCTTGCTGTGAGTAAGACCGCTTGAAATGTGCTTGGATCCATACAAAAACTGGATCCAAGTGGATCCAGTTTTTGTATTTTTGAAATTGTTGCAAAGCTGTGACGTAGCACTTTCAAGCCCTATGAAGAGTGACGAACCGTATTCTGAAGGGCATGATGTCAGACGTTGTATTGTGACTATGCTCGACGTTAGTGAGTTGTAACTCACACAGTACTATAGTACATGTGACCAGTGCTCTGCAAAAAAAACAACCTTAGGTGCTATTTTGGCGAAATTGAGATTTTGCTTGAGTGTTGAACCATGACCCTTTCTTCAACTTCTGGTGAAGTTTCAGGTGGATTGCATTCATATTCAGGTAGATACAATGACAATTTATTCCCGTAGCTATGCAGAAGACGTTACTTCAGTAACGTCTGGCGCTAGCCAGGGTCCACACAGCTTTAATTTGGTGTTTGTTTGTTTGTTTGTGTCACGCCTGGCGCTATCCCGTATCTGTCCCGTACCGTACCGTACCATCAAACACAGCTGGCCACATACAGCTGGCCGCAATATTCAAATAGGGCTTTCAAACGGAAGATCATAACGTGAAGCAACTTGGAAGAATGGGTATGAATGCGAAGTGTATGGGGGGATGCATGTAGGGCGATAGTTCGGGTTCAAATCCCAGGATATGCCTGAAAAAATAGGAGAATAGAAAAATTTATAACATCCCAATGCTTTTTTTGCTGTCATCAAGGCGGTGGACGGTGTCGTATTACCCTCGATCGTACCTGTCCCGTACCTATCCCGTACCGTACCGTCAAAGACGGCTGGCCACAATGCATATTCAAATAGGGCTTTCAAATGCAAGATCACAACGTGAAGCAACTTGGAAGAATTAGTATGTATGCGAAGTGTATCGGGGGATGCATGCAGGGCGCGCGATAGTGCGGATTCGAATCCCAGGTTATGTCTTAAAAAAAAGGAATTTTTTAAGAATTTATAACATCCCTATGCTTTTTTTGTCTAGGTCATCACGGCAAAAAAGCATAGCGTAGGGCCCTGAGCTTCCAAGCTCTCTCGTTTGTAATTGTCCTGCAAATTTTGGAGGAATCAGGTGGATTGCGTTCATATTCAGGTAGATACAATGACAATATATTCCCGTAGCTATGCAGAAGACGTTACTTCAGTAACGTCTGGCGCTAGCCAGGGTCCACACAGCTTTAATTTGGTGTTTGTTTGTTTGTTTGTGTGTTTGTGTCACGCCTGGCGCTATCCCGTATATGTCCCGTACCGTACCGTACCATCAAACACAGCTGGCCACATACAGCTGGCCGCAATATTCAAATAGGGCTTTCAAACGAAAAATTATACCGTGAAGCAACTTGGAAGAATGAGTATGAATGCGAAGGGTATGGGGGAATTCATGTAGGGCGATAGTGCGGGTTCGAATCCCAGGTTATGCCTAAAAAATAGGAGAATTGAAAAATTTATATGCTATGCTTTTTTTGCCTAGTGTTGTGAACCCTCTGGTTCTCTAAAGTATCAGGAACGAACGACCCCACACGGCACGAGGACAACTATTTATTCTCAACAGTATATTTCACTTCCATCGACCAATAACAATGAACAATGAATGAATGAATGAATGAATAACTAACACTAAAACCACCAGGTAGTTTATAGCGTGAAAATGACAGCGTATATGAGAAAAGCATACACATACAACATACAACTACAGCGCACACAGCAAACCGCACATAGCGCATGTAGCGTATACTACGTCGTAAACATCAGCGGTACGGCGGAGTCGGGATACAGCTGCATTGGAACGAACACAATGTCACAAGCGAGAAGGCCTTTCACTCTCGAGAACTTGTGGTTTCACAACATTCTCCCCACCAAAGGGCTTCTCACCGCCGTACAACAACTCACAAGTCAAAACGATTTGGGGCTTACTACGCGTTATCTGCTGCTGCGGTGGTGGCCATGGTAGAATATCACTAATGCCCACCAATTCGGCCAACTCGATTTCGTGAAGCTTGCCGCTGTGGGCTGTTGCACACGACACTGTCACCGATCCACTTCGACATGGGGCGGACGCTGGACCAGACAACACACAACCCATAATGTCATAAAGCTTGACGATGTGGGCTGTCACACACGACATGGTCACCGGTACACTGCTTCGACCCGGGGCGGGCGCGGAATCCGAGGACACACATCGGATCTCTGTGTTCCACACAGTCTCGCCGCTTACATCTTCCGTGCTAACCAGTAGTATCGCCCTTCTCATTTTCTCGGCTTCTACGCCTTGCGTTTCTAAGTCTTGCGCCTCTAACTCTTGCGCCTCCAACTCTTGCGCCTCCAACTCTTGCACCTCCAACTCTTGCGCCTCCAACTCTTGCGCCTCCAACTCTTGCGCCTCCAACTCGTTCGGCCGAGACTCCAGCTGCTTCTGAGCGTCTCCGACCGATGTCGCCATGCACTGTACCGACCCAGTGGGCCTCGGATCTGATCCTCCCACTGGCTTCGAATACTCTTCTGACCGCTGCTTGTCTGCAAGCAAAGTCTTACACGCCTTGTCCGGCGTCCTTCCGGGCGAGGCAAGCAAATCTCGCTTTGCTTCCTCATAATATGTACTGACGGCGATGCGCTCGGCCATCTTCTTGAGCTTTTCGTTAAACTCTGCGCGGAGCGCACACTCTTGCCGTCTAGCACTGCGCTCTTCAAACTCCTCGCTCTGTCGGAGCCTCTTCTCCACGTATTCTCTCAACCTATCGCCTTCAAATCCATACCGAATTCCGTTGGCGATAAAGCTGGCTTCAATGATCCATAGTTCCTGTGCCATGCTCGCTTCGTATCCTGGCGTGGTCGCCAAATGTTGTGAACCCTCTGGTTCTCTAAAGTATCAGGAACGAACGACCCCACACGGCACGAGGACAACTATTTATTATCACTTCCCCCTCACGTGACCGCGGACTCCTGCATATACACTCACACAATAACCACACAACTGTTTGGGGATAGCGCGCTTATTGTATTATGCCAAACTTGGCACGCTGAGTCCAGCTTGACTCAGCTGAGTCCCTAACTGCAATTTACTGCTCTAACATGAAGCCGTGCCTGGAAGAAGGGAAAGAGCGAAAAAAGAAAGAAAAAAAATTCTGGCCTTCTGCAAGCAATAGCAAGTAATGAGTGACGGCTGTGTAAAGTCGCACAACCATGCAGTCGACCGGATGATGGTGAGTGTCCGGCACACATCTTGCTCTGCTGCTCCACCTGCGCATACCTGATACGGTGGTGCGCTTACGGGCGGGCTGCCTGGGCCCCAGATGCCTCCTTGATGCGCCACGGAGTGCCGTCGAAGCACCTGTATCACTTCGGTGATCCAAATGCGAATGCAGCCTTGCCGGTCGCCCGCCGGCCTGCCGCCTACGCGACCAGCCTGAGACTGGCCCTGCCGCATTTGGCGCTTCTAAACGCTGCGATCCGGTAGACAGCTCACTGGGCTGCCAAATACGTGACTGGCTTGAGGACAGTTCCATACTGGGCAGGGCGCCCAGCTCAGGTCGCACGCAATAGCGGCGTGAGCTGGGCGCGGTGAGGGTTGGTGATAACTACAGTTTCCTCCTTCCTCCTCCGGAAACTTCCATTTATCACTTCCCCCTCACGTGACCGCGGACTCCTGCATATACACTCACACAATAACCACACAACTGTTTGGGGATAGCGCGCTTATTGTATTATGCCAAACTTGGCACGCTGAGTCCAGCTTGACTCAGCTGAGTCCCTAACTGCAATTTACTGCTCTAACATGAAGCCGTGCCTCCCAAAAATAATGGGGGTGGCCTCGCCGCACGCTATCCCCTATTCTTGGTCCCGTCGATCTCTGTGCTGTTCGCTGTAGACCTGTTATGGCATGCCTGATTCGGTATACAGTGAAACCAGTAGCTAAAGACCACCGTGACCAGCGACCAGCCTGGTACTACCGACCACTTCGCCGGGCACGGACGGTCTCACATTCATAATGGTTGTGCGGTGCAAGCCTGCAGCCAAGGACCACCTGCCACTAAGGACCGCTTTCTCTGGCTTAAAGGGGTGGTCGTTAGCCACAGGCTCAACCGCACATGTATCTCTTGCGGGTCAACCCTGACCACCTTCCGGCGGCCTGGAGCTGCCGTCCGGGCACCTTCCCGGCCGCCAGATCCTGTGTCAGCTTGAGGGCGTCTACCAAGGGCATTGCCATGAAGGACTGCTAGGCTTTCCCCTGGTTGGTAGCTCCTGCTGGTGCTGGGCACTACTGAATACGCTGACGATTTGTCAGCTTCCGCGGGTAGTGTTCGCACGGGGGGATACCTGGGCGCCCCAAGCCGGGCAAACAACAGCCGAAGGGCTGTCGTGTTGGATACAAGTGGGACTAGCTACCCGCCTGGTACTATGGACACCTTCGCCGGGCACGGACGGTCTCACATTCACAGTTTGCGGTGCAGGCCTCCAACTAAGGACCACCTGCCCCTCAAGACCGCTTTCTCTGGCCCCAAGGGGTGGCCGCTTAGTCAAAGGCTCCACCGCACATGCATCTCTTGCGGGTCAACCCTGACCACCTTCCGGTGACCTAGAGCTGCCGTCCAGGCCCCTTCCTGGTGGCCAGATCCTGTGTCAGCTTGAGGGGGTCTACCAAGGGAATTGCCATGAAGGACTGCTAGGCTTTCCCCTGATTGGTAGGTCCTGCTGGTGCTGGGCACTACTGAATACGCCGTCACAACTTTTCCGCTTCCACGGGTGGTGTTCGCACGAGGGGGATGCCTGGATGCCCCCCGCAGAGCCGACAACAGAGCCAAAGGGTTGGCGCGTTGTATACAATTATTAGTTTCTCAGTTATTCTTGTATTTTGCCTCTTTAATAGGTCGATGACGGCTTCCCGCCCGCCGATCGTCCAAAAAAAATATGGGGTGAGGCCCCTATCCTGCGACAGGCAATAAATGTGGCCGGGAGTATGCGCTAAGGGCCAGTCAGGACCTGCTGGGTGCCCGAGCTACGGTGCTAACAAGCAAATGCGAACAAGCAAGCTCGAAAGGAGATCTTCGGTTGCACTCCCCATCTCAGCTGCAAACAAACCACGCTCCGAGGGAGAGCTGCCCCTGCATTTTGCAAGCCTAGCTGTAAATATACAAAGCTCCAAGGGGAAATGCCCCTGCATTTTGCAAACATAGCTGTACACATCCAATGCTCCCAGGGGAGCTGCCCCTGCATTTTGCAAACATAGCTGTAAACTTCCAAGGCTCCAAGGGGAGCTGCCCCTGCATTTTGCAAGCATAGCTATAAACATCCAAAGCTCAGGGGAGCTACCCTTGCGTTTTGCAAACCTAGCTGTAAACCAACAAAGCTCAAAGGGAAGCTGTCCCTGCATTTTGCACACATAGTTGTAAGCATCCAAGGCTCCAAGGGGGGCTGACCCTGCATTTGCAAACATAGCTGTAAACATCCAAAGCTCCCAGGGGAGCTGCCCCTGCATTTTGCGACCACACCTGTAAACATCCCACTTCAAAAGCTCCCAGGGGAGCTGCCCCTGCAGTTTGCAAGCATAGCTGTAAACATCCAAAGCTCCAAAGGGGAGCTACCCCTGCGTTTTGCAAACCTAGCAGTAAACCTACGAAGCTCAAAGGGGAGCTGCCCCTGCATTTTGCAAACATAGTTGTAAACGTAGAACTAGAAGGCTCCAAGGGGAGCTGCCCCTGTATTTGCCAATATAGCTGTAAACATCCAAAGGTCCAAGGGGAGCTGCCCCTGCATTTGGCAAACCTAGCTGTAAACCTACAACGCTCTGAGGGGAGCTACCCCTGCATTTTGCAAACCTGGCTGTAAACATCCAAGCCCCAAGGGGAACTGCCCCTGCATTTAGCCAACATAGTGGTAAACATCCAAAGTTTCAAGGAGTGCTGCCCCTGCATTTTGTCCGCACAGCTGTAAACTAGTTTTAAAAGCTCCAAGGGGAGCTGCCCCTGCATTTTGCAAACATACTGCGGCTGTAAACATCCAAAGCTCCAAGGGGAGCTGTCCCTGCATTTTGTCGCGTAGCTGTCAACTAGCTAAAGCTCCAAGGAGAGCTACCCCTGCATTTTGCAAACGTGGCCGTAAACATACCCAGCTCCAAGCCCTTTTTTTTTGTTTCTTCTTCGCAAACATAGCTGTAAACATACCACGCACTAAGGGGAGCTGCCCCTGCTTTCTGCAAGCATCGCTCTAAACGATTACATACAAGGCTCGGAGGGGAGTTGCCCCTGCTTTTTGCAAACATAACTGTACCAGGCCCCAAGGGGAGCTGCCCCTGAATCTTGCAAACATAGCTGTAAACATACAAAGCTCAAAGGGGAGCGGCCCCTGCGTTTTGCAAACATAGCCGCAGCGCCGGGCATAACGCCACCCAGGCGAGGCGCGCTGCCCCTGCCTTGACCAATGCCGCCGCAAACAACATGCGCAAAGGGGCGCTGCCCCTGCATTTGCTCGCATAGCCGCCGTATCAGACCGCCGGGTCAGCCGCCATATCAGACCGCTGGGTCAGCCGCCATATCAGACCGCTGGGTCAGCCGCCGCCGCCATATCAGACCGCTGGGTCAGCCGCCATATCAGACCGCCGGGTCAGTTGCCATATCGGACCCCTGGGCCAACTGCCATGTCGGGCCGCCGGGTCAACCGCCGCATGGGCTAGGGGCGCTGCCCCTGCCTCTGCCGCCGCCACAAACAGAGCTCAAAAGGGAACCACCCCTGCATTTGCTCGCAACGCCGCCGTATCAGGCCGCCGGGTATTCCGCCGCATGGGCGATTACGTAGGGGAATCGCCCCTGCCTCCGCTAGTACAACTGAATAAGCAGCATGGGCCAATCGCCCTGCCCGCCGGGTGCGTATAATGTGTGAGTGTGTGTGTGTAACGCACATACGCGTGTCTGCAATATGCCCTGCGCGGTCGTGACGGATTAATCCGTCGCACCTCGGGTAAAGTGTTAATTACTGAAAGTAAAACAAGGTCGCCAGCCCGCCAATACCGGCACGTACTGCCGGCTCGCCGTGGTATCTAAACAACAATGGCAACAGCGACGACAGCCGCAAGGAAAAAGATAACAGCTTGCCATGTCCAAACAAAGCCCCAAAACAGCAAAGTAGACCCCACATGCTGAGACTTGGTGTAATGCCGCCTAGTACGAGTAGGAAGGGGAGGGGAGCGACAGCACTTAGAGGCGAAGCAGGGTGAGGGATGGAGGAGAGGAGGATAAAGAGAGAGAGAGAGAGAGAGTATGTGTGTGTGTATGTATGTATGTATGTATGTATGTATGTATGTATGTATGTATGTATGTATGCGTGTGCGTGGGTGTGTGTGTGCTTGCGTGCTTACCCACGTGTGCTGAGAGAGATAGACTACACAGCGAATGAAAAAGGAGGCACGCATTGGTTGAGAAGAAGTTCAGCCGGTTTGCTGCCATGATTAGTTGCTCCCGCATAGCATGAGTTCGGGACTAATCCGAGTCCAGCAGCTGGATTAGGGAGCCGATGAGAGGAAATGGACTAATCGTCCGCGTGAAAGAGCGTCCGCAGCGGAGTTGTCCGTGACCGTAATATGGGTAGTCAGCGAGATATAGCCTTGTGTTCTGCTACCATGCGGGGGCTGAAGTGGGCTAGTTCCGTCACGGTTGGATTTCGGCAAGTCCCGGATTTCAGACTGCTCCAACTGCCTTTTTGTCGCCGTGCAGTATGAATTTCTTGTCGGACTACTTAGGGCCCCAGAGGGCGTAAGCTCGTGTTGCAAGGCGCGATGGTTCTGAAAGTCTGCCAGGCCTCGACCCAGTAGATTAGAGATTCAGTTTTTCTCTTGCCAGAAGAGGAGCCGCCAATGACAATTCCACTCAGTGATTGCCATCGGATTGATCGATTCTAACACGTTTGGCTGCTGGCTGCGTGTGGGCAGGACAGGAAGGAAGCATTGTGGCCAGCTCGACGTATTCCGCACGCCGTATTGTCCTAATCGTCTCCCGTGCGCCAACACATGCGCCGGCCGGCATCATAGCGCCTCCAAGGAACTCAACTAAACTGGTCATACACGACAGTGTCCATGCCTGCATTTTCGGCCGGCATGCTCATCGCCCGAGGCTTGTTGGTCAGGGCCGACGCTGCCGTCGCCGCGGTCTCAAACGAGGAATACCAGCGATCCGCTGCTGAGTAGGATCCATGCTCAGGTACGGGTATAAACCATGTAAACCAACTAGCTTTAGAGCAAACGAGAGCAAAAAAAATTCTGGCCTTCTGCAAGCAATAGCAAGTAATGAGTGACGGCTGTGTAAAGTCGCACAACCATGCAGTCGACCGGATGATGGTGAGTGTCCGGCACACATCTTGCTCTGCTGCTCCACCTGCGCATACCTGATACGGTGGTGCGCTTACGGGCGGGCTGCCTGGGCCCCAGATGCCTCCTTGATGCGCCACGGAGTGCCGTCGAAGCACCTGTATCACTTCGGTGATCCAAATGCGAATGCAGCCTTGCCGGTCGCCCGCCGGCCTGCCGCCTACGCGACCAGCCTGAGACTGGCCCTGCCGCATTTGGCGCTTCTAAACGCTGCGATCCGGTAGACAGCTCACTGGGCTGCCAAATACGTGACTGGCTTGAGGACAGTTCCATACTGGGCAGGGCGCCCAGCTCAGGTCGCACGCAATAGCGGCGTGAGCTGGGCGCGGTGAGGGTTGGTGATAACTACAGTTTCCTCCTTCCTCCTCCGGAAACTTCCATTTCTCAACAGTATATTTCACTTCCATCGACCAATAACAATGAACAATGAATGAATGAATGAATGAATAACTAACACTAAAACCACCAGGTAGTTTATAGCGTGAAAATGACAGCGTATATGAGAAAAGCATACACATACAACATACAACTACAGCGCACACAGCAAACCGCACATAGCACATGTAGCGTATACTACGTCGTAAACATCAGCGGTACGGCGGAGTCGGGATACAGCTGCATTGGAACGAACACAATGTCACAAGCGAGAAGGCCTTTCACTCTCGAGAACTTGTGGTTTCACAACACCTAGGTTATCAAGGCGGTAGACGGTGTCGTATTACCCTCGACCATACCTGTCCCGTACCCGTCCCGTACCCGTCCTGTACCTGTCCCGTACCTGTCCCGTACCGTACCGTGCCATCAAAGACGGCTGGCCACAATGCATATTCAAAATAATAGGGCTTTCAAATGCAAGATCATAACGTGAAGCAACTTGGAAGAATTAGTATGTATGCGAAATGTATCGGGGGATGCATGCAGGGCGATAGTGCGGGTTCGAATCCCAGGTTATGTCTTTAAAAAAAAAGAAAAAATTATATGAATTTATAACATCCGTATGCTTTTTTTTGTCTAGGTCATCAAGGCAAAAAATTATAGCGCAGGGCCCTGAGCTTCCAAGCTCTCTCGTTTGTAATTGTCCTGCAAATTTTGGAGGAAACATAGCAAAAATCCTGGATTTTGTGCTACAGTTTGGAACAAATGCTGTGAGAATTCCAGCGGCATGATTGCAACCAAAGTTTGAAGAATAAACCTGTATGTCGAAAGGATTTGTGCTTGTAGGCCGTTGGCACCCACATTCAGTGACCCCAGAAATTTGGCACTGCTATGAATAGTTTTATCGCAAAGTAAAGAATCAGGGACAAAAAGGCCCAAAACTGGGAGATAGGATATTTTCAGCTTTCAGCAGCCCTGGGCGAGTTGTTTATTGAAATGTGGCATTTTTTCTTGGTGCACTTCCCTATGTCCAGCTAAACAAGAAGATCAGGGTGGTCATAGTCAGTTCTTGAGCTTCGAACGGGCAGAAAGGTGAGAAGTTGTCGCTTTTTGATCATTTGTGCCCACGTGTCACTTTCAACGTACCTCTCTATAATAGGACCCAGCTGTAATAAGAGTCGTCGTATTGATTTGATTTTTGGTTTTCTTGTAGGCCGCTGGCACCAAAATTTGGCACTGCTGTGAATAGTTTAATCGCAAAGTGAAGAATCACAGGCAAAAAGCCCCAAAACTGGGAGCTACGATATTTTCAGCTTTCAGCCGCCGTGGGCGAGTTGTTTGTTGAAATGTGGCATTTTGTCTTCGTGCACTTCCCTATGTCCAGCAAAACAAGATCAGGGTGGTCATTGTCAGTTCTTGAGCTTCGAACAGGCAGAAAGGTGAGAAATTGTCACTTTTTAGCAATTTATGCCCTCGTGTCACTTTCAACGTACCTCTCTATAACATGATCCAGCTGTAATAGGAGTGGTCGCATTGATTTTATTTTTGGTTTGCTTTTAGGCCGCTGGCACCCGTATTCAGTGACAACGAAAATTTGGCACTGCTGTGAATAGTTTAATCACAAAGTGAAGAATAACGGGCAAAAAGGCCCGAAACTGGGAGATAGGATATTTTCAGCTTTCAGCAGCCCTGGGCGAGTTGTGTATTGAAATGTGACATTTTTTTCTTCGTGCACTTCCTTATATCCAGCTAAACAGCTAGATCAGGTTGGTCATGATCAGTTCTTGAGCTTCGAACGGGCAGAAAGGTGAGAAATTGTCGCTTTTTGACCATTTGTGCCCACGTGTCACTTTCAACGTACTGTAAAAGCCATAACGAAGTGCTAACTCTAACGAGTTAACGAGGAGAAATATGTTGTTATAATAGAAATCGTTATACAGAAATCGATACATATACTGTCCTTTTGAGCGTTGAGAATAAGTGAGAATCGTTACCTTTGGTGCACGTAAACCAGTCAATTTTGGGAAATCGTTATATATGCGCCTCGTTAGAATAATGGCTTTTACAGTTCCTCTCTATAACATGACCCAGCTGTAATATGGGTGGTCGCATTGATTTGATTTTTGGTTTGCTTGTAGGCCGCTAGCACCCTCATTCAGTGACCCCATGATTTGGCACTGCTGTGAATAGTTTAAGGAGGCTCCCACCTAAAGAAGTAAAAATAAAAGGTCCATGGACACCCTGTTTTTTATGCTTAGAATGGTGGAGTGATGTCTCTTCTTCAATTTGGTATACTTTTTAGGTAGGGTCACCAGGCATATAAGAGGTATTCTGGTGTATTTAGTGTGTGTACAATTTCTTGATTTTCGGCAAAAAAATGGTAAAAAAATTGGTTTTTGACCCAAAGAAGCCTCCTGGAAGGAGGATACTAAGCATTTTCTTCATCAAATGTTTAAGAACCACATTTGGAGGTATCTTGGCTACACAAGATAAACTGTGTCTTGGTTTTGTCCTTGGCGAGCCACTTTTTCGAAATTAGGGGTACCGAAATTTCCATCGGGTGCTGAATTGTGAAATGGTTCAGCCAGCAACATTTTGTCCATGGACATATTGATTTTTGTGGCTTTCTGTGATCCTTGAGCCCCAAGGAAACCGATAATGGACAGTTTTGATGGTGTCACCAGGCACTTTAGACCCCTACCAAACAATATAGGTATCAAAATATGGTATTTTTAGGCCAATTCTGAAAATAGCATTTTAGAAAATCTGACCATTCTTGCCTTCTTGACTAAATATCACTACCAATGACATGGTAGTATGGTAATATTATGTTAGAAGAAGTTATTTTCATGCTGCAACCTCTTTTGGACATACCAGACAGTCTGTGCTTGGAAAGGTACATGTATCATTACATGTATGTCATGCAGCCTTCAGTCCTAGGACATTGATATATGAGTAGTGTACATGTAAGGCAGCGAGGTTTCATAACAACCTCGACCATGAAACTGGCACATAAATAATGTGAAAGCAGGCATTCAAAATAAGGCACACTAAGCACTCACACGCGTGCGTGAGCACGCACATAAACACCCACCCACATGCACGCACTTCATGCAGGCATCATTGTAACACTACTAGTCCATAGTAGGACTTAGTGTAAATAAAAGAATGAAGACCAGCCACTGCACTGGGCATGCATTTGCTGGTTGTCACTTGCGTTGATAGCAGCAGACTCCAGAAAAACATCGCATGAAGGGCAATATGCATCTACACACGCTGGCGTGCACACATACGATATACATGTAGTGTACTATCATGCTCTCTCGGCAATTCTTTTTTGTGTCTCAAATACGGTTCACAAATGCGCATTCACATGCAACTCCTGTACTGTAAAGCCATTGCCACACTGTCCTTGCGGACACCAGGGAGGAGAGGCATACAGAACCAGCACCGTGAGCCCCTACGCCCCCCCCCCCCTTCCACACCTAGCTTTGCACAAGCGCGCACACATGCACGTGCATACACACATACATGTACACAGACATTTGCATGCACATGCACACAGTGCACTCGTGGGAAGATGTGCATAACCCAGATCAACATTGCGTGCGAACCCACGCATGCGGGCACGAGCACGCGCGCACACACACACACACACACGTGCGTACACACACACACACACACGTGCGTACACACACACTCATACACCTGCCCAACACTGAAGCGAGGATAGCGAACAAACTACGTTAGACATAGCAACTTGTGCTCGGATTACACCTTTCAACAGCTTGCACACACACACACACACACACACACGCGCGCGCGCACATGCGCGCGTACACACACACACACACACACACACGCGCGCGCCGCGTACACACGCGCACGCGCGTACACACGTTTAGTTTAGTCGCAAAGTGAAGATTCATGGGTAATAAGCCCCAAACTTGGAGATAGGTTATTATTCAGCTTTCAGCAGCCCTGGGCGAGTTCTTTAGAGAAAGGTGGGTGTTTTCTGGGTGCGCTTGTCTATGTCCAGCTACACAACGAGATGAGGATGGTCATTGTCATTTTCTGAGCTGCGAACGGGCATAAAGGTGAGAAAATGTCGGATTTTGACCATTTGGTCTCACCTTTGAATTTCAACGTGCCTCTCTATAACATGAGCCAGCTGTAATGTCAGTGGTCGCATTGGTTTGATTTTTGGTTTGCTTGTAGGGCGCTGGCACCCACATTCAGTGACCCAGAAAATTTGGCACTGCTGTGAATAGTTTAGTCGCAAAGTGAAGATTCACGGGTAAAAAGCACCAAACTTGGAGATAGGTTATTATCCAGGTTTTAGCAGCCCTGGGCGAGTTCTTTGGAGAAATGTGACTGTTTTTCCTGGTGCTTTTGTCTATATACAGCTACTCAACGAGATGAGGATGGTCATTGTTATTTTCTGAGCTACGAACGGGCAGAAGGGTGAGAAAATGTTGGATTTTGACCATTTGTGCTCACCTTCGAATTTCCACGTACCTCTCTATAACATGAGCCAGCTGTAATGTCAGTGGTCGCATTGGTTTTATTTTTGGTTTTCTTGTAGGGCGCTGGCACCCACATTCAGTGACCCAGAAAAGTTGGCACTGCTGTGAATAGTTTAGTCGCAAAGTGAAGATTCACTGGTAAATAGCCTCAAACGTGGAAATAGGTTATTATTCAGCTTTCAGCAGCCCTGGACGAGTTCTTTAGAGAAATGTGGGTGTTTTTCTGGGTGCGCTTGTTTATGTCCAGCTACAAAACGAGATGAGGATGGTCATTGTCATTTTCTGTGCTGCGAATGGGCATAAAGGTGAGAAAATGTCGGATTTTGACCATTTGTGCTCACCTTTGAATTTCAACGTACCTCTCTATAACATGAGCCAGCTGTAATGTTAGTGGTCGCATTGGTTTGATTTTTGGTCTGCTTGTAGGGCGCTGGCACCCACATTCAGTAACCCAGAAAATTTGGCACTGCTGTGAATAGTTTAGTCGCAAAGTGAAGATTCACGGGTACCAAGCCCTAAACTTGGAGATAGGTAATTATCCAGGTTTCAGCAGCCCTGGGCAAGTTGTTTAGAGAAATGTGGGTCTTTCTCTGGGTGCCCTTGTCTATGTCCAGGTACAAAACGAGATGAGAATGGTCATTGTCAATTTCTGAGCTGCGAACGGGCATAAAGGTGAGAAAATGTCGGATTTTGATCATTTGTGCTTACCTTCCTATTTCAACGTACCTCTGTATAACGTGACCCAGCTGTAATGTGAGTGGTAGCATTGGTTTGATTTTTGGTCTGCTTGTAGGGCGCTGGCACCCACATTCAGTGATCTAGAAATTTTAGCACTGCTGTGAATAGTTTAGTCGCAAAATGAAGATTCACGGGTACCAAGCCCTTAGCTTGGAGATAGGTAATTTTCCAGCTTTCAGCAGCCCTGGGCGAGTTCTTTAGCGAAATGTGACTGTTTTTCCTGGTGCCCTTGTCTATGTCCAGCTACACAACAAGATGAGGATGGTCATTGTCAATTTCTGAGCTGCGAACGGGCATAAAGGTGAGAAAATGTCAGATTTTGACCATTTGTGCTCACCTTTGAATTTCAACGTACCTCTCTATAACATGACCCAGCTGTAATATCAGTGGTCGCATTGGTTTGATTTTCGGTCTGCTTGTAGGGCGCTGGCACCCGTATTCAGTGACCCAGAAAATTTGGCACTGCTGTGAATAGTTTAGTCGCTAAGTGAAGATTCACGGGTACCAAGCCCTAAACTTGGAGATAGGTAATTATCCAGCTTTCAGCAGCCCTGGGCAAGTTCTTTAGAGAAATGTGGGTCTTTTTCTGGGTGCCCTTGTCTATGTCCAGCTACAACACGAGATGATAATGGTCATTGTAAATTTCTGAGCTGCGAACGGGCATAAAGGTGAGAAAATGTCGGATTTTGACCATTTGTGCTCACCTTTGAATTTCAACGTACCTCTCTATAACATGACCCAGCTGTAATATCAGTGGTCGCATTGGTTTGATTTCTGGTCTGCTTCTAGGGCGCTGGCACCCACATTCAGTGACCGAGAAAATTTGGCACTGCTGTGAATAGTTTAGTCGCAAAGTGAAGATTCACGGGTACCAAGTCCTAAACTTGGAGATAGGTAATTATCCAGCTTTCAGCAGCCCTGGGCAAGTTCTTTAGAGAAATGTGGGTCTTTTTATGGGTGCCCTTGTCTATGTCCAGCTACAACACGAGATGATAATGGTCAATGTCAATTTCTGAGCTGCGAACGGGCATAAAGGTGAGAAAATGTCGGATTTTGACCATTTGTGCTTACCTTCCTATTTCAACGTACCTCTCTATAACGTGACCCAGCTGTAATGTCAGTGGTCGCATTGGTTTGATTTTAGGTTTGCTTGTAGGGCGCTGGCACCCACATTCAGTGACCGAGAAATTTTAGCACTGCTGTGAATAGTTTAGTCGCAAAATGAAGATTCACGGATACCAAGCCCTAAACTTGGAGATAGGTAATTATCCAGCTTTTAGCAGCCCTGGGCAAGTTCTTTAGAGAAATGTGGGTCTTTTTCTGGGTGCCCTTGTCTATGTCCAACTACAACACGAGATGATAATGGTCATTGTCAATTTCTGAGCTGCGAACGGGCATAAAGGTGAGAAAATGTCGGATTTTGACCATTTGTGCTCACCTTTGAATTTCAACGTACTGTGAATATACAAAATTTCGGCGCTGCAAAATTTCGGCACTTCACGATTTTTGACATTTCGGCGGCGATTTATTTTCGGCGTGGGGTAGAGGGCATGGTATAGTGCGACAGATGCTGTGAAAAATTTCATCGGCGTTTTAATTTAGGCGTTTTGGGTCGGTGCCGAATATAGCCGAAATTAAATAGCTGCCGAAAATTTGTATATTTACAGTACCTCTCTATAACTTGACCCAGCTGTAATGTCAGTGGTCGCATTGGTTTGATTTTTGGTCTGCTGTAATATCAGAAAATTTGGCACTGCTGTGAATAGGTTAGTCGCTAAGTAAAGATTCACGGGTACCAAGCCCTAAACTTGGAGATAGGTAATTATCCAGCTTTCAGCAGCCCTGGGCAAGTTCTTTAGAGAAATGTGGGTCTTTTTCTGGGTGCCCTTGTCTATGTCCAGCTACAAAACGAGATGATAATGGTCATTGTCAATTTCTGAGCTGCGAACGGGCATAAAGGTGAGAAAATGTCGGATTTTGACCATTTGTGCTTACCTTCCTATTTCAACGTACCTCTCTATAACGTGACCCAGCTGTAATGTCAGTGGTCGCATTGGTTTGATTTTTGGTTTGCTTCTAGGGCGCTGGCATCCACATTCAGTGACTGAGAAATTTTAGCGCTGCTGTGAATAGTTTAGTCGCAAAATGAAGATTCACGGGTACCAAGCCCTAAACTTGGAGATAGGTAATTATCCAGCTTTCAGCAGCCCTGGGCGAGTTCTTTAGAGAAATGTGACTGTTTTTCATGGTGCCCTTGTCTATGTCCAGCTACACAACGAGATGAGGATGGTCATTGTCATTTTCTGACCTGCGAACGGGCATAAAGGTGAGAAAATGTCGGATTTTGACCATTTGTGCTCACCTTTGAATTTCAACGTACTGTGAATATACAAAATTTCGGCGCTGCAAAATTTCGGCACTTCACGATTTTTGACATTTCGGCGGCGATTTATTTTCGGCGTGGGGTAGAGGGCATGGTATAGTGCGACAGATGCTGTGAAAAATTTCATCGGCGTTTTAATTTAGGCGTTTTGGGTCGGTGCCGAATATAGCCGAAATTAAATAGCTGCCGAAAATTTGTATATTTACAGTACCTCTCTATAACTTGACCCAGCTGTAATGTCAGTGGTCGCATTGGTTTGATTTTTGGTCTGCTGTAATATCAGAAAATTTGGCACTGCTGTGAATAGGTTAGTCGCTAAGTAAAGATTCACGGGTACCAAGCCCTAAACTTGGAGATAGGTAATTATCCAGCTTTCAGCAGCCCTGGGCAAGTTCTTTAGAGAAATGTGGGTCTTCTTCTGGGTGCCCTTGTCTATGTCCAGCTACAAAACGAGATGATAATGGTCATTGTCAATTTCTGAGCTGCGAACGGGCATAAAGGTGAGAAAATGTCGGATTTTGACCATTTGTGCTTACCTTCCTATTTCAACGTACCTCTCTATAACGTGACCCAGCTGTAATGTCAGTGGTCGCATTGGTTTGATTTTTGGTTTGCTTGTAGGGCGCTGGCATCTACATTCAGTGACTGAGAAATTTTAGCACTGCTGTGAATAGTTTAGTCGCAAAATGAAGATTCACGGGTACCAAGCCCTAAACTTGGAGATAGGTAATTTTCCAGCTTTCAGCAGCCCTGGGCGAGTTCTTTAGAGAAATGTGACTGTTTTTCCTGGTGCCCTTGTCTATGTCCAGCTACACAACGAGATGAGGATGGTCATTGTCATTTTCTGAGCGGCGAACGGGCATAAAGGTGAGAAAATGTCGGATTTTGACCATTTGTGCTTACCTTCCTATTTCAACGTACCTCTCTATAACATGACCCAGCTGTAATATCAGTGGTCGCATTGGTTTGATTTTTGGTCTGCTTGTAGGGCGCTGGCACCCACATTCAGTGACCCAGAAAATTTGGCACTGCTGTGAATAGTTTAGTCGCAAAGTGAAGATTCACGGGTACCAAGTCCTAAACTCGGAGATAGGTAATTATCCAGCTTTCAGCAGCCCTGGGCAAGTTCTTTAGAGAAATGTGGGTCTTTTTATGGGTGCCCTTGTCTATGTCCAGCTACAACACGAGATGATAATGGTCAATGTCAATATCTGAGCTGCGAACGGGCATAAAGGTGAGAAAATGTCGGATTTTGACCATTTGTGCTTACCTTCCTATTTCAACGTACCTCTCTATAACGTGACCCAGCTGTAATGTCAGTGGTCGCATTGGTTTGATTTTTGGTTTGCTTGTAGGGCGCTGGCACCCACATTCAGTGACCGAGAAATTTTAGCACTGCTGTGAATAGTTTAGTCGCAAAATGAAGATTCACGGATACCAAGCCCTAAACTTGGAGATAGGTAATTTTCCAGCTTTCAGCAGCCCTGGGCGAGTTCTTTAGAGAAATGTGACTGTTTTTCCTGGTGCCCTTGTCTATGTCCAGCTACACAACGAGATGAGGATGGTCATTGCCATTTTCTGAGCTGCGAACGGGCATAAAGGTGAGAAAATGTCGGATTTTGACCATTTGTGCTTACCTTCCTATTTCAATGTACCTCTCTATAACGTGACCCAGCTGTAATGTCAGTGGTCGCATTGGTTTGATTTTTGGTCTGCTTGTAGGGCGCTGGCACCCGAATTCAGTGACCCAGAAAATTTGGCACTGCTGTGAATAGTTTAGTCGCAAAGTGAAGATTCACGGGTACCAAGCCCTAAACTTGGAGATAGGTAATTATCCAGCTTTCAGCAGCCCTGGGCAAGTTCTTTAGAGAAATGTGGGTCTTTTTCTGGGTGCCCTTGTCTATGTCCAGCTACAAAACGAGATGATAATGGTCATTGTCAATTTCTGAGCTGCGAACGGGCATAAAGGTGAGAAAATGTCGGATTTTGACCATTTGTGCTTACCTTCCTATTTCAACGTACCTCTCTATAACGTGACCCAGCTGTAATGTCAGTGGTCGCATTGGTTTGATTTTTGGTTTGCTTGTAGGGCGCTGGTACCCACATTCAGTGACCGAGAAATTTTAGCACTGCTGTGAATAGTTTAGTCGCAAAATGAAGATGCACGGGTACCAAGCCCTAAACTTGGAGATAGGTAATTTTCCAGCTTTCAGCAGCCCTGGGCGAGTTCTTTAGAGAAATGTGACTGTTTTTCCTGGTGCCCTTGTCTATGTCCAGCTACACAACGAGATGAGGATGGTCATTGTCATTTTCTGAGCTGCGAACGGGCATAAAGGTGAGAAAATGTCGGATTTTGACCATTTGTGCTTACCTTCCTATTTCAACGTACCTCTCTATAACGTGACCCAGCTGTAATGTCAGTGGTCGCATTGGTTTGATTTTTGGTCTGCTTGTAGGGCGCTGGCACCCGAATTCAGTGACCCAGAAAATTTGGCACTGCTGTGAATAGTTTAGTCGCAAAGTGAAGATTCACGGGTACCAAGCCCTAAACTTGGAGATAGGTAATTATCCAGCTTTCAGCAGCCCTGGGCAAGTTCTTTAGAGAAATGTGGGTCTTTTTCTGGGTGCCCTTGTCTATGTCCAGCTACAAAACGAGATGATAATGGTCATTGTCAATTTCTGAGCTGCGAACGGGCATAAAGGTGAGAAAATGTCGGATTTTGACCATTTGTGCTTACCTTCCTATTTCAACGTACCTCCCTATAACGTGACCCAGCTGTAATGTCAGTGGTCGCATTGGTTTGATTTTTGGTTTGCTTCTAGGGCGCTGGCATCCACATTCAGTGACTGAGAAATTTTAGCACTGCTGTGAATAGTTTAGTCGCAAAATGAAGATTCACGGGTACCAAGCCCTAAACTTGGAGATAGGTAATTTTCCAGCTTTCAGCAGCCCTGGGCGAGTTCTTTAGAGAAATGTGACTGTTTTTCCTGGTGCCCTTGTCTATGTCCAGCTACACAACGAGATGAGGATGGTCATTGTCATTTTCTGAGCTGCGAACGGGCATAAAGGTGAGAAAATGTCGGATTTTGACCATTTGTGCTCACCTTTGAATTTCAACGTACCTCTCTATAACATGACCCAGCTGTAATATCAGTGGTCGCATTGGTTTGATTTTTGGTCTGCTTGTAGGGCGCTGGCACCCACATACAGTCACCCAGAAAATTTGTTACTGCTGTGAATAGTTTAGTCGCAAAGTGAAGATTCACGGGTACCAAGCCCTAAACTTGGAGATAGGTAATTATCCAGCTTTTAGCAGCCCTGGGCAAGTTCTTTAGAGAAATGTGGGTCTTTTTCTGGGTGCCCTTGTCTATGTCCAACGACAACACGAGATGATAATGGTCATTGTCAATTTCTGAGCTGCGAACGGGCATAAAGGTGAGAAAATGTCGGATTTTGACCATTTGTGCTTACCTTCCTATTTCAACGTACCTCTCTATAACGTGACCCAGCTGTAATGTCAGTGGTCGCATTGGTTTGATTTTTCGTCTGCTTGTAGGGCGCTGGCACTCGAATTCAGTGACCCAGAAAATTTGGCACTGCTGTGAATAGTTTAGTCGCAAAGTGAAGATTCACGGGTACCAAGCCCTAAACTTGGAGATAGGTAATTATCCAGCTTTCAGCAGCCCTGGGCAAGTTCTTTAGAGAAATGTTGGTCTTTTTCTGGGTGCCCTTGTCTATGTCCAGCTACAAAACGAGATGATAAAGGTCATTGTCAATTTCTGAGCTGCGAACGGGCATAAAGGTGAGAAAATGTCGGATTTTGACCATTTGTGCTTACCTTCCTATTTCAACGTACCTCTCTATACCGTGACCCAGCTGTAATATCAGTGGTCGCATTGGTTTGATTTTTGGTTTGCTTGTAGGGCGCTGGCACCCACATTCAGTGACCGAGAAATTTTAGTACTGCTGTGAATAGTTTAGTCGCAAAATGAAGATTCACGGGTACCAAGCCCTAAACTTGGAGATAGGTAATTTTCCAGCTTTCAGCAGCCCTGGGCGAGTTCTTTAGAGAAATGTGACTGTTTTTCCTGGTAACCTTGTCTATGTCCAGCTACACAAGGAGATAAGGATGGTCATTGCCATTTTCTGAGCGGCGAACGGGCATAAAGGTGAGAAAATGTCGGATTTTGACCATTTGTGCTTACCTTCCTATTTCAACGTACCTCTCTATAACGTGACCCAGCTGTAATGTCAGTGGTCGCATTGGTTTGATTTTTGGTCTGCTTGTAGGGCGCTGGCACCCGAATTCAGTGACCCAGAAAATTTGGCACTGCTGTGAATAGTTTAGTCGCAAAGTGAAGATTCACGGATACCAAGCCCTAAACTTGGGAATAGGTAATTATCCAGCTTTCAGCAGCCCTGGGCAAGTTCTTTAGAGAAATGTGGGTCTTTTTCTGGGTGCCCTTGTCTATGTCCAGCTACAAAACGAGATGATAATGGTCATTGTCAATTTCTGAGCTGCGAACGGGCATAAAGGTGAGAAAATGTCGGATTTTGACCATTTGTGCTTACCTTCCTATTTCAACGTACCTCTCTATAACGTGACCCAGCTGTAATGTCAGTGTTCGCATTGGTTTGATTTTTGGTTTGCTTGTAGGGCGCTGGCATCCACATTCAGTGACTGAGAAATTTTAGCACTGCTGTGAATAGTTTAGTCGCAAAATGAAGATTCACGGGTACCAAGCCCTAAACTTGGAGATAGGTAATTTTCCAGCTTTCAGCAGCCCTGGGCGAGTTCTTTAGAGAAATGTGACTGTTTTTCCTGGTGCCCTTGTCTATTTCCAGCTACACAACGAGATGAGGATAGTCATTGTCATTTTCTGACCTGCGAACGGGCATAAAGGTGAGAAAATGTCGGATTTTGACCATTTGTGCTCACCTTTGAATTTCAACGTACCTCTCTATAACATGACCCAGCTGTAATATCAGTGGTCGTATTGGTTTGATTTTTGGTCTGCTTGTAGGGCGCTGGCACCCACATACAGTCACCCAGAAAATTTGGCACTGCTGTGAATAGTTTAGTCGCAAAGTGAAGATTCACGGGTACCAAGCCCTAAACTTGGAGATAGGTAATTATCCAGCTTTTAGCAGCCCTGGGCAAGTTCTTTAGAGAAATGTGGGTCTTTTTCTGGGTGCCCTTGTCTATGTCCAACTACAACACGAGATGATAATGGTCATTGTCAATTTCTGAGCTGCGAACGGGCATAAAGGTGAGAAAATGTCGGATTTTGACCATTTGTGCTCACCTTTGAATTTCAACGTACCTCTCTATAACTTGACCCAGCTGTAATATCAGTGGTCGCATTGGTTTGATTTTTGGTCTCCTTGTAGGGCGCTGGCACCCACATTCAGTGACCGAGAAAATTTGGCACTGCTGTGAATAGTTTAGTCGCAAAGTGAAGATTCACGGGTACCTAGCCCTAAGCTTGGAGATAGGTAATTATCCAGCTTTCAGCAGCCCTGGGCAAGTTCTTTAGAGATATTTTGGTCTTTTTCTGGGTGCCCTTGTCTATGTCCAGCTACAAAACGAGATGATAAAGGTCATTGTCAATTTCTGAGCTGCGAACGGGCATAAAGGTGAGAAAATGTCGGATTTTGACCATTTGTGCTTACCTTCCTATTTCAACGTACCTCTCTATAACGTGACCCAGCTGTAATGTCAGTGATCACATTGGTTTGATTTTTGGTTTGCTTGTAGGGCGCTGGCACCCACATTAAGTAACCGAGAAATTTTAGCACTGCTGTGAATAGTTTAGTCGCAAAATGAAGATTCACGGGTACCAAGCCCTAAACTTGGAGATAGGTAATTATCCAGCTTTCAGCAGCCCTGGGCAAGTTCTTTAGAGAAATGTGGGTCTTTTTCTGGGTGCCCTTGTCTATGTCCAGCTACAACACGAGATGATTATGGTCATTATCAATTTCTGAGCTGCGAACGGGCATAAAGGTGAGAAAATGTCGGATTTTGACCATTTGTGCTTACCTTCCTATTTCAACGTACCTCTCTATAACGTGACCCAGCTGTAATGTCAGTAGTCGCATTGGTTTGATTTTTGGTCTGCTTGTAGGGCGCTGGCACCCGAATTCAGTGACCCAGAATATTTGGCACTGCTGTGAATAGTTTAGTCGCAAAGTGAAGATTCACGGGTACCAAGCCCTAAACTTGGAGATAGGTAATTATCCAGCTTTCAGCAGCCCAGGGCAAGTTCTTTAGAGAAATGTTGGTCTTTTTCTGGGTGCCCTTGTCTATGTCCAGCTACAAAACGAGATGATAATGGTCATTGTCAATATCTGAGCTGCGAACGGGCATAAAGGTGAGAAAATGTCGGATTTTGAACATTTGTGCTTACCTTCCTATTTCAACGTACCTCTCTATAACGTGACCCAGCTGTAATGTCAGTGGTCGCATTGGTTTGATTTTTGGTTTGCTTGTAGGGCGCTGGCACCCACATTCAGTGACCGAGAAATTTTAGCACTGCTGTGAATAGTTTAGTCGCAAAATGAAGATTCACGGGTACCAAGCCCTAAACTTGGAGATAGGTAATTTTCCAGCTTTCAGCAGCCCTGGGCGAGTTCTTTAGAGAAATGTGACTGTTTTTCCTGGTGCCCTTGTCTATGTCCAGCTACACAACCAGATGAGGATGGTCATTGTCATTTTCTGAGCTGCGAACGGGCATAAAGGTGAGAAAATGTCGGATTTTGACCATTTGTGCTTACCTTCCTATTTCAACGTACCTCTCTATAACGTGACCCAGTTGTAATGTCAGTGGTCGCATTGGTTTGATTTTTGGTCTGCTTGTAGGGCGCTGGCACCCGAATTCAGTGACCCAGAAAATTTGGCACTGCTGTGAATAGTTTATTCGCAAAGTGAAGATTCACGGGTACCAAGCCCTAAACTTGGAGATAGGTAATTATCCAGCTTTCAGCAGCCCTGGGCAAGTTCTTTAGAGAAATGTGGGTCTTTTTCTGGGTGCCCTTGTCTATGTCCAGCTAGAAAACGAGATGATAATGGTCATTGTCAATTTCTGAGTTGCGAACGGGCATAAAGGTGAGAAAATGTCGGATTTTGACCATTTGTGCTTACCTTCCTATTTCAACGTACCTCTCTATAACGTGACCCAGCTGTAATGTCAGTGGTCGCATTGGTTTGATTTTTGGTTTGCTTGTAGGGCGCTGGCACCCACATTCAGTAACCGAGAAATTTTAGCACTGCTGTGAATAGTTTAGTCGCAAAATGAAGATTCACGGGTACCAAGCCCTAAACTTGGAGATAGGTAATTATCCAGCTTTCAGCAGCCCTGGGCAAGTTCTTTAGAGAAATGTGGGTATTTTTCTGGGTGCCCTTGTCTATGTCCAGCTACAACACGAGATGATAATGGTCATTGTCAATTTCTGAGCTGCGAACGGGCATAAAGGTGAGAAAATAGACACCCTTAGCAAACAACGGTAACGCTATTTTTTACGGTACTCGTACCTTGATCACCCAAATAGCGTTGAAGCTGCAGCGTATAAACGTTATGGGGGCTGATTTATCGTTGTGACCAACGGTAAGTGTTTTGGCCAAATATTGCATAGTCCGTACGCATTTCACCTTGTATAGCGTATATGGTGACAAAAATGGTTGTACCGCGCGAGATCAAAGCTATTCTCGTGGCAACAGCGTACTAAAAATAGCGTGCATCTTGCTAATGGTCGAACCCGAATCACGGTATTTTCCCCCTTACGATAATACCGTTACAACATAACGTTTTTTGCTAAGGTTGTCTAATGTCGGATTTTGACCATTTGTGCTTACCTTCCTATTTCAACGTACCTCTCTATAACGTGACCCAGCTGTAATGTCAGTGGTCGCATTGGTTTGATTTTTGGTCTGCTTGTAGGGCGCTGGCACCCGAATTCAGTGATTCAGAAAATTTGGCACTGCTGTGAATAGTTTAGTCGCAAAGTGAAGATTCACGGATACCAAGCCCTAAACTTGGAGATAGGTAATTATCCAGCTTTCAGCAGCCCTGGGCAAGTTCTTTAGAGAAATGTTGGTCTTTTTCTGGGTGCCCTTGTCTATGTCCAGCTACAAAACGAGATGATAATGGTCATTGTCAATTTCTGAGCTGCGAACGGGCATAAAGGTGAGAAAATGTCGGATTTTGACCATTTGTGCTTACCTTCCTATTTCAACGTACCTCTCTATAACGTGACCCAGCTGTAATGTCAGTGGTCGCATTGGTTTGATTTTTGGTTTGCTTGTAGGGCGCTGGCACCCACATTCAGTGACCGAGAAATTTTAGCACTGCTGTGAATAGTTTAGTCGCAAAATGAAGATTCACGGGTACCAAGCCCTAAACTTGGAGATAGGTAATTATCCAGCTTTCAGCAGCCCTGGGCAAGTTCTTTAGAGAAATGTTGGTCTTTTTCTGGGTGCCCTTGTCTATGTCTAGCTACAAAACGAGATGATAATGGTCATTGTCAATTTCTGAGCTGCGAACGGGCATAAAGGTGAGAAAATGTCGGATTTTGACCATTTGTGCTTACCTTCCTATTTCAACGTACCTCTCTATAACGTGACCCAGCTGTAATGTCAGTGGTCGCATTGGTTTGATTTTTGGTTTGCTTGTAGGGTGCTGGCACCCACATTCAGTGACCGAGAAATTTTAGCACTGCTGTGAATAGTTTAGTCGCAAAATGAAGATTCACGGGTACCAAGCCCTAAACTTGGAGATAGGTAATTTTCCAGCTTTCAGCAGCCCTGGGCGAGTTCTTTAGAGAAATGTGACTGTTTTTCCTGGTGCCCTTGTCTATGTCCAGCTACACAACGAGATGAGGATGGTCATTGTCATTTTCTGAGCTGCGAACGGGCATAAAGGTGAGAAAATGTCGGATTTTGACCATTTGTGCTCACCTTTGAATTTCAACGTACCTCTCTATAACATGACCCAGCTGTAATATCAGTGGTCGCATTGGTTTGATTTTTGGTCTGCTTGTAGGGCGCTGGCACCCACATTCAGTCACCCAGAAAATTTGGCACTGCTGTGAATAGTTTAGTCGCAAAGTGAAGATTCACGGGTACCAAGCCCTAAACTTGGAGATAGGTAATTATCCAGCTTTCAGCAGCCCAGGGCAAGTTCTTTAGAGAAATGTTGGTCTTTTTCCTGGTGCCCTTGTCTATGTCCAGCTACAACACGAGATGATAATTGTCATTGTCAATTTCTGAGCTGCGAACGGGCATAAAGGTGAGAAAATGTCGGATTTTGACCATTTGTGCTTACTTTCCTTTTTCAACGTACCTCTCTATAACGTGACCCAGCTGTAATGTCAGTGGTCGCATTGGTTTGATTTTTGGTTTGCTTGTAGGGCGCTGGCACCCACATTCAGTGACCGAGAAATTTTAGCACTGCTGTGAATAGTTTAGTCGCAAAATGAAGATTCACGGGTACCAAGCCCTAAACTTGGAGATAGGTAATTATTCAGCTTTCAGCAGCCCTGGGCAAGTTCTTTAGAGAAATGTGGGTCTTTTTCTGGGTGCCCTTGTCTATGTCCAGCTACAACACGAGATGATTATGGTCATTATCAATTTCTGAGCTGCGAACGGGCATAAAGGTGAGAAAATGTCGGATTTTGACCATTTGTGCTTACCTTCCTATTTCAACGTACCTCTCTATAACGTGACCCAGCTGTAATGTCAGTAGTCGCATTGGTTTGATTTTTGGTTTGCTTGTAGGGCGCTGGCACCCGAATTCAGTGACCCAGAATATTTGGCACTGCTGTGAATAGTTTAGTCGCAAAGTGAAGATTCACGGGTACCAAGCCCTAAACTTGGAGATAGGTAATTATCCAGCTTTCAGCAGCCCAGGGCAAGTTCTTTAGAGAAATGTTGGTCTTTTTCTGGGTGCCCTTGTCTATGTCCAGCTACAAAACGAGATGATAATGGTCATTGTCAATATCTGAGCTCCGAACGGGCATAAAGGTGAGAAAATGTCGGATTTTGAACATTTGTGCTTACCTTCCTATTTCAACGTACCTCTCTATAACGTGACCCAGCTGTAATGTCAGTGGTCGCATTGGTTTGATTTTTGGTTTGCTTGTAGGGCGCTGGCACCCACATTCAGTGACCGAGAAATTTTAGCACTGCTGTGAATAGTTTAGTCGCAAAATGAAGATTCACGGGTACCAAGCCCTAAACTTGGAGATAGGTAATTATCCAGCTTTCAGCAGCCCTGGGCAAGTTCTTTAGAGAAATGTTGGTCTTTTTCTGGGTGCCCTTGTCTATGTCTAGCTACAAAACGAGATGATAATGGTCATTGTCAATTTCTGAGCTGCGAACGGGCATAAAGGTGAGAAAATGTCGGATTTTGACCATTTGTGCTTACCTTCCTATTTCAACGTACCTCTCTATAACGTGACCCAGCTGTAATGTCAGTGGTCGCATTGGTTTGATTTTTGGTTTGCTTGTAGGGTGCTGGCACCCACATTCAGTGACCGAGAAATTTTAGCACTGCTGTGAATAGTTTAGTCGCAAAATGAAGATTCACGGGTACCAAGCCCTAAACTTGGAGATAGGTAATTTTCCAGCTTTCAGCAGCCCTGGGCGAGTTCTTTAGAGAAATGTGACTGTTTTTCCTGGTGCCCTTGTCTATGTCCAGCTACACAACCAGATGAGGATGGTCATTGTCATTTTCTGAGCTGCGAACGGGCATAAAGGTGAGAAAATGTCGGATTTTGACCATTTGTGCTTACCTTCCTATTTCAACGTACCTCTCTATAACGTGACCCAGTTGTAATGTCAGTGGTCGCATTGGTTTGATTTTTGGTCTGCTTGTAGGGCGCTGGCACCCGAATTCAGTGACCCAGAAAATTTGGCACTGCTGTGAATAGTTTATTCGCAAAGTGAAGATTCACGGGTACCAAGCCCTAAACTTGGAGATAGGTAATTATCCAGCTTTCAGCAGCCCTGGGCAAGTTCTTTAGAGAAATGTGGGTCTTTTTCTGGGTGCCCTTGTCTATGTCCAGCTAGAAAACGAGATGATAATGGTCATTGTCAATTTCTGAGTTGCGAACGGGCATAAAGGTGAGAAAATGTCGGATTTTGACCATTTGTGCTTACCTTCCTATTTCAACGTACCTCTCTATAACGTGACCCAGCTGTAATGTCAGTGGTCGCATTGGTTTGATTTTTGGTTTGCTTGTAGGGCGCTGGCACCCACATTCAGTAACCGAGAAATTTTAGCACTGCTGTGAATAGTTTAGTCGCAAAATGAAGATTCACGGGTACCAAGCCCTAAACTTGGAGATAGGTAATTATCCAGCTTTCAGCAGCCCTGGGCAAGTTCTTTAGAGAAATGTGGGTATTTTTCTGGGTGCCCTTGTCTATGTCCAGCTACAACACGAGATGATAATGGTCATTGTCAATTTCTGAGCTGCGAACGGGCATAAAGGTGAGAAAATAGACACCCTTAGCAAACAACGGTAACGCTATTTTTTACGGTACTCGTACCTTGATCACCCAAATAGCGTTGAAGCTGCAGCGTATAAACGTTATGGGGGCTGATTTATCGTTGTGACCAACGGTAAGTGTTTTGGCCAAATATTGCATAGTCCGTACGCATTTCACCTTGTATAGCGTATATGGTGACAAAAATGGTTGTACCGCGCGAGATCAAAGCTATTCTCGTGGCAACAGCGTACTAAAAATAGCGTGCATCTTGCTAATGGTCGAACCCGAATCACGGTATTTTCCCCCTTACGATAATACCGTTACAACATAACGTTTTTTGCTAAGGTTGTCTAATGTCGGATTTTGACCATTTGTGCTTACCTTCCTATTTCAACGTACCTCTCTATAACGTGACCCAGCTGTAATGTCAGTGGTCGCATTGGTTTGATTTTTGGTCTGCTTGTAGGGCGCTGGCACCCGAATTCAGTGATTCAGAAAATTTGGCACTGCTGTGAATAGTTTAGTCGCAAAGTGAAGATTCACGGATACCAAGCCCTAAACTTGGAGATAGGTAATTATCCAGCTTTCAGCAGCCCTGGGCAAGTTCTTTAGAGAAATGTTGGTCTTTTTCTGGGTGCCCTTGTCTATGTCCAGCTACAAAACGAGATGATAATGGTCATTGTCAATTTCTGAGCTGCGAACGGGCATAAAGGTGAGAAAATGTCGGATTTTGACCATTTGTGCTTACCTTCCTATTTCAACGTACCTCTCTATAACGTGACCCAGCTGTAATGTCAGTGGTCGCATTGGTTTGATTTTTGGTTTGCTTGTAGGGCGCTGGCACCCACATTCAGTGACCGAGAAATTTTAGCACTGCTGTGAATAGTTTAGTCGCAAAATGAAGATTCACGGGTACCAAGCCCTAAACTTGGAGATAGGTAATTATCCAGCTTTCAGCAGCCCTGGGCAAGTTCTTTAGAGAAATGTTGGTCTTTTTCTGGGTGCCCTTGTCTATGTCTAGCTACAAAACGAGATGATAATGGTCATTGTCAATTTCTGAGCTGCGAACGGGCATAAAGGTGAGAAAATGTCGGATTTTGACCATTTGTGCTTACCTTCCTATTTCAACGTACCTCTCTATAACGTGACCCAGCTGTAATGTCAGTGGTCGCATTGGTTTGATTTTTGGTTTGCTTGTAGGGTGCTGGCACCCACATTCAGTGACCGAGAAATTTTAGCACTGCTGTGAATAGTTTAGTCGCAAAATGAAGATTCACGGGTACCAAGCCCTAAACTTGGAGATAGGTAATTTTCCAGCTTTCAGCAGCCCTGGGCGAGTTCTTTAGAGAAATGTGACTGTTTTTCCTGGTGCCCTTGTCTATGTCCAGCTACACAACGAGATGAGGATGGTCATTGTCATTTTCTGAGCTGCGAACGGGCATAAAGGTGAGAAAATGTCGGATTTTGACCATTTGTGCTCACCTTTGAATTTCAACGTACCTCTCTATAACATGACCCAGCTGTAATATCAGTGGTCGCATTGGTTTGATTTTTGGTCTGCTTGTAGGGCGCTGGCACCCACATTCAGTCACCCAGAAAATTTGGCACTGCTGTGAATAGTTTAGTCGCAAAGTGAAGATTCACGGGTACCAAGCCCTAAACTTGGAGATAGGTAATTATCCAGCTTTCAGCAGCCCAGGGCAAGTTCTTTAGAGAAATGTTGGTCTTTTTCCTGGTGCCCTTGTCTATGTCCAGCTACAACACGAGATGATAATTGTCATTGTCAATTTCTGAGCTGCGAACGGGCATAAAGGTGAGAAAATGTCGGATTTTGACCATTTGTGCTTACTTTCCTTTTTCAACGTACCTCTCTATAACGTGACCCAGCTGTAATGTCAGTGGTCGCATTGGTTTGATTTTTGGTTTGCTTGTAGGGCGCTGGCACCCACATTCAGTGACCGAGAAATTTTAGCACTGCTGTGAATAGTTTAGTCGCAAAATGAAGATTCACGGGTACCAAGCCCTAAACTTGGAGATAGGTAATTATTCAGCTTTCAGCAGCCCTGGGCAAGTTCTTTAGAGAAATGTGGGTCTTTTTCTGGGTGCCCTTGTCTATGTCCAGCTACAACACGAGATGATTATGGTCATTATCAATTTCTGAGCTGCGAACGGGCATAAAGGTGAGAAAATGTCGGATTTTGACCATTTGTGCTTACCTTCCTATTTCAACGTACCTCTCTATAACGTGACCCAGCTGTAATGTCAGTAGTCGCATTGGTTTGATTTTTGGTTTGCTTGTAGGGCGCTGGCACCCGAATTCAGTGACCCAGAATATTTGGCACTGCTGTGAATAGTTTAGTCGCAAAGTGAAGATTCACGGGTACCAAGCCCTAAACTTGGAGATAGGTAATTATCCAGCTTTCAGCAGCCCAGGGCAAGTTCTTTAGAGAAATGTTGGTCTTTTTCTGGGTGCCCTTGTCTATGTCCAGCTACAAAACGAGATGATAATGGTCATTGTCAATATCTGAGCTCCGAACGGGCATAAAGGTGAGAAAATGTCGGATTTTGAACATTTGTGCTTACCTTCCTATTTCAACGTACCTCTCTATAACGTGACCCAGCTGTAATGTCAGTGGTCGCATTGGTTTGATTTTTGGTTTGCTTGTAGGGCGCTGGCACCCACATTCAGTGACCGAGAAATTTTAGCACTGCTGTGAATAGTTTAGTCGCAAAATGAAGATTCACGGGTACCAAGCCCTAAACTTGGAGATAGGTAATTATCCAGCTTTCAGCAGCCCTGGGCAAGTTCTTTAGAGAAATGTTGGTCTTTTTCTGGGTGCCCTTGTCTATGTCTAGCTACAAAACGAGATGATAATGGTCATTGTCAATTTCTGAGCTGCGAACGGGCATAAAGGTGAGAAAATGTCGGATTTTGACCATTTGTGCTTACCTTCCTATTTCAACGTACCTCTCTATAACGTGACCCAGCTGTAATGTCAGTGGTCGCATTGGTTTGATTTTTGGTTTGCTTGTAGGGTGCTGGCACCCACATTCAGTGACCGAGAAATTTTAGCACTGCTGTGAATAGTTTAGTCGCAAAATGAAGATTCACGGGTACCAAGCCCTAAACTTGGAGATAGGTAATTTTCCAGCTTTCAGCAGCCCTGGGCGAGTTCTTTAGAGAAATGTGACTGTTTTTCCTGGTGCCCTTGTCTATGTCCAGCTACACAACGAGATGAGGATGGTCATTGTCATTTTCTGAGCTGCGAACGGGCATAAAGGTGAGAAAATGTCGGATTTTGACCATTTGTGCTCACCTTTGAATTTCAACGTACCTCTCTATAACATGACCCAGCTGTAATATCAGTGGTCGCATTGGTTTGATTTTTGGTCTGCTTGTAGGGCGCTGGCACCCACATTCAGTCACCCAGAAAATTTGGCACTGCTGTGAATAGTTTAGTCGCAAAGTGAAGATTCACGGGTACCAAGCCCTAAACTTGGAGATAGGTAATTATCCAGCTTTCAGCAGCCCTGGGCAAGTTCTTTAGAGAAATGTGGGTCTTTTTCTGGGTGCCCTTGTCTATGTCCAGCTACAAAACGAGATGATAATGGTCATTGTCAATTTCTGAGCTGCGAACGGGCATAAAGGTGAGAAAATGTCGGATTTTGACCATTTGTGCTTACCTTCCTATTTCAACGTACCTCTCTATAACGTGACCCAGCTGTAATGTCAGTGGTCGCATTGGTTTGATTTTTGGTCTGCTTGTAGGGCGCTGGCACCCACATTCAGTGACCCAGAAAATTTGGCACTGCTGTGAATAGTTTAGTCGCAAAGTGAAGATTCACGGGTACCAAGCCCTAAACTTGGAGATAGGTAATTATCCAGCTTTCAGCAGCCCTGGGCAAGTTCTTTAGAGAAATGTGGGTATTTTTCTGGGTGCCCTTGTCTATGTCCACCTACAAAGGGAGATGAGAATGGTCATTGTCAATTTCTGAGCTGCGAACGGGCATAAAGGTGAGAAAATGTCGGATTTTGACCATTTGTGCTCACCTTTGAATTTCAACGTACCTCTCTATAACATGACCCAGCTGTAATATCAGTGGTCGCATTGGTTTGATTTTTGGTCTGCTTGTAGGGCGCTGGCACCCACATTCAGTCACCCAGAAAATTTGGCACTGCTGTGAATAGTTTAGTCGCAAAGTGAAGATTCACGGGTACCAAGCCCTAAACTTGGAGATAGGTAATTATCCAGCTTTCAGCAGCCCTGGGCAAGTTCTTTAGAGAAATGTGGGTCTTTTTCTGGGTGCCCTTGTCTATGTCCAGCTACAAAACGAGATGATAATGGTCATTGTCAATTTCTGAGCTGCGAACGGGCATAAAGGTGAGAAAATGTCGGATTTTGACCATTTGTGCTTACCTTCCTATTTCAACGTACCTCTCTATAACGTGACCCAGCTGTAATGTCAGTGGTCGCATTGGTTTGATTTTTGGTTTGCTTGTAGGGTGCTGGCACCCACATTCAGTGACCCAGAAATTTTAGCACTGCTATGAATAGTTTAGTCGCAAAATGAAGATTCACGGGTACCAAGCCCTAAACTTGGAGATAGGTAATTTTCCAGCTTTCAGCAGCCCTGGGCGAGTTCTTTAGAGAAATGTGACTGTTTTTCCTGGTGCCCTTGTCTATGTCCAGCTACACAACGAGATGAGGATGGTCATTGTCATTTTCTGAGCTGCGAACGGGCATAAAGGTGAGAAAATGTCGGATTTTGACCATTTGTGCTCACCTTTGAATTTCAACGTACCTCTCTATAACATGACCCAGCTGTAATATCAGTGGTCGCATTGGTTTGATTTTTGGTCTGCTTGTAGGGCGCTGGCACCCACATTCAGTCACCCAGAAAATTTGGCACTGCTGTGAATAGTTTAGTCGCAAAGTGAAGATTCACGGGTACCAAGCCCTAAACTTGGAGATAGGTAATTATCCAGCTTTCAGCAGCCCTGGGCAAGTTCTTTAGAGAAATGTGGGTCTTTTTCTGGGTGCCCTTGTCTATGTCCAGCTACAAAACGAGATGATAATTGTCATTGTCAATTTCTGAGCTGCGAACGGGCATAAAGGTGAGAAAATGTCGGATTTTGACCATTTGTGCTTACCTTCCTATTTCAACGTACCTCTCTATAACGTGACCCAGCTGTAATGTCAGTGGTCGCATTGGTTTGATTTTTGGTTTGCTTGTAGGGCGCTGGCACCTACATTCAGTAACCGAGAAATTTTAGCACTGCTGTGAATAGTTTAGTCGCAAAGTGAAGATTCACGGGTACCAAGCCCTAAACTTGGAGATAGGTAATTATCCAGCTTTCAGCAGCCCTGGGCAAGTTCTTTAGAGAAATGTTGGTCTTTTTCCTGGTGCCCTTGTCTATGTCCAGCTACAACACGAGATGATAATTGTCATTGTCAATTTCTGAGCTGCGAACGGGCATAAAGGTGAGAAAATGTCTGATTTTGACCATTTGTGCTTACCTTCCTTTTTCAACGTACCTCTCTATAACGTGACCCAGCTGTAATGTCAGTGGTCGCATTGGTTTGATTTTTGGTCTGCTTGTAGGGCGCTGGCACCCGAATTCAGTGACCCAGAAAATTTGGCACTGCTGTGAATAGTTTAGTCGCAAAGTGAAGATTCACGGGTACCAAGCCCTAAACTTGGAGATAGGTAATTATCCAGCTTTCAGCAGCCCTGGGCAAGTTCTTTAGAGAAATGTGGGTCTTTTTCTGGGTGCCCTTGTCTATGTCCAGCTACAAAACGAGATGATAATGGTCATTGTCAATTTCTGAGCTGCGAACGGGCATAAAGGTGAGAAAATGTCGGATTTTGACCATTTGTGCTTACCTTCCTATTTCAACGTACCTCTCTATAACGTGACCCAGCTGTAATGTCAGTGTTCGCATTGGTTTGATTTTTGGTTTGCTTATAGGGCGCTGGCACCCACATTCAGTGACCGAGAAATTTAAGCACTGCTGTGAATAGTTTAGTCGCAAAATGAAGATTCACGGGTACCAAGCCCTAAACTTGGAGATAGGTAATTTTCCAGCTTTCAGCAGCCCTGGGTGAGTTCTTTAGAGAAATGTGACTGTTTTTCCTGGTGCCCTTGTCTATGTCCAGCTACACAACGAGATGAGGATGGTCATTGGCATTTTCTGAGCTGCGAACGGGCATAAAGGTGAGAAAATGTCGGATTTTGACCATTTGTGCTCACCTTTGAATTTCAACGTACCTCTCTATAACATGACCCAGCTGTAATATCAGTGGTCGCATTGGTTTGATTTTTGGTCTGCTTGTAGGGCGCTGGCACCCACATTCAGTCTCCCAGAAAATTTGGCACTGCTGTGAATAGTTTAGTCGCAAAGTGAAGATTCACGGGTACCAAGCCCTAAACTTGGAGATAGGTAATTATCCAGCTTTCAGCAGCCCTGGGCAAGTTCCTTAGAGAAATGTGGGTCTTTTTCTGGGTGCCCTTGTCTATGTCCAGCTACAAAACGAGATGATAATGGTCATTGTCAATTTCTGAGCTGCGAACGGGCATAAAGGTGAGAAAATGTCGCATTTTGACCATTTGTGCTTACCTTCCTATTTCAACGTACCTCTCTATAACGTGACCCAGCTGTAATGTCAGTGGTCGCATTGGTTTGATTTTTGGTTTGCTTGTAGGGCGCTGGCACCCACATTCAGTGACCGAGAAATTTTAGCACTGCTGTGAATAGTTTTGTCGCAAAATGAAGATTCACGGGTACCAAGCCCTAAACTTGGAGATAGGTAATTTTCCAGCTTTCAGCAGCCCTGGGCGAGTTCTTTAGAGAAATGTGACTGTTTTTCCTGGTGCCCTTGTCTATGTCCAGCTACACAACGAGATGAGGATGGTCATTGTCATTTTCTGAGCGGTGAACGGGCATAAAGGTGAGAAAATGTCGGATTTTGACCATTTGTGCTTACCTTCCTATTTCAACGTACCTGTCTATAACGTGACCCAGCTGTAATGTCAGTGGTTGCATTGGTTTGATTTTTGGTTTGCTTGTAGGGCGCTGGCACCTACATTCAGTAACCGAGAAATTTTAGCACTGCTGTGAATAGTTTAGTCGCAAAGTGAAGATTCACGGGTACCAAGCCCTAAACTTGGAGATAGGTAATTATCCAGCTTTCAGCAGCCCTGGCCAAGTTCTTTAGAGAAATGTTGGTCTTTTTCTGGGTGCCCTTGTCTATGTCCAGCTACAACACGAGATGATAATTGTCATTGTCAATTTCTGAGCTGCGAACGGGCATAAAGGTGAGAAAATGTCTGATTTTGACCATTTGTGCTTACCTTCCTTTTTCAACGTACCTCTCTATAACGTGACCCAGCTGTAATGTCAGTGGTCGCATTGGTTTGATTTTTGGTCTGCTTGTAGGGCGCTGGCACCCACATCCAGTGACCCAGAAAATTTTGCACTGCTGTGAATAGTTTAGTCGCAAAGTGAAGATTCACGGGTACCAAGCCCTAAACTTGGAGATAGGTAATTATCCAGCTTTCAGCAGCCCTGGGCAAGTTCTTTAGAGAAATGTGGGTCTTTTTCTGGGTGCCCTTGTCTATGTCCAGCTACAAAACGAGATGATAATGGTCATTGTCAATTTCTGAGCTGCGAACGGGCATAAAGGTGAGAAAATGTCGGATTTTGACCATTTGTGCTTACCTTCCTATTTCAACGTACCTCTCTATAACGTGACCCAGCTGTAATGTCAGTGTTCGCATTGGTTTGATTTTTGGTTTGCTTATAGGGCGCTGGCACCCACATTCAGTGACCGAGAAATTTAAGCACTGCTGTGAATAGTTTAGTCGCAAAATGAAGATTCACGGGTACCAAGCCCTAAACTTGGAGATAGGTAATTTTCCAGCTTTCAGCAGCCCTGGGCAAGTTCTTTAGAGAAATGTGACTGTTTTTCCTGGTGCCCTTGTCTATGTCCAGCTACACAACGAGATGAGGATGGTCATTGTCATTTTCTGAGCTGCGAACGGGCATAAAGGTGAGAAAATGTCGGATTTTGACCATTTGTGCTCACCTTTGAATTTCAACGTACCTCTCTATAACATGACCCAGCTGTAATATCAGTGGTCGCATTGGTTTGACTTTTGGTCTGCTTGTAGGGCGCTGGCACCCACATTCAGTCACCCAGAAAATTTGGCACTGCTGTGAATAGTTTAGTCGCAAAGTGAAGATTCACGGGTACCAAGCCCTAAACTTGGAGATAGGTAATTATCCAGCTTTCAGCAGCCCTGGGCAAGTTCTTTAGAGAAATGTGGGTCTTTTTCTGGGTGCCCTTGTCTATGTCCAGCTACAAAACGAGATGATAATGGTCATTGTCAATTTCTGAGCTGCGAACGGGCATAAAGGTGAGAAAATGTCGGATTTTGACCATTTGTGCTTACCTTCCTATTTCAACGTACCTCTCTATAACGTGACCCAGCTGTAATGTCAGTGGTCGCATTGGTTTGATTTTTGGTTTGCTTGTAGGGCGCTGGCACCCACATTCAGTGACCGAGAAATTTTAGCACTGCTGTGAATAGTTTTGTCGCAAAATGAAGATTCACGGGTACCAAGCCCTAAACTTGGAGATAGGTAATTTTCCAGCTTTCAGCAGCCCTGGGCGAGTTCTTTAGAGAAATGTGACTGTTTTTCCTGGTGCCCTTGTCTATGTCCAGCTACACAACGAGATGAGGATGGTCATTGTCATTTTCTGAGCGGCGAACGGGCATAAAGGTGAGAAAATGTCGGATTTTGACCATTTGTGCTTACCTTCCTATTTCAACGTACCTCTCTATAACGTGACCCAGCTGTAATGTCAGTGGTCGCATTGGTTTGATTTTTGGTTTGCTTGTAGGGCGCTGGCACCTACATTCAGTAACCGAGAAATTTTAGCACTGCTGTGAATAGTTTAGTCGCAAAGTGAAGATTCACGGGTACCAAGCCCTAAACTTGGAGATAGGTAATTATCCAGCTTTCAGCAGCCCTGGGCAAGTTCTTTAGAGAAATGTGGGTCTTTTTCTGGGTGCCCTTGTCTATGTCCAGCTACAAAACGAGATGATAATGGTCATTGTCAATTTCTGAGCTGCGAACGGGCATAAAGGTGAGAAAATGTCGGATTTTGACCATTTGTGCTTACCTTCCTATTTCAACGTACCTCTCTATAACGTGACCCAGCTGTAATGTCAGTGGTCGCATTGGTTTGTTTTTTGGTTTGCTTGTAGGGCGCTGGCACCTACATTCAGTAACCGAGAAATTTTAGCACTGCTGTGAATAGTTTAGTCGCAAAGTGAAGATTCACGGGTACCAAGCCCTAAACTTGGAGATAGATAATTATCCAGCTTTCAGCAGCCCTGGGCAAGTTCTTTAGAGAAATGTTGGTCTTTTTCCTGGTGCCCTTGTCTATGTCCAGCTACAACACGAGATGATAATTGTCATTGTCAATTTCTGAGCTGCGAACGGGCATAAAGGTGAGAAAATGTCTGATTTTGACCATTTGTGCTTACCTTCCTTTTTCAACGTACCTCTCTATAACGTGACCCAGCTGTAATGTCAGTGGTCGCATTGGTTTGATTTTTGGTCTGCTTGTAGGGCGCTGGCACCCGAATTCAGTGACCCAGAAAATTTGGCACTGCTGTGAATAGTTTAGTCGCAAAGTGAAGATTCACGGGTACCAAGCCCTAAACTTGGAGATAGGTAATTATCCAGCTTTCAGCAGCCCTGGGCAAGTTCTTTAGAGAAATGTGGGTCTTTTTCTGGGTGCCCTTGTCTATGTCCAGCTACAAAACGAGATGATAATGGTCATTGTCAATTTCTGAGCTGCGAACGGGCATAAAGGTGAGAAAATGTCGGATTTTGACCATTTGTGCTTACCTTCCTATTTCAACGTACCTCTCTATAACGTGACCCAGCTGTAATGTCAGTGGTCGCATTGGTTTGATTTTTGGTTTGCTTGTAGGGCGCTGGCACCTACATTCAGTAACCGAGAAATTTTAGCACTGCTGTGAATAGTTTAGTCGCAAAGTGAAGATTCACGGGTACCAAGCCCTAAACTTGGAGATAGGTAATTATCCAGCTTTCAGCAGCCCTGGGCAAGTTCTTTAGAGAAATGTTGGTCTTTTTCCTGGTGCCCTTGTCTATGTCCAGCTACAACACGAGATGATAATTGTCATTGTCAATTTCTGAGCTGCGAACGGGCATAAAGGTGAGAAAATGTCTGATTTTGACCATTTGTGCTTACCTTCCTTTTTCAACGTACCTCTCTATAACGTGACCCAGCTGTAATGTCAGTGGTCGCATTGGTTTGATTTTTGGTCTGCTTGTAGGGCGCTGGCACCCGAATTCAGTGACCCAGAAAATTTGGCACTGCTGTGAATAGTTTAGTCGCAAAGTGAAGATTCACGGGTACCAAGCCCTAAACTTGGAGATAGGTAATTATCCAGCTTTCAGCAGCCCTGGGCAAGTTCTTTAGAGAAATGTGGGTCTTTTTCTGGGTGCCCTTGTCTATGTCCAGCTACAAAACGAGATGATAATGGTCATTGTCAATTTCTGAGCTGCGAACGGGCATAAAGGTGAGAAAATGTCGGATTTTGACCATTTGTGCTTACCTTCCTATTTCAACGTACCTCTCTATAACGTGACCCAGCTGTAATGTCAGTGTTCGCATTGGTTTGATTTTTGGTTTGCTTATAGGGCGCTGGCACCCACATTCAGTGACCCAGAAATTTAAGCACTGCTGTGAATAGTTTAGTCGCAAAATGAAGATTCACGGGTACCAAGCCCTAAACTTGGAGATAGGTAATTTTCCAGCTTTCAGCAGCCCTGGGCGAGTTCTTTAGAGAAATGTGACTGTTTTTCCTGGTGCCCTTGTCTATGTCCAGCTACACAACGAGATGAGGATGGTCATTGTCATTTTCTGAGCTGCGAACGGGCATAAAGGTGAGAAAATGTCGGATTTTGACCATTTGTGCTCACCTTTGAATTTCAACGTACCTCTCTATAACATGACCCAGCTGTAATATCAGTGGTCGCATTGGTTTGATTTTTGGTCTGCTTGTAGGGCGCTGGCACCCACATTCAGTCACCCAGAAAATTTGGCACTGCTGTGAATAGTTTAGTCGCAAAGTGAAGATTCACGGGTACCAAGCCCTAAACTTGGAGATAGGTAATTATCCAGCTTTCAGCAGCCCTGGGCAAGTTCTTTAGAGAAATGTGGGTCTTTTTCTGGGTGCCCTTGTCTATGTCCAGCTACAAAACGAGATGATAATGGTCATTGTCAATTTCTGAGCTGCGAACGGGCATAAAGGTGAGAAAATGTCGGATTTTGACCATTTGTGCTTACCTTCCTATTTCAACGTACCTCTCTATAACGTGACCCAGCTGTAATGTCAGTGGTCGCATTGGTTTGATTTTTGGTTTGCTTGTAGGGTGCAGGCACCCACATTCAGTGACCGAGAAATTTTAGCACTGCTATGAATAGTTTAGTCGCAAAATGAAGATTCACGGGTACCAAGCCCTAAACTTGGAGATAGGTAATTTTCCAGCTTTCAGCAGCCCTGGGCGAGTTCTTTAGAGAAATGTGACTTTTTTTCCTGGTGCCCTTGTCTATGTCCAGCTACACAACGAGATGAGGATGGTCATTGTCATTTTCTGAGCTGCGAACGGGCATAAAGGTGAGAAAATGTCGGATTTTGACCATTTGTGCTCACCTTTGAATTTCAACGTACCTCTCTATAACATGACCCAGCTGTAATATCAGTGGTCTCATTGGTTTGATTTTTGGTCTGCTTGTAGGGCGCTGGCACCCACATTCAGTGACCCAGAAAATTTGGCACTGCTGTGAATAGTTTAGTCGCAAAGTGAAGATTCACGGGTACCAAGCCCTAAACTTGGAGATAGGTAATTATCCAGCTTTCAGCAGCCCTGGGCAAGTTCTTTAGAGAAATGTGGGTCTTTTTCTGGGTGCCCTTGTCTATGTCCAGCTACAAAACGAGATGATAATGGTCATTGTCAATTTCTGAGCTGCGAACGGGCATAAAGGTGAGAAAATGTCGGATTTTGACCATTTGTGCTTACCTTCCTATTTCAACGTACTTCTCTATAACGTGACCCAGCTGTAATGTCAGTGGTCGCATTGGTTTGATTTTTGGTTTGCTTGTAGGGCGCTGGCACCTACATTCAGTAACCGAGAAATTTTAGCACTGCTGTGAATAGTTTAGTCGCAAAGTGAAGATTCACGGGTACCAAGCCCTAAACTTGGAGATAGGTAATTTTCCAGCTTTCAGCAGCCCTGGGCAAGTTCTTTAGAGAAATGTGGGTCTTTTTCTGGGTGCCCTTGTCTATGTCCAGCTACAAAACGAGATGATAATGGTCATTGTCAATTTCTGAGCTGCGAACGGGCATAAAGGTGAGAAAATGTCGGATTTTGACCATTTGTGCTTACCTTCCTATTTCAACGTACCTCTCTATAACGTGACCCAGCTGTAATGTCAGTGTTCGCATTGGTTTGATTTTTGGTTTGCTTATCGGGCGCTGGCACCCACATTCAGTGACCCAGAAATTTAAGCACTGCTGTGAATAGTTTAGTCGCAAAATGAAGATTCACGGGTACCAAGCCCTAAACTTGGAGATAGGTAATTTTCCAGCTTTCAGCAGCCCTGGGCGAGTTCTTTAGAGAAATGTGACTGTTTTTCCTGGTGCCCTTGTCTATGTCCAGCTACACAACGAGATGAGGATGGTCATTGTCATTTTCTGAGCTGCGAACGGGCATAAAGGTGAGAAAATGTCGGATTTTGACCATTTGTGCTCACCTTTGAATTTCAACGTACCTCTCTATAACATGACCCAGCTGTAATATCAGTGGTCGCATTGGTTTGATTTTTGGTCTGCTTGTAGGGCGCTGGCACCCACATTCAGTCACCCAGAAAATTTGGCACTGCTGTGAATAGTTTAGTCGCAAAGTGAAGATTCACGGGTACCAAGCCCTAAACTTGGAGATAGGTAATTATCCAGCTTTCAGCAGCCCTGGGCAAGTTCTTTAGAGAAATGTGGGTCTTTTTCTGGGTGCCCTTGTCTATGTCCAGCTACAAAACGAGATGATAATGGTCATTGTCAATTTCTGAGCTGCGAACGGGCATAAAGGTGAGAAAATGTCGGATTTTGACCATTTGTGCTTACCTTCCTATTTCAACGTACCTCTCTATAACGTGACCCAGCTGTAATGTCAGTGGTCGCATTGGTTTGATTTTTGGTTTGCTTGTAGGGTGCTGGCACCCACATTCAGTGACTGAGAAATTTTAGCACTGCTATGAATAGTTTAGTCGCAAAATGAAGATTCACGGGTACCAAGCCCTAAACTTGGAGATAGGTAATTTTCCAGCTTTCAGCAGCCCTGGGCGAGTTCTTTAGAGAAATGTGACTTTTTTTCCTGGTGCCCTTGTCTATGTCCAGCTACACAACGAGATGAGGATGGTCATTGTCATTTTCTGAGCTGCGAACGGGCATAAAGGTGAGAAAATGTCGGATTTTGACCATTTGTGCTCACCTTTGAATTTCAACGTACCTCTCTATAACATGACCCAGCTGTAATATCAGTGGTCTCATTGGTTTGATTTTTGGTCTGCTTGTAGGGCGCTGGCACCCACATTCAGTGACCGAGAAAATTTGGCACTGCTGTGAATAGTTTAGTCGCAAAGTGAAGATTCACGGGTACCAAGCCCTAAACTTAGAGATAGGTAATTATCCAGCTTTCAGCAGCCCTGGGCAAGTTCTTTAGAGAAATGTGGGTCTTTTTCTGGGTGCCCTTGTCTATGTCCAGCTACAAAACGAGATGATAATGGTCATTGTCAATTTCTGAGCTGCGAACGGGCATAAAGGTGAGAAAATGTCGGATTTTGACCATTTGTGCTTACCTTCCTATTTCAACGTACTTCTCTATAACGTGACCCAGCTGTAATGTCAGTGGTCGCATTGGTTTGATTTTTGGTTTGCTTGTAGGGCGCTGGCACCTACATTCAGTAACCGAGAAATTTTAGCACTGCTGTGAATAGTTTAGTCGCAAAGTGAAGATTCACGGGTACCAAGCCCTAAACTTGGAGATAGGTAATTATCCAGCTTTCAGCAGCCCTGGGCAAGTTCTTTAGAGAAATGTTGGTCTTTTTCCTGGTGCCCTTGTCTATGTCCAGCTACAACACGAGATGATAATTGTCATTGTCAATTTCTGAGCTGCGAACGGGCATAAAGGTGAGAAAATGTCGGATTTTGACCATTTGTGCTTACCTTCCTTTTTCAACGTACCTCTCTATAACGTGACCCAGCTGTAATGTCAGTGGTCGCATTGGTTTGATTTTTGGTCTGCTTGTAGGGCGCTGGCACCCACATCCAGTGACCCAGAAAATTTGGCACTGCTGTGAATAGTTTAGTCGCAAAGTGAAGATTCACGGGTACCAAGCCCTAAACTTGGAGATAGGTAATTATCCAGCTTTCAGCAGCCCTGGGCAAGTTCTTTAGAGAAATGTGGGTCTTTTTCTGGGTGCCCTTGTCTATGTCCAGCTACAAAACGAGATGATAATGGTCATTGTCAATTTCTGAGCTGCGAACGGGCATAAAGGTGAGAAAATGTCGGATTTTGACCATTTGTGCTTACCTTCCTATTTCAACGTACCTCTCTATAACGTGACCCAGCTGTAATGTCAGTGGTCGCATTGGTTTGATTTTTGGTTTGCTTGTAGGGCGCTGGCACCCACATTCAGTGACCGAGAAATTTTAGCACTGCTGTGAATAGTTTAGTCGCAAAATGAAGATTCACGGGTACCAAGCCCTAAACTTGGAGATAGGTAATTATCCAGCTTTCAGCAGCCCTGGGCGAGTTCTTTAGAGAAATGATACTGTTTTTCCTGGTGCCCTTGTCTCTGTCCAGCTACACAACGAGATGAGGATGGTCATTGTCATTTTCTGAGCGGCGAACGGGCATAAAGGTGAGAAAATGTCGGATTTTGACCATTTGTGCTTACCTTCCTATTTCAACGTACCTCTCTATAACGTGACCCAGCTGTAATGTCAGTGGTCGCATTGGTTTGATTTTTGGTCTGCTTGTAGGGCGCTGGCACCCGAATTCAGTGACCCAGAAAATTTGGCACTGCTGTGAATAGTTTAGTCGCAAAGTGAAGATTCACGGGTACCAAGCCCTAAACTTGGAGATAGGTAATTATCCAGCTTTCAGCAGCCCTGGGCAAGTTCTTTAGAGAAATGTGGGTCTTTTTCTGGGTTCCCTTGTCTATGTCCAGCTACAAAACGAGATGATAATGGTCATTGTCAATTTCTGAGCTGCGAACGGGCATAAAGGTGAGAAAATGTCGGATTTTGACCATTTGTGCTTACCTTCCTATTTCAACGTACCTCTCTATAACGTGACCCAGCTGTAATGTCAGTGGTCGCATTGGTTTGATTTTTGGTTTGCTTGTAGGGCGCTGGCACCTACATTCAGTAACCGAGAAATTTTAGCACTGCTGTGAATAGTTTAGTCGCAAAGTGAAGATTCACGGGTGCCAAGCCCTAAACTTGGAGATAGGTAATTATCCAGCTTTCAGCAGCCCTGGGCAAGTTCTTTAGAGAAATGTTGGTCTTTTTCCTGGTGCCCTTGTCTATGTCCAGCTACAACACGAGATGATAATTGTCATTGTCAATTTCTGAGCTGCGAACGGGCATAAAGGTGAGAAAATGTCGGATTTTGACCATTTGTGCTTACCTTCCTTTTTCAACGTACCTCTCTATAACGTGACCCAGCTGTAATGTCAGTGGTAGCATTGGTTTGATTTTTGGTCTGCTTGTAGGGCGCTGGCACCCACATCCAGTGACCCAGAAAATTTGGCACTGCTGTGAATAGTTTAGTCGCAAAGTGAAGATTCACGGGTACCAAGCCCTAAACTTGGAGATAGGTAATTATCCAGCTTTCAGCAGCCCTGGGCAAGTTCTTTAGAGAAATGTGGGTCTTTTTCTGGGTGCCCTTGTCTATGTCCAGCTACAAAACGAGATGATAATGGTCATTGTCAATTTCTGAGCTGCGAACGGGCATAAAGGTGAGAAAATGTCGGATTTTGACCATTTGTGCTTACCTTCCTATTTCAACGTACCTCTCTATAACGTGACCCAGCTGTAATGTCAGTGGTCGCATTGGTTTGATTTTTGGTTTGCTTGTAGGGCGCTGGCACTCACTATCAGTGACCGAGAAATTTTAGCACTGCTGTGAATAGTTTAGTCGCAAAATGAAGATTCACGGGTACCAAGCCCTAAACTTGGAGATAGGTAATTTTCCAGCTTTCAGCAGCCCTGGGCGAGTTCTTTAGAGAAATGATACTGTTTTTCCTGGTGCCCTTGTCTATGTCCAGCTACACAACGAGATGAGGATGGTCATTGTCATTTTCTGAGCGGCGAACGGGCATAAAGGTGAGAAAATGTCGGATTTTGACCATTTGTGCTTACCTTCCTATTTCAACGTACCTCTCTATAACGTGACCCAGCTGTAATGTCAGTGGTCGCATTGGTTTGATTTTTGGTCTGCTTGTAGGGCGCTGGCACCCGAATTCAGTGACCCAGAAAATTTGGCACTGCTGTGAATAGTTTAGTCGCAAAGAGAAGATTCACGGGTACCAAGCCCTAAACTTGGAGATAGGTAATTATCCAGCTTTCAGCAGCCCTGGGCAAGTTCTTTAGAGAAATGTGGGTCTTTTTCTGGGTTCCCTTGTCTATGTCCAGCTACAAAACGAGATGATAATGGTCATTGTCAATTTCTGAGCTGCGAACGGGCATAAAGGTGAGAAAATGTCGGATTTTGACCATTTGTGCTTACCTTCCTATTTCAACGTACCTCTCTATAACGTGACCCAGCAGTAATGTCAGTGGTCGCATTGGTTTGATTTTTGGTTTGCTTGTAGGGCGCTGGCACCTACATTCAGTAACCGAGAAATTTTAGCACTGCTGTGAATAGTTTAGTCGCAAAGTGAAGATTCACGGGTGCCAAGCCCTAAACTTGGAGATAGGTAATTATCCAGCTTTCAGCAGCCCTGGGCAAGTTCTTTAGAGAAATGTTGGTCTTTTTCCTGGTGCCCTTGTCTATGTCCAGCTACAACACGAGATGATAATTGTCATTGTCAATTTCTGAGCTGCGAACAGGCATAAAGGTGAGAAAATGTCGGATTTTGACCATTTGTGCTTACCTTCCTTTTTCAACGTACCTCTCTATAACGTGACCCAGCTGTAATGTCAGTGGTCGCATTGGTTTGATTTTTGGTCTGCTTGTAGGGCCCTGGCACCCACATTCAGTGACCGAGAAATTTTAGCACTGCTGTGAATAGTTTAGTCACAAAATGAAGATTCACGGGTACCAAGCCCTAAACTTTGGAGATAGGTAATTTTCCAGCTTTCAGCAGCCCCTGGCGAGTTCTTTAGAGAAATGTGACTGTTTTTCCGGGTGCCCTTGTCTATGTCCAGCTACACAACGAGATGAGGATGGTCATTGTCATTTTCTGAGCGGCGAACGGGCATAAAGGTGAGAAAATGTCGGATTTTGACCATTTGTGCTCACCTTTGAATTTCAACGTACCTCTCTATAACATGACCCAGCTGTAATATCAGTGGTCGCATTGGTTTGATTTTTGGTCTGCTTGTAGGGCGCTGGCACCCACATTCAGTGACCGAGAAAATTTGGCACTGCTGTGAATAGTTTAGTCGCAAAGTGAAGATTCACGGGTACCAAGCCCTAAACTTGGAGATAGGTAATTATCCAGCTTTCAGCAGCCCTGGGCAAGTTCTTTAGAGAAATGTGGGTCTTTTTATTGGTGCCCTTGTTTATGTCCAGCTACAACACGAGATGATAATGGTCATTGTCAATTTCTGAGCTGCGAACGGGCATAAAGGTGAGAAAATGTCGGATTTTGACCATTTGTGCTTACCTTCCTATTTCAACGTACCTCTCTATAACGTGACCCAGCTGTAATGTCAGTGGTCGCATTGGTTTGCATTTTGGTCTGCTTGTAGGGCGCTGGCACCCACATTTAGTGACAGAGAAATTTTAGCACTGCTGTGAATAGTTTAGTCACAAAATGAAGATTCACGGGTACCAAGCCCTAAACTTGGAGATAGGTAATTTTCCAGCTTTCAGCAGCCCTGGGCGAGTTCTTTAGAGAAATGTGACTGTTTTTCCTGGTGCCCTTGTCTATGTCCAGCTACACAACGAGATGAGGGTGGTCATTGTCATTTTCTGAGCTGCGAACGGGCATAAAGGTGAGAAAATGTCGGATTTTGACCATTTGTGCTCACCTTTGAATTTCAACGTACCTCTCTATAACATGACCCAGCTGTAATATCAGTGGTCGCATTGGTTTGATTTTTGGTCTGCTTGTAGGGCGCTGGCACCCACATTCAGTGACCGAGAAAATTTGGCACTGCTGTGAATAGTTTAGTCGCAAAGTGAAGATTCACGGGTACCAAGCCCTAAACTTGGAGATAGGTAATTATCCAGCTTTCAGCAGCCCTGGGCAAGTTCTTTAGAGAAATGTGGGTCTTTTTATGGGTGCCCTTGTTTATGTCCAGCTACAACACGAGATGATAATGGTCATTGTCAATTTCTGAGCTGCGAACGGGCATAAAGGTGAGAAAATGTCGGATTTTGACCATTTGTGCTTACCTTCCTATTTCAACGTACCTCTCTATAACGTGACCCAGCTGTAATGTCAGTGGTCGCATTGGTTTGCATTTTGGTCTGCTTGTAGGGCGCTGGCACCCACATTTAGTGACAGAGAAATTTTAGCACTGCTGTGAATAGTTTAGTCACAAAATGAAGATTCACGGGTACCAAGCCCTAAACTTGGAGATAGGTAATTTTCCAGCTTTCAGCAGCCCTGGGCGAGTTCTTTAGAGAAATGTGACTGTTTTTCCTGGTGCCCTTGTCTATGTCCAGCTACACAAGGAGATGAGGGTGGTCATTGTCATTTTCTGAGCTGCGAACGGGCATAAAGGTGAGAAAATGTCGGATTTTGACCATTTGTGCTCACCTTTGAATTTCAACGTACCTCTCTATAACATGACCCAGCTGTAATATCAGTGGTCGCATTGGTTTGATTTTTGGTCTGCTTGTAGGGCGCTGGCACCCACATTCAGTGACCGAGAAAATTTGGCACTGCTGTGAATAGTTTAGTCGCAAAGTGAAGATTCACGGGTACCAAGCCCTAAACTTGGAGATAGGTAATTATCCAGCTTTCAGCAGCCCTGGGCAAGTTCTTTAGAGAAATGTGGGTCTTTTTATGGGTGCCCTTGTTTATGTCCAGCTACAACACGAGATGATAATGGTCATTGTCAATTTCTGAGCTGCGAACGGGCATAAAGGTGAGAAAATGTCGGATTTTGACCATTTGTGCTCACCTTTGAATTTCAACGTACCTCTCTATAACATGACCCAGCTGTAATATCAGTGGTCGCATTGGTTTGATTTTTGGTCTGCTTGTAGGGCGCTGGCACCCACATTCAGTGACCGAGAAATTTTAGCACTGCTGTGAATAGTTTAGTCGCAAAGTGAAGATTCACGGGTACCAAGCCCTAAACTTGGAGATAGGTAATTATCCAGCTTTCAGCAGCCCTGGGCAAGTTCTTTAGAGAAATGTGGGTCTTTTTCTGGGTGCCCTTGTCTATGTCCAGCTACACAACGAGATGAGGATGGTCATTGTCATTTTCTGAGCTGCGAATGGGCATAAAGGTGAGAAAATGTCGGATTTTGACCATTTGTGCTCACCTTTGAATTTCAACGTACCTCTCTATAACATGACCCAGCTGTAATATCAGTGGTCGCATTGGTTTGATTTTTGGTCTGCTTGTAGGGCGCTGGCACCCACATTCAGTGACCCAGAAAATTTGGCACTGCTGTGAATAGTTTAGTCGCAAAGTGAAGATTCACGATTACCAAGCCCTAAACTTGGAGATAGGTAATTATCCAGCTTTCAGCAGCCCTGGGCAAGTTCTTTAGAGAAATGTGGGTCTTTTTCTGGGTGCCCTTGTCTATGTCCAGCTACAAAACGAGATGATAATGGTCATTGTCAATTTCTGAGCTGCGAACGGGCATAAAGGTGAGAAAATGTCGGATTTTGACCATTTGTGCTTACCTTCCTATTTCAACGTACCTCTCTATAACGTGACCCAGCTGTAATGTCAGTGGTCGCATTGGTTTGATTTTTGGTCTGCTTGTAGGGCGCTGGCACTCGAATTCAGTGACCCAGAAAATTTGGCATTGCTGTGAATAGTTTAGTCGCAAAGTGAAGATTCACGGGTACCAAGCCCTAAACTTGGAGATAGGTAATTATCCAGCTTTCAGCAGCCCTGGGCAAGTTCTTTAGAGAAATGTGGGTCTTTTTCTGGGTGCCCTTGTCTATGTCCAGCTACAAAACGAGATGATAATGGTCATTGTCAATTTCTGAGCTGCGAACGGGCATAAAGGTGAGAAAATGTCGGATTTTGACCATTTGTGCTTACCTTCCTATTTCAACGTACCTCTCTATAACGTGACCCAGCTGTAATGTCAGTGGTCGCATTGGTTTGATTTTTGGTCTGCTTGTAGGGCGCTTGCACCCACATTCAGTGACCGAGAAATTTTAGCACTGCTGTGAATAGTTTAGTCACAAAATGAAGATTCACGGGTACCAAGCCCTAAACTTGGAGATAGGTAATTTTCCAGCTTTCAGCAGCCCTGGGAGAGTTCTTTAGAGAAATGTGACTGTTTTTCCTGGTGCCCTTGTCTATGTCCAGCTACACAACGAGATGAGGATGGTCATTGTCATTTTCTGAGCTGCGAACGGGCATAAAGGTGAGAAAATGTCGGATTTTGACCATTTGTGCTCACCTTTGAATTTCAACGTACCTCTCTATAACATGACCCAGCTGTAATATCAGTGGTCGCATTGGTTTGATTTTTGGTCTGCTTGTAGGGCGCTGGCACTCACATTCAGTGACCGAGAAAATTTGGCACTGCTGTGAATAGTTTAGTCGCAAAGTGAAGATTCACGGGTACCAAGCCCTAAACTTGGAGATAGGTAATTATCCAGCTTTCAGCAGCCCTGGGCAAGTTCTTTAGAGAAATGTGGGTCTTTTTCTGGGTGCCCTTGTTTATGTCCAGCTACAACACGAGATGATAATGGTCATTGTCAATTTCTGAGCTGCGAACGGACATAAAGGTGAGAAAATGTCGGATTTTGACCATTTGTGCTTACCTTCCTATTTCAACGTACCTCTCTATAACGTGACCCAGCTGTAATGTCAGTGTTCGCATTGGTTTGATTTTTGGTTTGCTTGTAGGGCGCTGGCATCCACATTCAGTGACCGAGAAATTTTAGCACTGCTGTGAATAGTTTAGTCGCAAAATGAAGATTCACGGGTACCAAGCCCTGAACTTGGAGATAGGTAATTTTCCAGCTTTCAGCAGCCCTGGGCGAGTTCTTTAGAGAAATGTGACTGTTTTTCCTGGTGCCCTTGTCTATGTCCAGCTACACAACGAGATGAGGATGGTCATTGTCATTTTCTGAGCTGCGAACGGGCATAAAGGTGAGAAAATGTCGGATTTTGACCATTTGTGCTCACCTTTGAATTTCAACGTACCTCTCTATAACATGACCCAGCTGTAATATCAGTGGTCGCATTGGTTTGATTTTTGGTCTGCTTGTAGGGCGCTGGCACCCACATTCAGTCACCCAGAAAATTTGGCACTGCTGTGAATAGTTTAGTCGCAAAGTGAAGATTCACGGGTACCAAGCCCTAAACTTGGAGATAGGTAATTATCCAGCTTTCAGCAGCCCTGGGCAAGTTCTTTAGAGAAATGTGGGTCTTTTTCTGGGTGCCCTTGTCTATGTCCAGCTACAAAACGAGATGATAATGGTCATTGTCAATCTCTGAGCTGCGAACGGGCATAAAGGTGAGAAAATGTCGGATTTTGACCATTTGTGCTTACCTTCCTATTTCAACGTACCTCTCTATAACGTGACCCAGCTGTAATGTCAGTGGTCGCATTGGTTTGATTTTTGGTCTGCTTGTAGGGCGCTGGCACCCACATTCAGTGACCCAGAAAATTTGGCACTGCTGTGAATAGTTTAGTCGCAAAGTGAAGATTCACGGGTACCAAGCCCTAAACTTGGAGATAGGTAATTATCCAGCTTTCAGCAGCCCTGGGCAAGTTCTTTAGAGAAATGTGGGTCTTTTTCTGGGTGCCCTTGTCTATGTCCAGCTACAAAACGAGATGATAATGGTCATTGTCAATTTCTGAGCTGCGAACGGGCATAAAGGTGAGAAAATGTCGGATTTTGACCATTTGTGCTTACCTTCCTATTTCAACGTACCTCTCTATAACGTGACCCAGCTGTAATGTCAGTGTTCGCATTGGTTTGATTTTTGGTTTGCTTATAGGGCGCTGGCACCCACATTCAGTGACCGAGAAATTTAAGCACTGCTGTGAATAGTTTAGTCGCAAAATGAAGATTCACGGGTACCAAGCCCTAAACTTGGAGATAGGTAATTTTCCAGCTTTCAGCAGCCCTGGGCGAGTTCTTTAGAGAAATGTGACTGTTTTTCCTGGTGCCCTTGTCTATGTCCAGCTACACAACGAGATGAGGATGGTCATTGTCAATTTCTGAGCTGCGAACGGGCATAAAGGTGAGAAAATGTCGGATTTTGACCATTTGTGCTCACCTTTGAATTTCAACGTACCTCTCTGTAACATGACCCAGCTGTAATATCAGTGGTCGCATTGGTTTGATTTTTGGTCTGCTTGTAGGGCGCTGGCACCCACATTCAGTCACCCAGAAAATTTGGCACTGCTGTGAATAGTTTAGTCGCAAAGTGAAGATTCACGGGTACCAAGCCCTAAACTTGGAGATAGGTAATTATCCAGCTTTCAGCAGCCCTGGGCAAGTTCTTTAGAGAAATGTGGGTCTTTTTCTGGGTGCCCTTGTCTATGTCCAGCTACAAAACGAGATGATAATGGTCATTGTCAATCTCTGAGCTGCGAACGGGCATAAAGGTGAGAAAATGTCGGATTTTGACCATTTGTGCTTACCTTCCTATTTCAACGTACCTCTCTATAACGTGACCCAGCTGTAATGTCAGTGGTCGCATTGGTTTGATTTTTGGTTTGCTTGTAGGGTGCTGGCACCCAGATTCAGTGACCGAGAAATTTTAGCACTGCTATGAATAGTTTAGTCGCAAAATGAAGATTCACGGGTACCAAGCCCTAAACTTGGAGATAGGTAATTATCCGGCTTTCAGCAGCCCTGGGCAAGTTCTTTAGAGAAATGTGGGTCTTTTTCTGGGTGTCCTTGTCTATGTCCAGCTACAAAACGAGATGATAATGGTCATTGTCAATTTCTGAGCTGCGAACGGGCATAAAGGTGAGAAAATGTCGGATTTTGACCATTTGTGCTTACCTTCCTATTTCAACGTACCTCACTATAACGTGACCCAGCTGTAATGTCAGTGGTCGCATTGGTTTGATTTTTGGTTTGCTTGTAGGGCGCTGGCACCTACATTCAGTAACCGAGAAATTATAGCACTGCTGTGAATAGTTTAGTCGCAAAGTGAAGATTCACGGGTACCAAGCCCTAAACTTGGAGATAGGTAATTATCCAGCTTTCAGCAGCCCTGGGCAAGTTCTTTAGAGAAATGTGGGTCTTTTTCTGGGTGCCCTTGTTTATGTCCAGCTACAACACGAGATGATAATGGTCATTGTCAATTTCTGAGCTGCGAACGGACATAAAGGTGAGAAAATGTCGGATTTTGACCATTTGTGCTTACCTTCCTATTTCAACGTACCTCTCTATAACGTGACCCAGCTGTAATGTCAGTGTTCGCATTGGTTTGATTTTTGGTTTGCTTGTAGGGCGCTGGCATCCACATTCAGTGACCGAGAAATTTTAGCACTGCTGTGAATAGTTTAGTCGCAAAATGAAGATTCACGGGTACCAAGCCCTGAACTTGGAGATAGGTAATTTTCCAGCTTTCAGCAGCCCTGGGCGAGTTCTTTAGAGAAATGTGACTGTTTTTCCTGGTGCCCTTGTCTATGTCCAGCTACACAACGAGATGAGGATGGTCATTGTCATTTTCTGAGCTGCGAACGGGCATAAAGGTGAGAAAATGTCGGATTTTGACCCTTTGTGCTCACCTTTGAATTTCAACGTACCTCTCTATAACATGACCCAGCTGTAATATCAGTGGTCGCATTGGTTTGATTTTTGGTCTGCTTGTAGGGCGCTGGCACCCACATTCAGTCACCCAGAAAATTTGGCACTGCTGTGAATAGTTTAGTCGCAAAGTGAAGATTCACGGGTACCAAGCCCTAAACTTGGAGATAGGTAATTATCCAGCTTTCAGCAGCCCTGGGCAAGTTCTTTAGAGAAATGTGGGTCTTTTTCTGGGTGCCCTTGTCTATGTCCAGCTACAAAACGAGATGATAATGGTCATTGTCAATCTCTGAGCTGCGAACGGGCATAAAGGTGAGAAAATGTCGGATTTTGACCATTTGTGCTTACCTTCCTATTTCAACGTACCTCTCTATAACGTGACCCAGCTGTAATGTCAGTGGTCGCATTGGTTTGATTTTTGGTCTGCTTGTAGGGCGCTGGCACCCACATTCAGTGACCCAGAAAATTTGGCACTGCTGTGAATAGTTTAGTCGCAAAGTGAAGATTCACGGGTACCAAGCCCTAAACTTGGAGATAGGTAATTATCCAGCTTTCAGCAGCCCTGGGCAAGTTCTTTAGAGAAATGTGGGTCTTTTTCTGGGTGCCCTTGTCTATGTCCAGCTACAAAACGAGATGATAATGGTCATTGTCAATTTCTGAGCTGCGAACGGGCATAAAGGTGAGAAAATGTCGGATTTTGACCATTTGTGCTTACCTTCCTATTTCAACGTACCTCTCTATAACGTGACCCAGCTGTAATGTCAGTGTTCGCATTGGTTTGATTTTTGGTTTGCTTATAGGGCGCTGGCACCCACATTCAGTGACCGAGAAATTTAAGCACTGCTGTGAATAGTTTAGTCGCAAAATGAAGATTCACGGGTACCAAGCCCTAAACTTGGAGATAGGTAATTTTCCAGCTTTCAGCAGCCCTGGGCGAGTTCTTTAGAGAAATGTGACTGTTTTTCCTGGTGCCCTTGTCTATGTCCAGCTACACAACGAGATGAGGATGGTCATTGTCAATTTCTGAGCTGCGAACGGGCATAAAGGTGAGAAAATGTCGGATTTTGACCATTTGTGCTCACCTTTGAATTTCAACGTACCTCTCTATAACATGACCCAGCTGTAATATCAGTGGTCGCATTGGTTTGATTTTTGGTCTGCTTGTAGGGCGCTGGCACCCACATTCAGTCACCCAGAAAATTTGGCACTGCTGTGAATAGTTTAGTCGCAAAGTGAAGATTCACGGGTACCAAGCCCTAAACTTGGAGATAGGTAATTATCCAGCTTTCAGCAGCCCTGGGCAAGTTCTTTAGAGAAATGTGGGTCTTTTTCTGGGTGCCCTTGTCTATGTCCAGCTACAAAACGAGATGATAATGGTCATTGTCAATCTCTGAGCTGCGAACGGGCATAAAGGTGAGAAAATGTCGGATTTTGACCATTTGTGCTTACCTTCCTATTTCAACGTACCTCTCTATAACGTGACCCAGCTGTAATGTCAGTGGTCGCATTGGTTTGATTTTTGGTTTGCTTGTAGGGTGCTGGCACCCAGATTCAGTGACCGAGAAATTTTAGCACTGCTATGAATAGTTTAGTCGCAAAATGAAGATTCACGGGTACCAAGCCCTAAACTTGGAGATAGGTAATTATCCGGCTTTCAGCAGCCCTGGGCAAGTTCTTTAGAGAAATGTGGGTCTTTTTCTGGGTGTCCTTGTCTATGTCCAGCTACAAAACGAGATGATAATGGTCATTGTCAATTTCTGAGCTGCGAACGGGCATAAAGGTGAGAAAATGTCGGATTTTGACCATTTGTGCTTACCTTCCTATTTCAACGTACCTCTCTATAACGTGACCCAGCTGTAATGTCAGTGGTCGCATTGGTTTCATTTTTGGTTTGCTTGTAGGGCGCTGGCACCTACATTCAGTAACCGAGAAATTATAGCACTGCTGTGAATAGTTTAGTCGCAAAGTGAAGATTCACGGGTACCAAGCCCTAAACTTGGAGATAGGTAATTATCCAGCTTTCAGCAGCCCTGGGCAAGTTCTTTAGAGAAATGTTGGTCTTTTTCCTGGTGCCCTTGTCTATGTCCAGCTACAACACGAGATGATAATTGTCATTGTCAATTTCTGAGCTGCGAACGGGCATAAAGGTGAGAAAATGTCGGATTTTGACCATTTGTGCTTACCTTCCTTTTTCAACGTACCTCTCTATAACGTGACCCAGCTGTAATGTCAGTGGTCGCATTGGTTTGATTTTTGGTCTGCTTGTAGGGCGCTGGCACCCACATCCATTGACCCAGAAAATTTGGCACTGCTGTGAATAGTTTAGTCGCAAAGTGAAGATTCACGGGTACCAAGCCCTAAACTTGGAGATGGGTAATTATCCAGCTTTCAGCAGCCCTGGGCGAGTTCTTTAGAGAAATGTGACTGTTTTTCCTGGTGCCCTTGTCTATGTCCAGCTACACAACGAGATGAGGATGGTCATTGTCATTTTCTGAGCGGCGAACGGGCATAAAGGTGAGAAAATGTCGGATTTTGACCATTTGTGCTTACCTTCCTATTTCAACGTACCTCTCTATAACGTGACCCAGCTGTAATGTCAGTGGTCGCATTGGTTTGATTTTTGGTTTGCTTGTAGGGCGCTGGCACCTACATTCAGTGACCGAGAAATTTTAGCACTGCTGTGAATAGTTTAGTCGCAAAGTGAAGATTCACGGGTACCAAGCCCTAAACTTGGAGATAGGTAATTATCCAGCTTTCAGCAGCCCTGGGCAAGTTCTTTAGAGAAATGTTGGTCTTTTTCTGGGTGCCCTTGTCTATGTCCAGCTACAACACGAGATGCTAATTGTCATTGTCAATTTCTGAGCTGCGAACGGGCATAAAGGTGAGAAAATGTCGGATTTTGACCATTTGTGCTTACCTTCCTTTTTCAACGTACCTCTCTATAACGTGACCCAGCTGTAATGTCAGTGGTCGCATTGGTTTGATTTTTGGTCTGCTTGTAGGGCGCTGGCACCCACATCCAGTGACCCAGAAAATTTGGCACTGCTGTGAATAGTTTAGTCGCAAAGTGAAGATCCACGGATACCAAGCCCTAAACTTGGAGATAGGTAATTTTCCAGCTTTCAGCAGCCCTGGGCGAGTTCTTTAGAGAAATGTGACTGTTTTTCCTGGTGCCCTTGTCTATGTCCAGCTACACAACGAGATGAGGATGGTCATTGTCATTTTCTGAGCTGCGAACGGGCATAAAGGTGAGAAAATGTCGGATTTTGACCATTTGTGCTCACCTTTGAATTTCAACGTACCTCTCTATAACATGACCCAGCTGTAATATCAGTGGTCGCATTGGTTTGATTTTTGGTCTGCTTGTAGGGCGCTGGCACCCACATTCAGTCACCCAGAAAATTTGGCACTGCTGTGAATAGTTTAGTCGCAAAGTGAAGATTCACGGGTACCAAGCCCTAAACTTGGAGATAGGTAATTATCCAGCTTTCAGCAGCCCTGGGCAAGTTCTTTAGAGAAATGTGGGTCTTTTTCTGGGTGCCCTTGTCTATGTCCAGCTACAAAACGAGATGATAATGGTCATTGTCAATCTCTGAGCTGCGAACGGGCATAAAGGTGAGAAAATGTCGGATTTTGACCATTTGTGCTTACCTTCCTATTTCAACGTACCTCTCTATAACGTGACCCAGCTGTAATGTCAGTGGTCGCATTGGTTTGATTTTTGGTCTGCTTGTAGGGCGCTGGCACCCACATTCAGTGACCCAGAAAATTTGGCACTGCTGTGAATAGTTTAGTCGCAAAGTAAAGATTCACGGGTACCAAGCCCTAAACTTGGAGATAGGTAATTATCCAGCTTTCAGCAGCCCTGGGCAAGTTCTTTAGAGAAATGTGAGTCTTTTTCTGGGTGCCCTTGTCTATGTCCAGCTACAAAACGAGATGATAATGGTCATTGTCAATTTCTGAGCTGCGAACGGGCATAAAGGTGAGAAAATGTCGGATTTTGACCATTTGTGCTTACCTTCCTATTTCAACGTACCTCTCTATAACGTGACCCAGCTGTAATGTCAGTGTTCGCATTGGTTTGATTTTTGGTTTGCTTATAGGGCGCTGGCACCCACATTCAGTGACCGAGAAGTTTAAGCACTGCTGTGAATAGTTTAGTCGCAAAATGAAGATTCACGGGTACCAAGCCCTAAACTTGGAGATAGGTAATTTTCCAGCTTTCAGCAGCCCTGGGCGAGTTCTTTAGAGAAATGTGACTGTTTTTCCTGGTGCCCTTGTCTATGTCCAGCTACACAACGAGATGAGGATGGTCATTGTCAATTTCTGAGCTGCGAACGGGCATAAAGGTGAGAAAATGTCGGATTTTGACCATTTGTGCTCACCTTTGAATTTCAACGTACCTCTCTATAACATGACCCAGCTGTAATATCAGTGGTCGCATTGGTTTGATTTTTGGTCTGCTTGTAGGGCGCTGGCACCCACATTCAGTCACCCAGAAAATTTGGCACTGCTGTGAATAGTTTAGTCGCAAAGTGAAGATTCACGGGTACCAAGCCCTAAACTTGGAGATAGGTAATTATCCAGCTTTCAGCAGCCCTGGGCAAGTTCTTTAGAGAAATGTGGGTCTTTTTCTGGGTGCCCTTGTCTATGTCCAGCTACAAAACGAGATGATAATGGACATTGTCAATTTCTGAGCTGCGAACGGGCATAAAGGTGAGAAAATGTCGGATTTTGACCATTTGTGCTTACCTTCCTATTTCAACGTACCTCTCTATAACGTGACCCAGCTGTAATGTCAGTGGTCGCATTGGTTTGATTTTTGGTTTGCTTGTAGGGTGCTGGCACCCAGATTCAGTGACCGAGAAATTTTAGCACTGCTATGAATAGTTTAGTCGCAAAATGAAGATTCACGGGTACCAAGCCCTAAACTTGGAGATAGGTAATTATCCAGCTTTCAGCAGCCCTGGGCAAGTTCTTTAGAGAAATGTGGGTCTTTTTCTGGGTGTCCTTGTCTATGTCCAGCTACAAAACGAGATGATAATGGTCATTGTCAATTTCTGAGCTGCGAACGGGCATAAAGGTGAGAAAATGTCGGATTTTGACCATTTGTGCTTACCTTCCTATTTCAACGTACCTCTCTATAACGTGACCCAGCTGTAATGTCAGTGGTCGCATTGGTTTGATTTTTGGTTTGCTTGTAGGGCGCTGGCACCTACATTCAGTAACCGAGAAATTTTAGCACTGCTGTGAATAGTTTAGTCGCAAAGTGAAGATTCACGGGTACCAAGCCCTAAACTTGGAGATAGGTAATTATCCAGCTTTCAGCAGCCCTGGGCAAGTTCTTTAGAGAAATGTTGGTCTTTTTCCTGGTGCCCTTGTCTATGTCCAGCTACAACACGAGATGATAATTGTCATTGTCAATTTCTGAGCTGCGAACGGGCATAAAGGTGAGAAAATGTCGGATTTTGACCATTTGTGCTTACCTTCCTTTTTCAACGTACCTCTCTATAACGTGACCCAGCTGTAATGTCAGTGGTCGCATTGGTTTGATTTTTGGTCTGCTTGTAGGGCGCTGGCACCCACATCCATTGACCCAGAAAATTTGGCACTGCTGTGAATAGTTTAGTCGCAAAGTGAAGATTCACGGGTACCAAGCCCTAAACTTGGAGATAGGTAATTATCCAGCTTTCAGCAGCCCTGGGCGAGTTCTTTAGAGAAATGTGACTGTTTTTCCTGGTGCCCTTGTCTATGTCCAGCTACACAACGAGATGAGGATGGTCATTGTCATTTTCTGAGCGGCGAACGGGCATAAAGGTGAGAAAATGTCGGATTTTGACCATTTGTGCTTACCTTCCTATTTCAACGTACCTCTCTATAACGTGACCCAGCTGTAATGTCAGTGGTCGCATTGGTTTGATTTTTGGTTTGCTTGTAGGGCGCTGGCACCTACATTCAGAAACCGAGAAATTTTAGCACTGCTGTGAATAGTTTAGTCGCAAAGTGAAGATTCACGGGTACCAAGCCCTAAACTTGGAGATAGGTAATTATCCAGCTTTCAGCAGCCCTGGGCAAGTTCTTTAGAGAAATGTTGGTCTTTTTCTGGGTGCCCTTGTCTATGTCCAGCTACAACACGAGATGATAATTGTCATTGTCAATTTCTGAGCTGCGAACGGGCATAAAGGTGAGAAAATGTCGGATTTTGACCATTTGTGCTTACCTTCCTTTTTCAACGTACCTCTCTATAACGTGACCCAGCTGTAATGTCAGTGGTCGCATTGGTTTGATTTTTGGTCTGCTTGTAGGGCGCTGGCACCCACATCCAGTGACCCAGAAAATTTGGCACTGCTGTGAATAGTTTAGTCGCAAAGTGAAGATTCACGGGTACCAAGCCCTAAACTTGGAGATAGGTAATTGTCCAGCTTTCAGCAGCCCTGGGCAAGTTCTTTAGAGAAATGTGGGTCTTTTTCTGGGTGCCCTTGTCTATGTCCAGCTACAAAACGAGATGATAATGGTCATTGTCAATTTCTGTGCTGCGAACGGGCATAAAGGTGAGAAAATATCGGATTTTGACCATTTGTGCTTACCTTCCTATTTCAACGTACCTCTCTATAACGTGACCCAGCTGTAATGTCAGTGGTCGCATTGGTTTGATTTTTGGTTTGCTTGTAGGGCGCTGGCACCCACATTCAGTAACTGAGAAATTTTAGCACTGCTGTGAATAGTTTTGTCGCAAAATGAAGATTCACGGGTACCAAGCCCTAAACTTGGAGATAGGTAATTATCCAGCTTTCAGCAGCCCTGGGCGAGTTCTTTAGAGATATGTGACTGTTTTTCCTGGTGCCCTTGTCTATGTCCAGCTACACAACGAGATGAGGATGGTCATTGTCATTTTCTGAGCGGCGAACGGGCATAAAGGTGAGAAAATGTCGGATTTTGACCATTTGTGCTTACCTTCCTATTTCAACGTACCTCTCTATAACGTGACCCAGCTGTAATGTCAGTGGTCGCATTGGTTTGATTTTTGGTTTGCTTGTAGGGCGCTGGCACCCACATTCAGTGACCGAGAAATTTTAGCACTGCTGTGAATAGTTTAGTCGCAAAATGAAGATTCACGGGTACCAAGCCCTAAACTTGGAGATAGGTAATTATCCAGCTTTCAGCAGCCCTGGGCGAGTTCTTTAGAGAAATGTGACTGTTTTTCCTGGTGCCCTTGTCTATGTCCAGCTACACAACGAGATGAGGATGGTCATTGTCATTTTCTGAGCGGCGAACGGGCATAAAGGTGAGAAAATGTCGGATTTTGACCATTTGTGCTTACCTTCCTATTTCAACGTACCTCTCTATAACGTGACCCAGCTGTAATGTCAGTGGTCGCATTGGTTTGATTTTTGGTTTGCTTGTAGGGCGCTGGCACCTACATTCAGTAACCGAGAAATTTTAGCACTGCTGTGAATAGTTTAGGCGCAAAGTGAAGATTCACGGGTACCAAGCCCTAAACTTGGAGATAGGTAATTATCCAGCTTTCAGCAGCCCTGGGCAAGTTCTTTAGAGAAATGTTGGTCTTTTTCTGGGTGCCCTTGTCTATGTCCAGCTACAACACGAGATGATAATTGTCATTGTCAATTTCTGAGCTGCGAACGGGCATAAAGGTGAGAAAATGTCGGATTTTGACCATTTGTGCTTACCTTCCTTTTTCAACGTACCTCTCTATAACGTGACCCAGCTGTAATGTCAGTGGTCGCATTGGTTTGATTTTTGGTCTGCTTGTACGGCGCTGGCACCCACATCCAGTGACCCAGAAAATTTGGCACTGCTGTGAATAGTTTAGTCGCAAAGTGAAGATTCACGGGTACCAAGCCCTAAACTTGGAGATAGGTAATTATCCAGCTTTCAGCAGCCCTGGGCAAGTTCTTTAGAGAAATGTGGGTCTTTTTCTGGGTGCCCTTGTCTATGTCCAGCTACAAAACGAGATGATAATGGTCATTGTCAATTTCTGAGCTGCGAACGGGCATAAAGGTGAGAAAATGTCGGATTTTGACCATTTGTGCTTACCTTCCTATTTCAACGTACCTCTCTATAACGTGACCCAGCTGTAATGTCAGTGGTCGCATTGGTTTGATTTTTGGTTTGCTTGTAGGGCGCTGGCACTCACATTCAGTGACCGAGAAATTTTAGCACTGCTGTGAATAGTTTTGTCGCAAAATGAAGATTCACGGGTACCAAGCCCTAAACTTGGAGATAGGTAATTTTCCAGCTTTCAGCAGCCCTGGGCGAGTTCTTTAGAGAAATGTGACTGTTTTTCCTGGTGCCCTTGTCTATGTCCAGCTACACAACGAGATGAGGATGGTCATTGTCATTTTCTGAGCGGCGAACGGGCATAAAGGTGAGAAAATGTCGGATTTTGACCATTTGTGCTTACCTTCCTATTTCAACGTACCTCTCTATAACGTGACCCAGCTGTAATGCCAGTGGTCGCATTGGTTTGATTTTTGGTTTGCTTGTAGGGCGCTGGCACCTACATTCAGTAACCGAGAAATTTTAGCACTGCTGTGAATAGTTTAGTCGCAAAGTGAAGATTCACGGGTACCAAGCCCTAAACTTGGAGATAGGTAATTATCCAGCTTTCAGCAGCCCTGGGCAAGTTCTTTAGAGAAATGTTGGTCTTTTTCTGGGTGCCCTTGTCTATGTCCAGCTACAACACGAGATGATAATTGTCATTGTCAATTTCTGAGCTGCGAACGGGCATAAAGGTGAGAAAATGTCGGATTTTGACCATTTGTGCTTACCTTCCTTTTTCAACGTACCTCTCTATAACGTGACCCAGCTGTAATGTCAGTGGTCGCATTGGTTTGATTTTTGGTCTGCTTGTAGGGCGCTGGCACCCACATCCAGTGACCCAGAAAATTTGGCACTGCTGTGAATAGTTTAGTCGCAAAGTGAAGATTCACGGGTACCAAGCCCTAAACTTGGAGATAGGTAATTATCCAGCTTTCAGCAGCCCTGGGCAAGTTCTTTAGAGAAATGTGGGTCTTTTTCTGGGTGCCCTTGTCTATGTCCAGCTACAAAACGAGATGATAATGGTCATTGTCAATTTCTGAGCTGCGAACGGGCATAAAGGTGAGAAAATGTCGGATTTTGACCATTTGTGCTTACCTTCCTATTTCAACGTACCTCTCTATAACGTGACCCAGCTGTAATGTCAGTGGTCGCATTGGTTTGATTTTTGGTTTGCTTGTAGGGCGCTGGCACCTACATTCAGTAACCGAGAAATTTTAGCACTGCTGTGAATAGTTTAGTCGCGAAGTGAAGATTCACGGGTACCAAGCCCTAAACTTGGAGATAGGTAATTATCCAGCTTTCAGCAGCCCTGGGCAAGTTCTTTAGAGAAATGTTGGTCTTTTTCTGGGTGCCCTTGTCTATGTCCAGCTACAACACGAGATGATAATTGTCATTGTCAATTTCTGAGCTGCGAACGGGCATAAAGGTGAGAAAATGTCTGATTTTGACCATTTGTGCTTACCTTCCTTTTTCAACGTACCTCTCTATAACGTGACCCAGCTGTAATGTCAGTGGTCGCATTGGTTTGATTTTTGGTCTGCTTGTAGGGCGCTGGCACCCACATCCAGTGACCCAGAAAATTTGGCACTGCTGTGAATAGTTTAGTCGGAAAGTGAAGATTCACGGGTACCAATCCCTAAACTTGGAGATAGGTAATTATCCAGCTTTCAGCAGCCCTGGGCAAGTTCTTTAGAGAAATGTGGGTCTTTTTCTGGGTGCCCTTGTCTATGTCCAGCTACAAAACGAGATGATAATGGTCATTGTCACGTTCTGAGCTGCGAACGGGCATAAAGGTGAGAAAATGTCGGATTTTGACCATTTGTGCTTACCTTCCTATTTCAACGTACCTCTCTATAACGTGACCCAGCTGTAATGTCAGTGGTCGCATTGGTTTGATTTTTGGTTTGCTTGTAGGGCGCTGGCACCCACATTCAGTGACCGAGAAATTTTAGCACTGCTGTGAATAGTTTTGTCGCAAAATGAAGATTCACGGGTACCAAGCCCTAAACTTGGAGATAGGTAATTTTCCAGCTTTCAGCAGCCCTGGGCGAGTTCTTTAGAGAAATGTGACTGTTTTTCCTGGTGCCCTTGTCTATGTCCAGCTACACAACGAGATGAGGATGGTCATTGTCATTTTCTGAGCGGCGAACGGGCATAAAGGTGAGAAAATGTCGGATTTTGACCATTTGTGCTTACCTTCCTATTTCAACGTACCTCTCTATAACGTGACCCAGCTGTAATGCCAGTGGTCGCATTGGTTTGATTTTTGGTTTGCTTGTAGGGCGCTGGCACCTACATTCAGTAACCGAGAAATTTTAGCACTGCTGTGAATAGTTTAGTCGCAAAGTGAAGATTCACGGGTACCAAGCCCTAAACTTGGAGATAGGTAATTATCCAGCTTTCAGCAGCCCTGGGCAAGTTCTTTAGAGAAATGTTGGTCTTTTTCTGGGTGCCCTTGTCTATGTCCAGCTACAACACGAGATGATAATTGTCATTGTCAATTTCTGAGCTGCGAACGGGCATAAAGGTGAGAAAATGTCGGATTTTGACCATTTGTGCTTACCTTCCTTTTTCAACGTACCTCTCTATAACGTGACCCAGCTGTAATGTCAGTGGTCGCATTGGTTTGATTTTTGGTCTGCTTGTAGGGCGCTGGCACCCACATCCAGTGACCCAGAAAATTTGGCACTGCTGTGAATAGTTTAGTCGCAAAGTGAAGATTCACGGGTACCAAGCCCTAAACTTGGAGATAGGTAATTATCCAGCTTTCAGTAGCCCTGGGCAAGTTCTTTAGAGAAATGTGGGTCTTTTTCTGGGTGCCCTTGTCTATGTCCAGCTACAAAACGAGATGATAATGGTCATTGTCAATTTCTGAGCTGCGAACGGGCATAAAGGTGAGAAAATGTCGGATTTTGACCATTTGTGCTTACCTTCCTATTTCAACGTACCTCTCTATAACGTGACCCAGCTGTAATGTCAGTGGTCGCATTGGTTTGATTTTTGGTTTGCTTGTAGGGCGCTGGCACCTACATTCAGTAACCGAGAAATTTTAGCACTGCTGTGAATAGTTTAGTCGCGAAGTGAAGATTCACGGGTACCAAGCCCTAAACTTGGAGATAGGTAATTATCCAGCTTTCAGCAGCCCTGGGCAAGTTCTTTAGAGAAATGTTGGTCTTTTTCTGGGTGCCCTTGTCTATGTCCAGCTACAACACGAGATGATAATTGTCATTGTCAATTTCTGAGCTGCGAACGGGCATAAAGGTGAGAAAATGTCGGATTTTGACCATTTGTGCTTACCTTCCTATTTCAACGTACCTCTCTATAACGTGACCCAGCTGTAATGTCAGTGGTCGCATTGGTTTGATTTTTGGTCTGCTTGTAGGGCGCTGGCACTCGAATTCAGTGACCCAGAAAATTTGGCACTGCTGTGAATAGTTTAGTCGCAAAGTGAAGATTCACGGGTACCAAGCCCTAAACTTGGAGATAGGTAATTATCCAGCTTTCAGCAGCCCTGGGCAAGTTCTTTAGAGAAATGTTGGTCTTTTTCTGGGTGCCTTTGTCTATGTCCAGCTACAAAACGAGATGATAATGGTCATTGTCAATTTCTGAGCTGCGAACGGGCATAAAGGTGAGAAAATGTCGGATTTTGACCATTTGTGCTTACCTTCCTATTTCAACGTACCTCTCTATAACGTGACCCAGCTGTAATGTCAGTGGTCGCATTGGTTTGATTTTTGGTTTGCTTGTAGGGTGCTGGCACCCACATTCAGTGACCGAGAAATTTTAGCACTGCTATGAATAGTTTAGTCGCAAAATGAAGATTCACGGGTACCAAGCCCTAAACTTGGAGATAGGTAATTTTCCAGCTTTCAGCAGCCCTGGGCGAGTTCTTTAGAGAAATGTGACTGTTTTTCCTGGTGCCCTTGTCTATGTCCAGCTACACAACGAGATGAGGATGGTCATTGTCATTTTCTGAGCTGCGAACGGGCATAAAGGTGAGAAAATGTCGGATTTTGACCATTTGTGCTCACCTTTGAATTTCAACGTACCTCTCTATAACATGACCCAGCTGTAATATCAGTGGTCGCATTGGTTTGATTTTTGGTCTGCTTGTAGGGCGCTGGCACCCACATTCAGTGACCTAGAAAATTTGGCACTGCTGTGAATAGTTTAGTCGCAAAGTGAAGATTCACGGGTGCCAAGCCCTAAACTTGGAGATAGGTAATTATCCAGCTTTCAGCAGCCCTGGGCAAGTTCTTTAGAGAAATGTTGGTCTTTTTCTGGGTGCCCTTGTCTATGTCCAGCTACAAAACGAGATGATAATGGTCATTGTCAATTTCTGAGCTGCGAACGGGCATAAAGGTGAGAAAATGTCGGATTTTGACCATTTGTGCTTACCTTCCTATTTCAACGTACCTCTCTATAACGTGACCCAGCTGTAATGTCAGTGGTCGCATTGGTTTGATTTTTGGTTTGCTTGTAGGGTGCTGGCACCCACATTCAGTGACCGAGAAATTTTAGCACTGCTATGAATAGTTTAGTCGCAAAATGAAGATTCACGGGTACCAAGCCCTAAACTTGGAGATAGGTAATTTTCCAGCTTTCAGCAGCCCTGGGCGAGTTCTTTAGAGAAATGATACTGTTTTTCCTGGTGCCCTTGTCTATGTCCAGCTACACAACGAGATGAGGATGGTCATTGTCATTTTCTGAGCTGCGAACGGGCATAAAGGTGAGAAAATGTCGGATTTTGACCATTTGTGCTCACCTTTGAATTTCAACGTACCTCTCTATAACATGACCCAGCTGTAATATCAGTGGTCGCATTGGTTTGATTTTTGGTCTGCTTGTAGGGCGCTGGCACCCACATTCAGTGACCTAGAAAATTTGGCACTGCTGTGAATAGTTTAGTCGCAAAGTGAAGATTCACGGGTACCAAGCCCTAAACTTGGAGATAGGTAATTATCCAGCTTTCAGCAGCCCTGGGCAAGTTCTTTAGAGAAATGTGGGTCTTTGTCTGGGTGCCCTTGTCTATGTCCAGCTACAAAACGAGATGATAATGGTCATTGTCAATTTCTGAGCTGCGAACGGGCATAAAGGTGAGAAAATGTCGGATTTTGACCATTTGTGCTTACCTTCCTATTTCAACGTACCTCTCTATAACGTGACCCAGCTGTAATGTCAGTGGTCGCATTGGTTTGATTTTTGGTTTGCTTGTAGGGCGCTGGCACCTACATTCAGCAACCGAGAAATTTTAGCACTGCTGTGAATAGTTTAGTCGCAAAGTGAAGATTCACGGGTACCAAGCCCTAAACTTGGAGATAGGTAATTATCCAGCTTTCAGCAGCCCTGGGCAAGTTCTTTAGAGAAATGTTGGTCTTTTTCCTGGTGCCCTTGTCTATGTCCAGCTACAACACGAGATGATAATTGTCATTGTCAATTTCTGAGCTGCGAACGGGCATAAAGGTGAGAAAATGTCGGATTTTGACCATTTGTGCTTACCTTCCTTTTTCAACGTACCTCTCTATAACGTGACCCAGCTGTAATGTCAGTGGTCGCATTGGTTTGATTTTTGGTCTGCTTGTAGGGCGCTGGCACCCACATCCAGTGACCCAGAAAATTTGGCACTGCTGTGAATAGTTTAGTCGCAAAGTGAAGATTCACGGGTACCAAGCCCTAAACTTGGAGATAGGTAATTATCCAGCTTTCAGCAGCCCTGGGCAAGTTCTTTAGAGAAATGTGGGTCTTTTTCTGGGTGCCCTTGTCTATGTCCAGCTACAAAACGAGATGATAATGGTCATTGTCAATTTCTGAGCTGCGAACGGGCATAAAGGTGAGAAAATGTCGGATTTTGACCATTTGTGCTTACCTTCCTATTTCAACGTACCTCTCTATAACGTGACCCAGCTGTAATGTCAGTGGTCGCATTGGTTTGATTTTTGGTTTGCTTGTAGGGCGCTGGCACTCACATTCAGTGACCGAGAAATTTTAGCACTGCTGTGAATAGTTTAGTCACAAAATGAAGATTCACGGGTACCAAGCCCTAACTTGGAGATAGGTAATTTTCCAGCTTTCAGCAGCCCTGGGCGAGTTCTTTAGAGAAATGATACTGTTTTTCCTGGTGCCCTTGTCTATGTCCAGCTACACAACGAGATGAGGATGGTCATTGTCATTTTCTGAGCGGCGAACGGGCATAAAGGTGAGAAAATGTCGGATTTTGACCATATGTGCTTACCTTCCTATTTCAACGTACCTCTCTATAACGTGACCCAGCTGTAATGTCAGTGGTCGCATTGGTTTGATTTTTGGTCTGCTTGTAGGGCGCTGGCACCCGAATTCAGTGACCCAGAAAATTTGGCACTGCTGTGAATAGTTTAGTCGCAAAGTGAAGATTCACGGGTACCAAGCCCTAAACTTGGAGATAGGTAATTATCCAGCTTTCAGCAGCCCTGGGCAAGTTCTTTAGAGAAATGTGGGTCTTTTTCTGGGTGCCCTTGTCTATGTCCAGCTACAAAACGAGATGATAATGGTCATTGTCAATTTCTGAGCTGCGAACGGGCATAAAGGTGAGAAAATGTCGGATTGTGACCATTTGTGCTTACCTTCCTATTTCAACGTACCTCTCTATAACGTGACCCAGCTGTAATGTCAGTGGTCGCATTGGTTTGATTTTTGGTCTGCTTGTAGGGCGCTGGCACTCGAATTCAGTGACCCAGAAAATTTGGCACTGCTGTGAATAGTTTAGTCGCAAAGTGAAGATTCACGGGTACCAAGCCCTAAACTTGGAGATAGGTAATTATCCAGCTTTCAGCAGCCCTGGGCAAGTTCTTTAGAGAAATGTTGGTCTTTTTCTGGGTGCCCTTGTCTATGTCCAGCTACAAAACGAGATGATAATGGTCATTGTCAATTTCTGAGCTGCGAACGGGCATAAAGGTGAGAAAATGTCGGATTTTGACCATTTGTGCTTACCTTCCTATTTCAACGTACCTCTCTATAACGTGACCCAGCTGTAATGTCAGTGGTCGCATTGGTTTGATTTTTGGTCTGCTTGTAGGGCGCTGGCACCCACATTCAGTGACCGAGAAATTTTAGCACTGCTGTGAACAGTTTAGTCACAAAATGAAGATTCACGGGTACCAAGCCCTAAACTTGGAGATAGGTAATTTTCCAGCTTTCAGCAGCCCTGGGCGAGTTCTTTAGAGAAATGTGACTGTTTTTCCTGGTGCCCTTGTCTATGTCCAGCTACACAACGAGATGAGGATGGTCATTGTCATTTTCTGAGCGGCGAACGGGCATAAAGGTGAGAAAATGTCGGATTTTGACCATTTGTGCTTACCTTCCTATTTCAACGTACATCTCTATAACGTGACCCAGCTGTAATGTCAGTGGTCGCATTGGTTTGATTTTTGGTCTGCTTGTAGGGCGCTGGCACCCGAATTCAGTGACCCAGAAAACTTGGCACTGCTGTGAATAGTTTAGTCGCAAAGTGAAGATTCACGGGTACCAAGCCCTAAACTTGGAGATAGGTAATTATCCAGCTTTCAGCAGCCCTGGGCAAGTTCTTTAGAGAAATGTTTGTCTTTTTCTGGGTGCCCTTGTCTATGTCCAGCTACAAAATGAGATGATAATGGTCATTGTCAATTTCTGAGCTGCGAACGGGCATAAAGGTGAGAAAATGTCGGATTTTGACCATTTGTGCTTACCTTCCTATTTCAACGTACCTCTCTATAACGTGACCCAGCTGTAATGTCAAAGGTCGCATTGGTTTGATTTTTGGTCTGCTTGTAGGGCGCTGGCACCCACATTCAGTGACCGAGAAATTTTAGCACTGCTGTGAATAGTTTAGTCGCAAAATGAAGATTCACGGGTACCAAGCCCTAAACTTGGAGATAGGTAATTTTCCAGCTTTCAGCAGCCCTGGGCGAGTTCTTTAGAGAAATGTGACTGTTTTTCCTGGTGCCCTTGTCTATGTCCAGCTACACAACGAGATGATAATGGTCATTGTCAATTTCTGAGCTGCGAACGGGCATAAAGGTGAGAAAATGTCGGATTTTGACCATTTGTGCTTACCTTCGTATTTCAACGTACCTCTCTATAACGTGACCCAGCTGTAATGTCAGTGGTCGCATTGGTTTGATTTTTGGTCTGCTTGTAGGGCGCTGGCACCCGAATTCAGTGACCCAGAAAATTTGGCACTGCTGTGAATAGTTTAGTCGCAAAGTGAAGATTCACGGGTACCAAGCCCTAAACTTGGAGATAGGTAATTATCCAGCTTTCAGCAGCCCTGGGCAAGTTCTTTAGAGAAATGTGGGTCTTTTTCTGGGTGCCCTTGTCTATGTCCAGCTACAAAACGAGATGATAATGGTCATTGTCAATTTCTGAGCTGCGAACGGGCATAAAGGTGAGAAAATGTCGGATTTTGACCATTTGTGCTTACCTTCCTATTTCAACGTACCTCTCTATAACGTGACCCAGCTGTAATGTCAGTGGTCGCATTGGTTTGATTTTTGGTCTGCTTGTAGGGCGCTGGCACCCACATTCAGTGACCGAGAAATTTTAGCACTGCTGTGAATAGTTTAGTCACAAAATGAAGATTCACGGGTACCAAGCCCTAAACTTGGGGATAGGTAATTTTCCAGCTTTCAGCAGCCCTGGGCGAGTTCTTTAGAGAAATGTGACTGTTTTTCCTGGTGCCCTTGTCTATGTCCAGCTACACAACGAGATGAGGATGGTCATTGTCATTTTCTGAGCTGCGAACGGGCATAAAGGTGAGAAAATGTCGGATTTTGACCATTTGTGCTCACCTTTGAATTTCAACGTACCTCTCTATAACATGACCCAGCTGTAATATCAGTGGTCGCATTGGTTTGATTTTTGGTCTGCTTGTAGGGCGCTGGCACCCACATTCAGTGACCGAGAAAATTTGGCACTGCTGTGAATAGTTTAGTCGCAAAGTGAAGATTCACGGGTACGAAGCCCTAAACTTGGAGATAGGTAATTATCCAGCTTTCAGCAGCCCTGGGCAAGTTCTTTAGAGAAATGTGGGTCTTTTTATTGGTGCCCTTGTTTATGTCCAGCTACAACACGAGATGATAATGGTCATTGTCAATTTCTGAGCTGCGAACGGGCATAAAGGTGAGAAAATGTCGGATTTTGACCATTTGTGCTTACCTTCCTATTTCAACGTACCTCTCTATAACGTGACCCAGCTGTAATGTCAGTGGTCGCATTGGTTTGCATTTTGGTCTGCTTGTAGGGCGCTGGCACCCACATTCAGTGACCGAGAAATTTTAGCACTGCTGTTAATAGTTTAGTCACAAAATGAAGATTCACGGGTACCAAGCCCTAAACTTGGAGATAGGTAATTTTCCAGCTTTCAGCAGCCCTGGGCGAGTTCTTTAGAGAAATGTGACTGTTTTTCCTGGTGCCCTTGTCTATGTCCAGCTACACAACGAGATGAGGGTGGTCATTGTCATTTTCTGAGCTGCGAACGGGCATAAAGGTGAGAAAATGTCGGATTTTGACCATTTGTGCTCACCTTTGAATTTCAACGTACCTCTCTATAACAGGACCCAGCTGTAATATCAGTGGTCGCATTGGTTTGATTTTTGGTCTGCTTGTAGGGCGCTGGCACCCACATTCAGTGACCGAGAAAATTTGGCACTGCTGTGAATAGTTTAGTCGCAAAGTGAAGATTCACGGGTACGAAGCCCTAAACTTGGAGATAGGTAATTATCCAGCTTTCAGCAGCCCTGGGCAAGTTCTTTAGAGAAATGTGGGTCTTTTTATGGGTGCCCTTGTTTATGTCCAGCTACAACACGAGATGATAATGGTCATTGTCAATTTCTGAGCTGCGAACGGGCATAAAGGTGAGAAAATGTCGGATTTTGACCATTTGTGCTTACCTTCCTATTTCAACGTACCTCTCTATAACGTGACCCAGCTGTAATGTCAGTGGTCGCATTGGTTTGATTTTTGGTTTGCTTGTAGGGCGCTGGCACCCACATTCAGTGACCGAGAAATGTTAGCACTGCTGTGAATAGTTTAGTCGCAAAATGAAGATTCACGGGTACCAAGCCCTAAACTTGGAGATAGGTAATTTTCCAGCTTTCAGCAGCCCTGGGCGAGTTCTTTAGAGAAATGTGACTGTTTTTCCTGGTGCCCTTGTCTATGTCCAGCTACACAACGAGATGAGGATGGTCATTGTCAATTTCTGAGCTGCGAACGGGCATAAAGGTGAGAAAATGTCGGATTTTGACCATTTGTGCTCACCTTTGAATTTCAACGTACCTCTCTATAACATGACCCAGCTGTAATATCAGTGGTCGCATTGGTTTGATTTTTGGTCTGCTTGTAGGGCGCTGGCACCCACATTCAGTGACCCAGAAAATTTGGCACTGCTGTGAATAGTTTAGTCGCAAAGTGAAGATTCACGATTACCAAGCCCTAAACTTGGAGATAGGTAATTATCCAGCTTTCAGCAGCCCTGGGCAAGTTCTTTAGAGAAATGTTGGTCTTTTTCTGGGTGCCCTTGTCTATGTCCAGCTACAAAACGAGATGATAATGGTCATTGTCAATTTTTGAGCTGCGAACGGGCATAAAGGTGAGAAAATGTCGGATTTTGACCATTTGTGCTTACCTTCCTATTTCAACGTACCTCTCTATAACGTGACCCAGCTGTAATGTCAGTGGTCGCATTGGTTTGATTTTTGGTTTGCTTGTAGGGCGCTGGCACCCACATTCAGTGACCGAGAAATTTTAGCACTGCTGTGAATAATTTAGTCGCAAAATGAAGATTCACGGGTACCAAGCCCTAAACTTGGAGATAGGTAATTTTCCAGCTTTCAGCAGCCCTGGGCGAGTTCTTTAGAGAAATGTGACTGTTTTTCCTGGTGCCCTTGTCTATGTCCAGCTACACAACGAGATGAGGATGGTCATTGTCATTTTCTGAGCTGCGAACGGGCATAAAGGTGAGAAAATGTCGGATTTTGACCATTTGTGCTTACCTTCCTATTTCAACGTACCTCTCTATAACGTGACCCAGCTGTAATGTCAGTGGTCGCATTGGTTTGATTTTTGGTCTGCTTGTAGGGCGCTGGCACCCGAATTCAGTGACCCAGAAAATTTGGCACTGCTGTGAATAGTTTAGTCGCAAAGTGAAGATTCACGGGTACCAAGCCCTAAACTTGGAGATAGGTAATTATCCAGCTTTCAGCAGCCCTGGGCAAGTTATTTAGAGAAATGTGGGTCTTTTTCTGGGTGCCCTTGTCTATGTCCAGGTAGAAAACGAGATGATAATGGCCATTGTCAATTTCTGAGTTGCGAACGGGCATAAAGGTGAGAAAATGTCGGATTTTGACCATTTGTGCTTACCTTCCTATTTCAACGTACCTCTCTATAACGTGACCCAGCTGTAATGTCAGTGGTCGCATTGGTTTAATTTTTGGTTTGCTTGTAGGGCGCTGGCACCCACATTCAGTGACCGAGAAATTTTAGCACTGCTGTGAATAGTTTTGTCGCAAAATGAAGATTCACGGGTACCAAGCCCTAAACTTGGAGATAGGTAATTTTCCAGCTTTCAGCAGCCCTGGGCGAGTTCTTTAGAGAAATGTGGGTCTTTTTCTGGGTGCCCTTGTCTATGTCCAGCTACAAAACGAGATGATAATGGTCATTGTCAATTTCTGAGCTGCGAACGGGCATAAAGGTGAGAAAATGTCGGATTTTGACCATTTGTGCTTACCTTCCTATTTCAACGTACCTCTCTATAACGTGACCCAGCTGTAATGTCAGTGGTCACATTGGTTTGATTTTTGGTTTGCTTGTAGGGCGCTGGCACCCACATTCAGTGACCGAGAAATTTTAGCACTGCTGTGAATAGTTTAGTCGCAAAATGAAGATTCACGGGTACCAAGCCCTAAACTTGGAGATAGGTAATTTTCCAGCTTTCAGCAGCCCTGGGCGAGTTCTTTAGAGAAATGTGACTGTTTTTCCTGGTGCCCTTGTCTATGTCCAGCTACACAACGAGATGAGGATGGTCATTGTCATTTTCTGAGCTGCAAACGGGCATAAAGGTGAGAAAATGTCGGATTTTGACCATTTGTGCTCACCTTTGAATTTCAACGTACCTCTCTATAACATGACCCAGCTGTAATATCAGTGGTCGCATTGGTTTGATTTTTGGTCTGCTTGTAGGGCGCTGGCACCCACATTCAGTGACCCAGAAAATTTGGCACTGCTGGGAATAGTTTAGTCGCAAGGTGAAGATTCACGGGTACGAAGCCCTAAACTTGGAGATAGGTAATTATCCAGCTTTCAGCAGCCCTGGGCAAGTTCTTTAGAGAAATGTTGGTCTTTTTCTGGGTGCCCTTGTCTATGTCCAGCTACAAAACGAGATGATAATGGTCATTGTCAATTTCTGAGCTGCGAACGGGCATAAAGGTGAGAAAATGTCGGATTTTGACCATTTGTGCTTACCTTCCTATTTCAACGTACCTCTCTATAACGTGACCCAGCTGTAATGTCAGTGGTCGCATTGGTTTGATTTTTGGTTTGCTTGTAGGGCGCTGGCACCCACATTCAGTGACCGAGAAATTTTAGCACTGCTGTGAATAGTTTAGTCGCAAAATGAAGATTCACGGGTACCAAGCCCTAAACTTGGAGATAGGTAATTTTCCAGCTTTCAGCAGCCCTGGGCGAGTTCTTTAGAGAAATGTGACTGTTTTTCCTGGTGCCCTTGTCTATGTCCAGCTACACAACGAGATGAGGATGGTCATTGTCATTTTCTGAGCTGCGAACGGGCATAAAGGTGAGAAAATGTCGGATTTTGACCATTTGTGCTTACCTTCCTATTTCAACGTACCTCTCTATAACGTGACCCAGCTGTAATGTCAGTGGTCGCATTGGTTTGATTTTTGGTCTGCTTGTAGGGCGCTGGCACCCGAATTCAGTGACCCAGAAAATTTGGCACTGCTGTGAATAGTTTAGTCGCAAAGAGAAGATTCACGGGTACCAAGCCCTAAACTTGGAGATAGGTAATTATCCAGCTTTCAGCAGCCCTGGGCAAGTTCTTTAGAGGAATGTGGGTCTTTTTCTGGGTGCCCTTGTCTATGTCCAGCTACAAAACGAGATGATAATGGTCATTTTCGATTTCTGAGTTGCGAACGGGCATAAAGGTGAGAAAATGTCGGATTTTGACCATTTGTGCTTACCTTCCTATTTCAACGTACCTCTCTATAACGTGACCCAGCTGTAATGTCAGTTGTCGCATTGGTTTGATTTTTGGTTTGCTTGTAGGGCGCTGGCACTCACATTCAGTGACCCAGAAAATTTGGCACTGCTGTGAATAGTTTAGTCGCAAAGTGAAGATTCACGGGTAAAAAGCACCAAACTTGGAGATACGTTATTATCCAGGTTTTAGCAGCCCTGGGCGAGTTCTTTGGAGAAATGTGACTGTTTTTCCTGGTACTTTTGTCTATATACAGCTACTCAACGAGATGAGGATGGTCATTGTTATTTTCTGAGCTACGAACGGGCAGAAGGGTGAGAAAATGTTGGATTTTGACCATTTGTGCTCACCTTCGAATTTCCACGTACCTCTCTATAACATAAGCCAGCTGTAATGTCAGTGGTCGCATTGGTTTTATTTTTGGTTTTCTTGTAGGGCGCTGGCACCCACATTCAGTGACCCAGAGAAGTTGGCACTGCTGTGAATAGTTTAGTCGCAAAGTGAAGATTCACTGGTAAATAGCCTCAAACGTGGAAATAGGTTATTATTCAGCTTTCAGCAGCCCTGGACGAGTTCTTTAGAGAAATGTGGGTGTTTTTCTGGGTGCGCTTGTTTATGTCCAGCTACAAAACGAGATGGGGATGGTCATTGTCATTTTCTGTGCTGCGAACGGGCATAAAGGTGAGAAAATGTCGGATTTTGACCATTTGTGCTCACCTTTGAATTTCAACGTACCTCTCTATAACATGAGCCAGCTGTAATGTCAGTGGTCGCATTGGTTTGATTTTTGGTTTGCTTGTAGGGCGCTGGCACCCACATTCAGTAACCCAGAAAATTTGGCACTGCTGTGAATAGTTTAGTCGCAAAGTGAAGATTCACGGGTACCAAGCCCTAAACTTGGAGATAGGTAATTATCCAGCTTTCAGCAGCCCTGGGCAAGTTGTTTAGAGAAATGTGGGTCTTTCTCTGGGTGCCCTTGTCTATGTCCAGGTACAAAACGAGATGAGAATGGTCATTGTCAATTTCTGAGCTGCGAACGGGCATAAAGGTGAGAAAATGTCGGATTTTGACCATTTGTGCTTACCTTCCTATTTCAACGTACCTCTCTATAACGTGACCCAGCTGTAATGTCAGTGGTAGCATTGGTTTGATTTTTGGTTTGCTTGTAGGGCGCTGGCACCCACATTCAGTGATCTAGAAATTTTAGCACTGCTGTGAATAGTTTAGTCGCAAAATGAAGATTCACGGGTACCAAGCCCTTAGCTTGGAGATAGGTAATTTTCCAGCTTTCAGCAGCCCTGGGCGAGTTCTTTAGCGAAATGTGACTGTTTTTCCTGGTGCCCTTGTCTATGTCCAGCTACACAACAAGATGAGGATGGTCATTGTCAATTTCTGAGCTGCGAACGGGCATAAAGGTGAGAAAATGTCGGATTTTGACCATTTGTGCTCACCTTTGAATTTCAACGTACCTCTCTATAACATGACCCAGCTGTAATATCAGTGGTCGCATTGGTTTGATTTTCGGTCTGCTTGTAGGGCGCTGGCACCCGTATTCAGTGACCCAGAAAATTTGGCACTGCTGTGAATAGTTTAGTCGCTAAGTGAAGATTCACGGGTACCAAGCCCTAAACTTGGAGATAGGTAATTATCCAGCTTCCAGCAGCCCTGGGCAAGTTCTTTAGAGAAATGTGGGTCTTTTTCTGGGTGCCCTTGTGTATGTCCAGCTACAACACGAGATGATAATGGTCATTGTAAATTTCTGAGCTGCGAACGGGCATAAAGGTGAGAAAATGTCCGATTTTGACCATTTGTGCTCACCTTTGAATTTCAACGTACCTCTCTATAACATGACCCAGCTGTAATATCAGTGGTCGCATTGGTTTGATTTTTGGTCGGCTTGTAGGGCGCTGGCACCCACATTCAGTGACCGAGAAAATTTGGCACTGCTGTGAATAGTTTAGTCGCAAAGTGAAGATTCACGGGTACCAAGTCCTAAACTTGGAGATAGGTAATTATCCAGCTTTCAGCAGCCCTGGGCAAGTTCTTTAGAGAAATGTGGGTCTTTTTATGGGTGCCCTTGTCTATGTCCAACTACAACACGAGATAATAATGGTCATTGTCAATTTCTGAGCTGCGAACGGGCATAAAGGTGAGAAAATGTCGGATTTTGACCATTTGTGCTTACCTTCCTATTTCAACGTACCTCTCTATAACGTGACCCAGCTTGAATGTCAGTGGTCGCATTGGTTTGATTTTTGGTCTGCTTGTAGGGCGCTGGCACCCGAATTCAGTGATTCAGAAAATTTGGCACTGCTGTGAATAGTTTAGTCGCAAAGTGAAGATTCACGGATACCAAGCCCTAAACTTGGAGATAGGTAATTATCCAGCTTTCAGCAGCCCTGGGCAAGTTCTTTAGAGAAATGTTGGTCTTTTTCTGGGTGGCCTTGTCTATGTCCAGCTACAAAACGAGATGATAATGGTCATTGTCAATTTCTGAGCTGCGAACGGGCATAAAGGTGAGAAAATGTCGGATTTTGACCATTTGTGCTTACCTTCCTATTTCAACGTACCTCTCTATAACGTGACCCAGCTGTATTGTCAGTGGTCGCATTGGTTTGATTTTTGGTTTGCTTGTAGGGGGCTGGCACCCACATTCAGTGACCGAGAAATTTTAGCACTGCTGTGAATAGTTTAGTCGCAAAATGAAGATTCACGGGTACCAAGCCCTAAACTTGGAGATAGGTAATTTTCCAGCTTTCAGCAGCCCTGGGCGAGTTCTTTAGAGAAATGTGACTGTTTTTCCTGGTGCCCTTGTCTATGTCCAGCTACACAACGAGATGAGGATGGTCATTGTCATTTTCTGAGCTGCGAACGGGCATAAAGGTGAGAAAATGTCGGATTTTGACCATTTGTGCTTACCTTCCTATTTCAACGTACCTCTCTATAACGTGACCCAGCTGTAATGTCAGTGGTCGCATTGGTTTGATTTTTGGTCTGCTTGTAGGGCGCTGGCACCCGAATTCAGTGACCCAGAAAATTTGGCACTGCTGTGAATAGTTTAGTCGCAAAGTGAAGATTCACGGGTACCAAGCCCTAAACTTGGAGATAGGTAATTATCCAGCTTTCAGCAGCCCTGGGCAAGTTCTTTAGAGAAATGTGGGTCTTTTTCTGGGTGCCCTTGTCTATGTCCAGCTACAAAACGAGATGATAATGGTCATTGTCAATTTCTGAGCTGCGAACGGGCATAAAGGTGAGAAAATGTCGGATTTCGACCATTTGTGCTTACCTTCCTATTGCAACGTACCTCTCTATAACGTGACCCAGCTGTAATGTCAGTGGTCGCATTGGTTTGATTTTTGGTTTGCTTGTAGGGTGCTGGCACCCACATTCAGTGACCGAGAAATTTTAGCACTGCTGTGAATAGTTTAGTCGCAAAATGAAGATTCACGGGTACCAAGCCCTAAACTTGGAGATAGGTAATTTTCCAGCTTTCAGCAGCCCTGGGCGAGTTCTTTAGAGAAATGTGACTGTTTTTCCTGGTGCCCTTGTCTATGTCCAGCTACACAACGAGATGAGGATGGTCATTGTCATTTTCTGAGCTGCGAACGGGCATAAATTTGAGAAAATGTCGGATTTTGACCATTTGTGCTCACCTTTGAATTTCAACGTACCTCTCTATAACATGACCCAGCTGTAATATCAGTGGTCGCATTGGTTTGATTTTTGGTCTGCTTGTAGGGCGCTGGCACCCACATTCAGTGACCTAGAAAATTTGGCACTGCTGTGAATAGTTTAGTCGCAAAGTGAAGATTCACGGGTACCAAGCCCTAAACTTGGAGATAGGTAATTATCCAGCTTTCAGCAGCCCTGGGCAAGTTCTTTAGAGAAATGTGGGTCTTTTTCTGGGTGCCCTTGTCTATGTCCAGCTACAAAACGAGATGATAATGGTCATTGTCAATTTCTGAGCTGCGAACGGGCATAAAGGTGAGAAAATGTCGGATTTTGACCATTTGTGCTTACCTTCCTATTTCAACGTACCTCTCTATAACGTGACCCAGCTGTAATGTCAGTGGTCGCATTGGTTTGATTTTTGGTTTGCTTGTAGGGCGCTGGCACCTACATTCAGTGACCGAGAAATTTTAGCACTGCTGTGAATAGTTTAGTCGCAAAGTGAAGATTCACGTGTACCAAGCCCTAAACTTGGAGATAGGTAATTATCCAGCTTTCAGCAGCCCTGGGCAAGTTCTTTAGAGAAATGTTGGTCTTTTTCTGGGTGCCCTTGTCTATGTCCAGCTACAACACGAGATGAGGATGGTCATTGTCATTTTCTGAGCTGCGAACGGGCATAAAGGTGAGAAAATGTCGGATTTTGACCATTTGTGCTTACCTTCCTTTTTCAACGTACCTCTCTATAACGTGACCCAGCTGTAATGTCAGTGGTCGCATTGGTTTGATTTTTGGTCTGCTTGTAGGGCGCTGGCACCCACATTCAGTGACCGAGAAATTTTAGCACTGCTGTGAATAGTTTAGTCGCAAAGTGAAGATTCACGGGTACCAAGCCCTAAACTTGGAGATAGGTAATTTTCCAGCTTTCAGCAGCCCTGGGCGAGTTCTTTAGAGAAATGTGACTGTTTTTCCTGGTGCCCTTGTCTATGTCCAGCTACACAACGAGATGAGGATGGTCATTGTCATTTTCTGAGCTGCGAACGGGCATAAAGGTGAGAAAATGTCGGATTTTGACCATTTGTGCTCACCTTTGAATTTCAATGTACCTCTCTATAACATGACCCAGCTGTAATATCAGTGGTCGCATTGATTTGATTTTTGGTCTGCTTGTAGGGCGCTGGCACCCACATTCAGTGACCCAGAAAATTTGGCACTGCTGTGAATAGTTTAGTCGCAAAGTGAAGATTCACGATTACCAAGCCCTAAACTTGGAGATAGGTAATTATCCAGCTTTCAGCAGCCCTGGGCAAGTTCTTTAGAGAAATGTTGGTCTTTTTCTGGGTGCCCTTGTCTATGTCCAGCTACAAAACGAGATGATAATGGTCATTGTCAATTTTTGAGCTGCGAACGGGCATAAAGGTGAGAAAATGTCGGATTTTGACCATTTGTGCTTACCTTCCTATTTCAACGTACCTCTCTATAACGTGACCCAGCTGTAATGTCAGTGGTCGCATTGGTTTGATTTTTGGTTTGCTTGTAGGGCGCTAGCACCCACATTCAGTGACCGAGAAATTTTAGCACTGCTGTGAATAATTTAGTCGCAAAATGAAGATTCACGGGTACCAAGCCCTAAACTTGGAGATAGGTAATTTTCCAGCTTTCAGCAGCCCTGGGCGAGTTCTTTAGAGAAATGTGACTGTTTTTCCTGGTGCCCTTGTCTATGTCCAGCTACACAACGAGATGAGGATGGTCATTGTCATTTTCTGAGCTGCGAACGGGCATAAAGGTGAGAAAATGTCGGATTTTGACCATTTGTGCTTACCTTCCTATTTCAACGTACCTCTCTATAACGTGACCCAGCTGTAATGTCAGTGGTCGCATTGGTTTGATTTTTGGTCTGCTTGTAGGGCGCTGGCACCCGAATTCAGTGACCCAGAAAATTTGGCACTGCTGTGAATAGTTTAGTCGCAAAGTGAAGATTCACGGGTACCAAGCCCTAAACTTGGAGATAGGTAATTATAAAGCTTTCAGCAGCCCTGGGCAAGTTATTTAGAGAAATGTGGGTCTTTTTCTGGGTGCCCTTGTCTATGTCCAGGTAGAAAACGAGATGATAATGGCCATTGTCAATTTCTGAGTTGCGAACGGGCATAAAGGTGAGAAAATGTCGGATTTTGACCATTTGTGCTTACCTTCCTATTTCAACGTACCTCTCTATAACGTGACCCAGCTGTAATGTCAGTGGTCGCATTGGTTTGATTTTTGGTTTGCTTGTAGGGCGCTGGCACCCACATTCAGTGACCGAGAAATTCTAGCACTGCTGTGAATAGTTTTGTCGCAAAATGAAGATTCACGGGTACCAAGCCCTAAACTTGGAGATAGGTAATTTTCCAGCTTTCAGCAGCCCTGGGCGAGTTCTTTAGAGAAATGTGGGTCTTTTTCTGGGTGCCCTTGTCTATGTCCAGCTACAAAACGAGATGATAATGGTCATTGTCAATTTCTGAGCTGCGAACGGGCATAAAGGTGAGAAAATGTCGGATTTTGACCATTTGTGCTTACCTTCCTATTTCAACGTACCTCTCTATAACGTGACCCAGCTGTAATGTCAGTGGTCACATTGGTTTGATTTTTGGTTTGCTTGTAGGGCGCTGGCACCCACATTCAGTGACCGAGACATTTTAGCACTGCTGTGAATAGTTTAGTCGCAAAATGAAGATTCACGGGTACCAAGCCCTAAACTTGGAGATAGGTAATTTTCCAGCTTTCAGCAGCCCTGGGCGAGTTCTTTAGAGAAATGTGACTGTTTTTCCTGGTGCCCTTGTCTATGTCCAGCTACACAACGAGATGAGGATGGTCATTGTCATTTTCTGAGCTGCAAACGGGCATAAAGGTGAGAAAATGTCGGATTTTGACCATTTGTGCTCACCTTTGAATTTCAACGTACCTCTCTATAACATGACCCAGCTGTAATATCAGTGGTCGCATTGGTTTGATTTTTGGTCTGCTTGTAGGGCGCTGGCACCCACATTCAGTGACCCAGAAAATTTGGCACTGCTGGGAATAGTTTAGTCGCAAGGTGAAGATTCACGGGTACGAAGCCCTAAACTTGGAGATAGGTAATTATCCAGCTTTCAGCAGCCCTGGGCAAGTTCTTTAGAGAAATGTTGGTCTTTTTCTGGGTGCCCTTGTCTATGTCCAGCTACAACACGAGATGATAATGGTCATTGTCAATTTCTGAGCTGCGAACGGGCATAAAGGTGAGAAAATGTCGGATTTTGACCATTTGTGCTTACCTTCCTTTTTCAACGTACCTCTCTATAACGTGACCCAGCTGTAATGTCAGTGGTCGCATTGGTTTGATTTTTGGTCTGCTTGTAGGGCGCTGGCACCCACATTCAGTGACCCAGAAAATTTGGCACTGCTGTGAATAGTTTAGTCGCAAAGTGAAGATTCACGGGTACCAAGCCCTAAACTTGGAGATAGGTAATTTTCCAGCTTTCAGCAGCCCTGGGCAAGTTCTTTAGAGAAATGTTGGTCTTTTTCTGGGTGCCCTTGTCTATGTCCAGCTACAAAACGAGATGATAATGGTCATTGTCAATTTCTGAGCTGCGAACGGGCATAAAGGTGAGAAAATGTCGGATTTTGACCATTTGTGCTTACCTTCCTATTTCAACGTACCTCTCTATAACGTGACCCAGCTGTAATGTCAGTGGTCGCATTGGTTTGATTTTTGGTTTGCTTGTAGGGCGCTGGCACCCACATTCAGTGACCGAGAAATTTTAGCACTGCTGTGAATAGTTTAGTCGCAAAATGAAGATTCACGGGTACCAAGCCCTAAACTTGGAGATAGGTAATTTTCCAGCTTTCAGCAGCCCTGGGCGAGTTCTTTAGAGAAATGTGACTGTTTTTCCTGGTGCCCTTGTCTATGTCCAGCTACACAACGAGATGAGGATGGTCATTGTCATTTTCTGAGCTGCGAACGGGCATAAAGGTGAGAAAATGTCGGATTTTGACCATTTGTGCTTACCTTCCTATTTCAACGTACCTCTCTATAACGTGACCCAGCTGTAATGTCAGTGGTCGCATTGGTTTGATTTTTGGTCTGCTTGTAGGGCGCTGGCACCCGAATTCAGTGACCCAGAAAATTTGGCACTGCTGTGAATAGTTTAGTCGCAAAGAGAAGATTCACGGGTACCAAGCCCTAAACTTGGAGATAGGTAATTATCCAGCTTTCAGCAGCCCTGGGCAAGTTCTTTAGAGGAATGTGGGTCTTTTTCTGGGTGCCCTTGTCTATGTCCAGCTACAAAACGAGATGATAATGGTCATTTTCGATTTCTGAGTTGCGAACGGGCATAAAGGTGAGAAAATGTCGGATTTTGACCATTTGTGCTTACCTTCCTATTTCAACGTACCTCTCTATAACGTGACCCAGCTGTAATGTCAGTTGTCGCATTGGTTTGATTTTTGGTTTGCTTGTAGGGCGCTGGCACTCACATTCAGTGACCCAGAAAATTTGGCACTGCTGTGAATAGTTTAGTCGCAAAGTGAAGATTCACGGGTAAAAAGCACCAAACTTGGAGATACGTTATTATCCAGGTTTTAGCAGCCCTGGGCGAGTTCTTTGGAGAAATGTGACTGTTTTTCCTGGTACTTTTGTCTATATACAGCTACTCAACGAGATGAGGATGGTCATTGTTATTTTCTGAGCTACGAACGGGCAGAAGGGTGAGAAAATGTTGGATTTTGACCATTTGTGCTCACCTTCGAATTTCCACGTACCTCTCTATAACATAAGCCAGCTGTAATGTCAGTGGTCGCATTGGTTTTATTTTTGGTTTTCTTGTAGGGCGCTGGCACCCACATTCAGTGACCCAGAGAAGTTGGCACTGCTGTGAATAGTTTAGTCGCAAAGTGAAGATTCACTGGTAAATAGCCTCAAACGAGGAAATAGGTTATTATTCAGCTTTCAGCAGCCCTGGACGAGTTCTTTAGAGAAATGTGGGTGTTTTTCTGGGTGCGCTTGTTTATGTCCAGCTACAAAACGAGATGGGGATGGTCATTGTCATTTTCTGTGCTGCGAACGGGCATAAAGGTGAGAAAATGTCGGATTTTGACCATTTGTGCTCACCTTTGAATTTCAACGTACCTCTCTATAACATGAGCCAGCTGTAATGTTAGTGGTCGCATTGGTTTGATTTTTGGTTTGCTTGTAGGGCGCTGGCACCCACATTCAGTAACCCAGAAAATTTGGCACTGCTGTGAATAGTTTAGTCGCAAAGTGAAGATTCACGGGTACCAAGCCCTAAACTTGGAGATAGGTAATTATCCAGCTTTCAGCAGCCCTGGGCAAGTTGTTTAGAGAAATGTGGGTCTTTCTCTGGGTGCCCTTGTCTATGTCCAGGTACAAAACGAGATGAGAATGGTCATTGTCAATTTCTGAGCTGCGAACGGGCATAAAGGTGAGAAAATGTCGGATTTTGACCATTTGTGCTTACCTTCCTATTTCAACGTACCTCTCTATAACGTGACCCAGCTGTAATGTCAGTGGTAGCATTGGTTTGATTTTTGGTTTGCTTGTAGGGCGCTGGCACCCACATTCAGTGATCTAGAAATTTTAGCACTGCTGTGAATAGTTTAGTCGCAAAATGAAGATTCACGGGTACCAAGCCCTTAGCTTGGAGATAGGTAATTTTCCAGCTTTCAGCAGCCCTGGGCGAGTTCTTTAGCGAAATGTGACTGTTTTTCCTGGTGCCCTTGTCTATGTCCAGCTACACAACAAGATGAGGATGGTCATTGTCAATTTCTGAGCTGCGAACGGGCATAAAGGTGAGAAAATGTCGGATTTTGACCATTTGTGCTCACCTTTGAATTTCAACGTACCTCTCTATAACATGACCCAGCTGTAATATCAGTGGTCGCATTGGTTTGATTTTCGGTCTGCTTGTAGGGCGCTGGCACCCGTATTCAGTGACCCAGAAAATTTGGCACTGCTGTGAATAGTTTAGTCGCTAAGTGAAGATTCACGGGTACCAAGCCCTAAACTTGGAGATAGGTAATTATCCAGCTTCCAGCAGCCCTGGGCAAGTTCTTTAGAGAAATGTGGGTCTTTTTCTGGGTGCCCTTGTGTATGTCCAGCTACAACACGAGATGATAATGGTCATTGTAAATTTCTGAGCTGCGAACGGGCATAAAGGTGAGAAAATGTCCGATTTTGACCATTTGTGCTCACCTTTGAATTTCAACGTACCTCTCTATAACATGACCCAGCTGTAATATCAGTGGTCGCATTGGTTTGATTTTTGGTCGGCTTGTAGGGCGCTGGCACCCACATTCAGTGACCGAGAAAATTTGGCACTGCTGTGAATAGTTTAGTCGCAAAGTGAAGATTCACGGGTACCAAGTCCTAAACTTGGAGATAGGTAATTATCCAGCTTTCAGCAGCCCTGGGCAAGTTCTTTAGAGAAATGTGGGTCTTTTTATGGGTGCCCTTGTCTATGTCCAACTACAACACGAGATAATAATGGTCATTGTCAATTTCTGAGCTGCGAACGGGCATAAAGGTGAGAAAATGTCGGATTTTGACCATTTGTGCTTACCTTCCTATTTCAACGTACCTCTCTATAACGTGACCCAGCTTGAATGTCAGTGGTCGCATTGGTTTGATTTTTGGTCTGCTTGTAGGGCGCTGGCACCCGAATTCAGTGATTCAGAAAATTTGGCACTGCTGTGAATAGTTTAGTCGCAAAGTGAAGATTCACGGATACCAAGCCCTAAACTTGGAGATAGGTAATTATCCAGCTTTCAGCAGCCCTGGGCAAGTTCTTTAGAGAAATGTTGGTCTTTTTCTGGGTGGCCTTGTCTATGTCCAGCTACAAAACGAGATGATAATGGTCATTGTCAATTTCTGAGCTGCGAACGGGCATAAAGGTGAGAAAATGTCGGATTTTGACCATTTGTGCTTACCTTCCTATTTCAACGTACCTCTCTATAACGTGACCCAGCTGTATTGTCAGTGGTCGCATTGGTTTGATTTTTGGTTTGCTTGTAGGGGGCTGGCACCCACATTCAGTGACCGAGAAATTTTAGCACTGCTGTGAATAGTTTAGTCGCAAAATGAAGATTCACGGGTACCAAGCCCTAAACTTGGAGATAGGTAATTTTCCAGCTTTCAGCAGCCCTGGGCGAGTTCTTTAGAGAAATGTGACTGTTTTTCCTGGTGCCCTTGTCTATGTCCAGCTACACAACGAGATGAGGATGGTCATTGTCATTTTCTGAGCTGCGAACGGGCATAAAGGTGAGAAAATGTCGGATTTTGACCATTTGTGCTTACCTTCCTATTTCAACGTACCTCTCTATAACGTGACCCAGCTGTAATGTCAGTGGTCGCATTGGTTTGATTTTTGGTCTGCTTGTAGGGCGCTGGCACCCGAATTCAGTGACCCAGAAAATTTGGCACTGCTGTGAATAGTTTAGTCGCAAAGTGAAGATTCACGGGTACCAAGCCCTAAACTTGGAGATAGGTAATTATCCAGCTTTCAGCAGCCCTGGGCAAGTTCTTTAGAGAAATGTGGGTCTTTTTCTGGGTGCCCTTGTCTATGTCCAGCTACAAAACGAGATGATAATGGTCATTGTCAATTTCTGAGCTGCGAACGGGCATAAAGGTGAGAAAATGTCGGATTTCGACCATTTGTGCTTACCTTCCTATTGCAACGTACCTCTCTATAACGTGACCCAGCTGTAATGTCAGTGGTCGCATTGGTTTGATTTTTGGTTTGCTTGTAGGGTGCTGGCACCCACATTCAGTGACCGAGAAATGTTAGCACTGCTGTGAATAGTTTAGTCGCAAAATGAAGATTCACGGGTACCAAGCCCTAAACTTGGAGATAGGTAATTTTCCAGCTTTCAGCAGCCCTGGGCGAGTTCTTTAAAGAAATGTGACTGTTTTTCCTGGTGCCCTTGTCTATGTCCAGCTACACAACGAGATGAGGATGGTCATTGTCATTTTCTGAGCTGCGAACGGGCATAAATTTGAGAAAATGTCGGATTTTGACCATTTGTGCTCACCTTTGAATTTCAACGTACCTCTCTATAACATGACCCAGCTGTAATATCAGTGGTCGCATTGGTTTGATTTTTGGTCTGCTTGTAGGGCGCTGGCACCCACATTCAGTGACCTAGAAAATTTGGCACTGCTGTGAATAGTTTAGTCGCAAAGTGAAGATTCACGGGTACCAAGCCCTAAACTTGGAGATAGGTAATTATCCAGCTTTCAGCAGCCCTGGGCAAGTTCTTTAGAGAAATGTGGGTCTTTTTCTGGGTGCCCTTGTCTATGTCCAGCTACAAAACGAGATGATAATGGTCATTGTCAATTTCTGAGCTGCGAACGGGCATAAAGGTGAGAAAATGTCGGATTTTGACCATTTGTGCTTACCTTCCTATTTCAACGTACCTCTCTATAACGTGACCCAGCTGTAATGTCAGTGGTCGCATTGGTTTGATTTTTGGTTTGCTTGTAGGGCGCTGGCACCTACATTCAGTGACCGAGAAATTTTAGCACTGCTGTGAATAGTTTAGTCGCAAAGTGAAGATTCACGGGTACCAAGCCCTAAACTTGGAGATAGGTAATTATCCAGCTTTCAGCAGCCCTGGGCAAGTTCTTTAGAGAAATGTTGGTCTTTTTCTGGGTGCCCTTGTCTATGTCCAGCTACAACACGAGATGAGGATGGTCATTGTCATTTTCTGAGCTGCGAACGGGCATAAAGGTGAGAAAATGTCGGATTTTGACCATTTGTGCTTACCTTCCTTTTTCAACGTACCTCTCTATAACGTGACCCAGCTGTAATGTCAGTGGTCGCATTGGTTTGATTTTTGGTCTGCTTGTAGGGCGCTGGCACCCACATTCAGTGACCGAGAAATTTTAGCACTGCTGTGAATAGTTTAGTCGCAAAGTGAAGATTCACGGGTACCAAGCCCTAAACTTGGAGATAGGTAATTTTCCAGCTTTCAGCAGCCCTGGGCGAGTTCTTTAGAGAAATGTGACTGTTTTTCCTGGTGCCCTTGTCTATGTCCAGCTACACAACGAGATGAGGATGGTCATTGTCATTTTCTGAGCTGCGAACGGGCATAAAGGTGAGAAAATGTCGGATTTTGACCATTTGTGCTCACCTTTGAATTTCAATGTACCTCTCTATAACATGACCCAGCTGTAATATCAGTGGTCGCATTGATTTGATTTTTGGTCTGCTTGTAGGGCGCTGGCACCCACATTCAGTGACCCAGAAAATTTGGCACTGCTGTGAATAGTTTAGTCGCAAAGTGAAGATTCACGGATACCAAGCCCTAAACTTGGAGATAGGTAATTATCCAGCTTTCAGCAGCCCTGGGCAAGTTCTTTAGAGAAATGTTGGTCTTTTTCTGGGTGGCCTTGTCTATGTCCAGCTACAAAACGAGATGATAATGGTCATTGTCAATTTCTGAGCTGCGAACGGGCATAAAGGTGAGAAAATGTCGGATTTTGACCATTTGTGCTTACCTTCCTATTTCAACGTACCTCTCTATAACGTGACCCAGCTGTAATGTCAGTGGTCGCATTGGTTTGATTTTTGGTCTGCTTGTAGGGCGCTGGCACCCGAATTCAGTGACCCAGAAAATTTGGCACTTCTGTGAATAGTTTAGTCGCAAAGTGAAGATTCACGGGTACCAAGCCCTAAACTTGGAGATAGGTAATTATCCAGCTTTCAGCAGCCCTGGGCAAGTTCTTTAGAGAAATGTTGGTCTTTTTCTGGGTGCCCTTGTCTATGTCCAGCTACAACACGAGATGATAATTGTCATTGTCAATTTCTGAGCTGCGAACGGGCATAAAGGTGAGAAAATGTCGGATTTTGACCATTTGTGCTTACCTTCCTTTTTCAACGTACCTCTCTATAACGTGACCCAGCTGTAATGTCAGTGGTCGCATTGGTTTGATTTTTGGTTTGCTTGTAGGGCGCTGGCACCCACATTCAGTGACCGAGAAATTTTAGCACTGCTGTGAATAGTTTAGTCGCAAAATGAAGATTCACGGGTACCAAGCCCTAAACTTGGAGATAGGTAATTTTCCAACTTTCAGCAGCCCTGGGCGAGTTCTTTAGAGAAATGTGACTGTTTTTCCTGGTGCCCTTGTCTATGTCCAGCTACACAACGAGATGAGGATGGTCATTGTCATTTTCTGAGCGGCGAACGGGCATAAAGGTGAGAAAATGTCGGATTTTGACCATTTGTGCTTACCTTCCTATTTCAACGTACCTCTCTATAACGTGACCCAGCTGTAATGTCAGTGGTCGCATTGGTTTGATTTTTGGTTTGCTTGTAGGGCGCTGGCACCTACATTCACTAACCGAGAAATTTTAGCACTGCTGTGAATAGTTTAGTCGCAAAGTGAAGATTCACGGGTACCAAGCCCTAAACTTGGAGATAGGTAATTATCCAGCTTTCAGCAGCCCTGGGCAAGTTCTTTAGAGAAATGTTGGTCTTTTTCTGGGTGCCCTTGTCTATGTCCAGCTACAACACGAGATGATAATTGTCATTGTCAATTTCTGAGCTGCGAACGGGCATAAAGGTGAGAAAATGTCGGATTTTGACCATTTGTGCTTACCTTCCTTTTTCAACGTACCTCTCTATAACGTGACCCAGCTGTAATGTCAGTGGTCGCATTGGTTTGATTTTTGGTTTGCTTGTAATTCGCTGGCGCCTACATTCAGTAACCGAGAAATTTTAGCACTGCTGTGAATAGTTTAGTCGCAAAGTGAAGATTCCCGGGTACCAAGCCCTAAACTTGGAGATAGGTAATTATCCAGCTTTCAGCAGCCCTGGGCAAGTTCTTTAGAGAAATGTTGGTCTTTTTCTGGGTGCCCTTGTCTATGTCCAGCTACAACACGAGATGATAATTGTCATTGTCAATTTCTGAGCTGCGAACGGGCATAAAGGTGAGAAAATGTCGGATTTTGACCATTTGTGCTTACCTTCCTTTTTCAACGTACCTCTCTATAACGTGACCCAGCTGTAATGTCAGTGGTCGCATTGGTTTGATTTTTGGTTTGCTTGTAGGGCGCTGGCACCCACATTCAGTGACCGAGAAATTTTAGCACTGCTGTGAATAGTTTAGTCGCAAAATGAAGATTCACGGGTACCAAGCCCTAAACTTGGAGATAGGTAATTTTCCAACTTTCAGCAGCCCTGGGCGAGTTCTTTAGAGAAATGTGACTGTTTTTCCTGGTGCCCTTGTCTATGTCCAGCTACACAACGAGATGAGGATGGTCATTGTCATTTTCTGAGCGGCGAACGGGCATAAAGGTGAGAAAATGTCGGATTTTGACCATTTGTGCTTACCTTCCTATTTCAACGTACCTCTCTATAACGTGACCCAGCTGTAATGTCAGTGGTCGCATTGGTTTGATTTTTGGTTTGCTTGTAGGGCGCTGGCACCTACATTCACTAACCGAGAAATTTTAGCACTGCTGTGAATAGTTTAGTCGCAAAGTGAAGATTCACGGGTACCAAGCCCTAAACTTGGAGATAGGTAATTATCCAGCTTTCAGCAGCCCTGGGCAAGTTCTTTAGAGAAATGTTGGTCTTTTTCTGGGTGCCCTTGTCTATGTCCAGCTACAACACGAGATGATAATTGTCATTGTCAATTTCTGAGCTGCGAACGGGCATAAAGGTGAGAAAATGTCGGATTTTGACCATTTGTGCTTACCTTCCTTTTTCAACGTACCTCTCTATAACGTGACCCAGCTGTAATGTCAGTGGTCGCATTGGTTTGATTTTTGGTCTGCTTGTAGGGCGCTGGCACCCACATCCAGTGACCCAGAAAATTTGGCACTGCTGTGAATAGTTTAGTCGCAAAGTGAAGATTCACGGGTACCAAGCCCTAAACTTGGAGATAGGTAATTATCCAGCTTTCAGCAGCCCTGGGCAAGTTCTTTAGAGAAATGTTGGTCTTTTTCTGGGTGCCCTTGTCTATGTCCAGCTACAAAACGAGATGATAATGGTCATTGTCAATTTCTGAGCTGCGAACGGGCATAAAGGTGAGAAAATGTCGCATTTTGACCATTTGTGCTTACCTTCCTATTTCAACGTACCTCTCTATAACGTGACCCAGCTGTAATGTCAGTGTTCGCATTGGTTTGATTTTTGGTTTGCTTATAGGGCGCTGGCACCCACATTCAGTGACCGAGAAATTTAAGCACTGCTGTGAATAGTTTAGTCGCAAAATGAAGATTCACGGGTACCAAGCCCTAAACTTGGAGATAGGTAATTTTCCAGCTTTCAGCAGCCCTGGACGAGTTCTTTAGAGAAATGTGACTGTTTTTCCTGGTGCCCTTGTCTATGTCCAGCTACACAACGAGATGAGGATTTTCATTGTCATTTTCTGAGCTGCGAACGGGCATAAAGGTGAGAAAATGTCGGATTTTGACCATTTGTGCTCACCTTTGAATTTCAACGTACCTCTCTATAACATGACCCAGCTGTAATATCAGTGGTCGCATTGGTTTGATTTTTGGTCTGCTTGTAGGGCGCTGGCACCCACATTCAGTCACCCAGAAAATTTGGCACTGTTGTGAATAGTTTAGTCGCAAAGTGAAGATTCACGGGTACCAAGCCCTAAACTTGGAGATAGGTAATTATCCAGCTTTCAGCAGCCCTGGGCAAGTTCTTTAGAGAAATGTTGGTCTTTTTCTGGGTGCCCTTGTCTATGTCCAGCTACAAAACGAGATGATAATGGTCATTGTCAATTTCTGAGCTGCGAACGGGCATAAAGGTGAGAAAATGTCGGATTTTGACCATTTGTGCTTACCTTCCTATTTCAACGTACCTCTCTATAACGTGACCCAGCTGTAATGTCAGTGGTCGCATTGGTTTGATTTTTGGTCTGCTTGTAGGGCGCTGGCACCCGAATTCAGTGACCCAGAAAATTTGGCAATGCTGTGAATAGTTTAGTCGCAAAGTGAAGATTCACGGGTACCAAGCCCTAAACTTGGGAATAGGTAATTATCCAGCTTTCAGCAGCCCTGGGCAAGTTCTTTAGAGAAATGTGGGTCTTTTTCTGGGTGCCCTTGTCTATGTCCAGCTACAAAACGAGATGATAATGGTCATTGTCAATTTCTGAGCTGCGAACGGGCATAAAGGTGAGAAAATGTCGGATTTTGACCATTTGTGCTTACCTTCCTATTTCAACGTACCTCTCTATAACGTGACCCAGCTGTAATGTCAGTGGTCGCATTGGTTTGATTTTTGGTTTGCTTGTAGGGCGCTGTCATCCACATTCAGTGACTGAGAAATTTTAGCACTGCTGTGAATAGTTTAGTCGCAAAATGAAGATTCACGGGTACCAAGCCCTAAACTTGGAGATAGGTAATTTTCCAGCTTTCAGCAGCCCTGGGCGAGTTCTTTAGAGAAATGTGACTGTTTTTCCTGGTGCCCTTGTCTATTTCCAGCTACACAACGAGATGAGGATGGTCATTGTCATTTTCTGACCTGCAAACGGGCATAAAGGTGAGAAAATGTCGGATTTTGACCATTTGTGCTCACCTTTGAATTTCAACGTACCTCTCTATAACATGACCCAGCTGTAATATCAGTGGTCGCATTGGTTTGATTTTTGGTCTGCTTGTAGGGCGCTGGCACCCACATACAGTCACCCAGAAAATTTGGCACTGCTGTGAATAGTTTAGTCGCAAAGTGAAGATTCACGGGTGCCAAGCCCTAAACTTGGAGATAGGTAATTATCCAGCTTTTAGCAGCCCTGGGCAAGTTCTTTAGAGAAATGTGGGTCTTTTTCTGGGTGCCCTTGTCTATGTCCAACTACAACACGAGATGATAATGGTCATTGTCAATTTCTGAGCTGCGAACGGGCATAAAGGTGAGAAAATGTCGGATTTTGACCATTTGTGCTCACCTTTGAATTTCAACGTACCTCTCTATAACTTGACCCAGCTGTAATATCAGTGGTCGCATTGGTTTGATTTTTGGTCTCCTTGTAGGGCGCTGGCACCCACATTCAGTGACCGAGAAAATTTGGCACTGCTGTGAATAGTTTAGTCGCAAAGTGAAGATTCACGGGTACCAAGCCCTAAACTTGGAGATAGGTAATTATCCAGCTTTCAGCAGCCCTTGGCAAGTTCTTTAGAGAAATGTTGGTCTTTTTCTGGGTGCCCTTGTCTATGTCCAGCTACAAAACGAGATGATAAAGGTCATTGTCAATTTCTGAGCTGCGAACGGGTATAAAGGTGAGAAAATGTCGGATTTTGACCATTTGTGCTTACCTTCCTATTTCAACGTACCTCTCTATAACGTGACCCAGCTGTAATGTCAGTGGTCACATTGGTTTGATTTTTGGATTGCTTGTAGGGCGCTGGCACCCACATTCAGTAACCGAGAAATTTTAGCACTGCTGTGAATAGTTTAGTCGCAAAATGAAGATTCACGGGTACCAAGCCCTAAACTTGGAGATAGGTAATTATCCAGCTTTCAGCAGCCCTGGGCAAGTTCTTTAGAGAAATGTGGGTCTTTTTCTGGGTGCCCTTGTCTATGTCCAGCTACAACACGAGATGATTATGGTCATTATCAATTTCTGAGCTGCGAACGGGCATAAAGGTGAGAAATTGTCGGATTTTGACCATTTGTGCTTACCTTCCTATTTCAACGTACCTCTCTATAACGTGACCCAGCTGTAATGTCAGTAGTCGCATTGGTTTGATTTTTGGTCTGCTTGTAGGGCGCTGGCACCCGAATTCAGTGACCCAGAATATTTGGCACTGCTGTGAATAGTTTAGTCGCAAAGTGAAGATTCACGGGTACCAAGCCCTAAACTTGGAGATAGGTAATTATCCAGCTTTCAGCAGCCCAGGGCAAGTTCTTTAGAGAAATGTTGGTCTTTTTCTGGGTGCCCTTGTCTATGTCCAGCTACAAAACGAGATGATAATGGTCATTGTCAATATCTGAGCTGCGAACGGGCATAAAGGTGAGAAAATGTCGGATTTTGAACATTTGTGCTTACCTTCCTATTTCAACGTACCTCTCTATAACGTGACCCAGCTGTAATGTCAGTGGTCGCATTGGTTTGATTTTTGGTTTGCTTGTAGGGTGCAGGCACCCACATTCAGTGACCGAGAAATTTTAGCACTGCTGTGAATAGTTTAGTCGCAAAATGAAGATTCACGGGTACCAAGCCCTAAACTTGGAGATAGGTAATTTTCCAGCTTTCAGCAGCCCTGGGCGAGTTCTTTAGAGAAATGTGACTGTTTTTCCTGGTGCCCTTGTCTATGTCCAGCTACACAACCAGATGAGGATGGTCATTGTCATTTTCTGAGCTGCGAACGGGCATAAAGGTGAGAAAATGTCGGATTTTGACCATTTGTGCTTACCTTCCTATTTCAACGTACCTCTCTATAACGTGACCCAGTTGTAATGTCAGTGGTCGCATTGGTTTGATTTTTGGTCTGCTTGTAGGGCGCTGGCACCCGAATTCAGTGACCCAGAAAATTTGGCACTGCTGTGAATAGTTTAGTCGCAAAGTGAAGATTCACGGGTACCAAGCCCTAAACTTGGAGATAGGTAATTATCCAGCTTTCAGCAGCCCTGGGCAAGTTCTTTAGAGAAATGTGGGTCTTTTTCTGGGTGCCCTTGTCTATGTTCAGCTAGAAAACGAGATTATAATGGTCATTGTCAATTTCTGAGTTGCGAACGGGCATAAAGGTGAGAAAATGTCGGATTTTGACCATTTGTGCTTACCTTCCTATTTCAACGTACCTCTCTATAACGTGACCCAGCTGTAATGTCAGTGGTCGCATTGGTTTGATTTTTGGTTTGCTTGTAGGGCGCTGGCACCCACATTCAGTAACCGAGAAATTTTAGCACTGCTGTGAATAGTTTAGTCGCAAAATGAAGATTCACGGGTACCAAGCCCTAAACTTGGAGATAGGTAATTATCCAGCTTTCAGCAGCCCTGGGCAAGTTCTTTAGAGAAATGTGGGTATTTTTCTGGGTGCCCTTGTCTATGTCCAGCTACAACACGAGATGATAATGGTCATTGTCAATTTCTGAGCTGCGAACGGGCATAAAGGTGAGAAAATGTCGGATTTTGACCATTTGTGCTTACCTTCCTATTTCAACGTACCTCTCTATAACGTGACCCAGCTGTAATGTCAGTGGTCGCATTGGTTTGATTTTTGGTCTGCTTGTAGGGCGCTGGCACCCGAATTCAGTGATTCAGAAAATTTGGCACTGCTGTGAATAGTTTAGTCGCAAAGTGAAGATTCACGGATACCAAGCCCTAAACTTGGAGATAGGTAATTATCTAGCTTTCAGCAGCCCTGGGCAAGTTCTTTAGAGAAATGTTGGTCTTTTTCTGGGTGCCCTTGTCTATGTCCAGCTACAACACGAGATGATAATTGTCATTGTCAATTTCTGAGCTGCGAACGGGCATAAAGGTGAGAAAATGTCGGATTTTGACCATTTGTGCTTACCTTCCTTTTTCAACGTACCTCTCTATAACGTGACCCAGCTGTAATGTCAGTGGTCGCATTGGTTTGATTTTTGGTCTGCTTGTAGGGCGCTGGCACCCACATCCAGTGACCCAGAAAATTTGGCACTGCTGTGAATAGTTTAGTCGCAAAGTGAAGATTCACGGGTACCAAGCCCTAAACTTGGAGATAGGTAATTATCCAGCTTTCAGCAGCCCTGGGCAAGTTCTTTAGAGAAATGTGGGTCTTTTCCTGGGTGCCCTTGTCTATGTCCAGCTACAAAACGAGATGATAATGGTCATTGTCAATTTCTCAGCTGCGAACGGGCATAAAGGTGAGAAAATGTCGGATTTTGACCATTTGTGCTTACCTTCCTATTTCAACGTACCTCTCTATAACGTGACCCAGCTGTAATGTCAGTGGTCGCATTGGTTTGATTTTTGGTTTGCTTATAGGGCGCTGGCACCCACATTCAGTGACCGAGAAATTTAAGCACTGCTGTGAATAGTTTAGTCGCAAAATGAAGATTCACGGGTACCAAGCCCTAAACTTGGAGATATTTAATTTTCCAGCTTTCAGCAGCCCTGGGCGAGTTTTTTTAGAGAAATGTGACTGTTTTTCCTGGTGCCCTTGTCTATGTCCAGCTACACAACGAGATGAGGATGGTCATTGTCATTTTCTGAGCTGCGAACGGGCATAAAGGTGAGAAAATGTCGGATTTTGACCATTTGTGCTCACCTTTGAATTTCAACGTACCTCTCTATAACATGACCCAGCTGTAATATCAGTGGTCGCATTGGTTTGATTTTTGGTCTGCTTGTAGGGCGCTGGCACCCACATTCAGTCACCCAGAAAATTTGGCACTGCTGTGAATAGTTTAGTCGCAAAGTGAAGATTCACGGGTACCAAGCCCTAAACTTGGAGATAGGTAATTATCCAGCTTTCAGCAGCCCTGGGCAAGTTCTTTAGAGAAATGTGGGTCTTTTTCTGGGTGCCCTTGTCTATGTCCAGCTACAAAACGAGATGATAATGGTCATTGTCAATTTCTGAGCTGCGAACGGGCATAAAGGTGAGAAAATGTCGGATTTTGACCATTTGTGCTTACCTTCCTATTTCAACGTACCTCTCTATAACGTGACCCAGCTGTAATGTCAGTGGTCGCATTGGTTTGATTTTTGGTCTGCTCGTAGGGCGCTGGCACCCACATTCAGTGACCCAGAAAATTTGGCACTGCTGTGAATAGTTTAGTCGCAAAGTGAAGATTCACAGGTACCAAGCCCTAAACTTGGAGATAGGTAATTATCCAGCTTTCAGCAGCCCTGGGCAAGTTCTTTAGAGAAATGTGGGTCTTTTTCTGGGTGCCCTTGTCTTTGTCCAGCTACAAAACGAGATGATAATGGTCATTGTCAATTTCTGAGCTGCGAACGGGCATAAAGGTGAGAAAATGTCGGATTTTGACCATTTGTGCTTACCTTCCTATTTCAACGTACCTCTCTATAACGTGACCCAGCTGTAATGTCAGTGGTCGCATTGGTTTGATTTTTGGTTTGCTTGTAGGGTGCTGGCACCCACATTCAGTGACCGAGAAATTTTAGCACTGCTATGAATAGTTTAGTCGCAAAATGAAGATTCACGGGTACCAAGCCCTAAACTTGGAGATAGGTAATTTTCCAGCTTTCAGCAGCCCTGGGCGAGTTCTTTAGAGAAATGTGACTGTTTTTCCTGGTGCCCTTGTCTATGTCCAGCTACACAACGAGATGAGGATGGTCATTGTCATTTTCTGAGCGGCGAACGGGCATAAAGGTGAGAAAATGTCGGATTTTGACCATTTGTGCTTACCTTCCTATTTCAACGTACCTCTCTAAACGTGACCCAGCTGTAATGTCAGTGGTCGCATTGGTTTGATTTTTGGTTTGCTTGTAGGGCGCTGGCACCTACATTCAGTAACCGAGAAATTTTAGCACTGCTGTGAATAGTTTAGTCGCAAAGTGAAGATGCACGGGTACCAAGCCCTGAACTTGGAGATAGGTAATTATCCAGCTTTCAGCAGCCCTGGCCAAGTTCTTTAGAGAAATGTTGGTCTTTTTCTGGGTGCCCTTGTCTATGTCCAGCTACAACACGAGATGATAATTGTCATTGTCAATTTCTGAGCTGCGAACGGGCATAAAGGTGAGAAAATGTCGGATTTTGACCATTTGTGCTTACCTTCCTTTTTCAACGTACCTCTCTATAACGTGACCCAGCTGTAATGTCAGTGGTCGCATTGGTTTGATTTTTGGTATGCTTGTAGGGCGCTGGCACCCACATCCAGTGACCCAGAAAATTTGGCACTGCTGGGAATAGTTTAGTCGCAAAGTGAAGATTCACGGGTACCAAGCCCTAAACTTGGAGATAGGTAATTATCCAGCTTTCAGCAGCCCTGGGCAAGTTCTTTAGAGAAATGTGGGTCTTTTTCTGGGTGCCCTTGTCTATGTCCAGCTACAAAACGAGATGATAATGGTCATTGTCAATTTCTGAGCTGCGAACGGGCATAAAGGTGAGAAAATGTCGGATTTTGACCATTTGTGCTCACCTTTGAATTTCAACGTACCTCTCTATAACATGACCCAGCTGTAATATCAGTGGTCGCATTGGTTTGATTTTTGGTCTGCTTGTAGGGCGCTGGCACCCACATTCAGTCACCCAGAAAATTTGGCACTGCTGTGAATAGTTTAGTCGCAAAGTGAAGATTCACGGGTACCAAGCCCTAAACTTGGAGATAGGTAATTATCCAGCTTTCAGCAGCCCTGGGCAAGTTCTTTAGAGAAATGTGGGTCTTTTTCTGGGTGCCCTTGTCTATGTCCAGCTACAAAACGAGATGATAATGGTCATTGTCAATTTCTGAGCTGCGAACGGGCATAAAGGTGAGAAAATGTCGGATTTTGACCATTTGTGCTTACCTTCCTATTTCAACGTACCTCTCTATAACGTGACCCAGCTGTAATGTCAGTGGTCGCATTGGTTTGATTTTTGGTCTGCTCGTAGGGCGCTGGCACCCACATTCAGTGACCCAGAAAATTTGGCACTGCTGTGAATAGTTTAGTCGCAAAGTGAAGATTCACGGGTACCAAGCCCTAAACTTGGAGATAGGTAATTATCCAGCTTTCAGCAGCCCTGGGCAAGTTCTTTAGAGAAATGTGGGTCTTTTTCTGGGTGCCCTTGTCTTTGTCCAGCTACAAAACGAGATGATAATGGTCATTGTCAATTTCTGAGCTGCGAACGGGCATAAAGGTGAGAAAATGTCGGATTTTGACCATTTGTGCTTACCTTCCTATTTCAACGTACCTCTCTATAACGTGACCCAGCTGTAATGTCAGTGGTCGCATTGGTTTGATTTTTGGTTTGCTTGTAGGGTGCTGGCACCCACATTCAGTGACCGAGAAATTTTAGCACTGCTATGAATAGTTTAGTCGCAAAATGAAGATTCACGGGTACCAAGCCCTAAACTTGGAGATAGGTAATTTTCCAGCTTTCAGCAGCCCTGGGCGAGTTCTTTAGAGAAATGTGACTGTTTTTCCTGGTGCCCTTGTCTATGTCCAGCTACACAACGAGATGAGGATGGTCATTGTCATTTTCTGAGCGGCGAACGGGCATAAAGGTGAGAAAATGTCGGATTTTGACCATTTGTGCTTACCTTCCTATTTCAACGTACCTCTCTAAACGTGACCCAGCTGTAATGTCAGTGGTCGCATTGGTTTGATTTTTGGTTTGCTTGTAGGGCGCTGGCACCTACATTCAGTAACCGAGAAATTTTAGCACTGCTGTGAATAGTTTAGTCGCAAAGTGAAGATGCACGGGTACCAAGCCCTAAACTTGGAGATAGGTAATTATCCAGCTTTCAGCAGCCCTGGCCAAGTTCTTTAGAGAAATGTTGGTCTTTTTCTGGGTGCCCTTGTCTATGTCCAGCTACAACACGAGATGATAATTGTCATTGTCAATTTCTGAGCTGCGAACGGGCATAAAGGTGAGAAAATGTCGGATTTTGACCATTTGTGCTTACCTTCCTTTTTCAACGTACCTCTCTATAACGTGACCCAGCTGTAATGTCAGTGGTCGCATTGGTTTGATTTTTGGTATGCTTGTAGGGCGCTGGCACCCACATCCAGTGACCCAGAAAATTTGGCACTGCTGGGAATAGTTTAGTCGCAAAGTGAAGATTCACGGGTACCAAGCCCTAAACTTGGAGATAGGTAATTATCCAGCTTTCAGCAGCCCTGGGCAAGTTCTTTAGAGAAATGTGGGTCTTTTTCTGGGTGCCCTTGTCTATGTCCAGCTACAAAACGAGATGATAATGGTCATTGTCAATTTCTGAGCTGCGAACGGGCATAAAGGTGAGAAAATGTCGGATTTTGACCATTTGTGCTTACCTTCCTATTTCAACGTACCTCTCTATAACGTGACCCAGCTGTAATGTCAGTGTTCGCATTGGTTTGATTTTTGGTTTGCTTATAGGGCGCTGGCACCCACATTCAGTGACCGAGAAATTTAAGCACTGCTGTGAATAGTTTAGTCGCAAAATGAAGATTCACGGGTACCAAGCCCTAAACTTGGAGATAGGTAATTTTCCAGCTTTCAGCAGCCCTGGGCGAGTTTTTTTAGCGAAATGTGACTGTTTTTCCTGGTGCCCTTGTCTATGTCCAGCTACACAACGAGATGAGGATGGTCATTGTCATTTTCTGAGCTGCGAACGGGCATAAAGGTGAGAAAATGTCGGATTTTGACCATTTGTGCTCACCTTTGAATTTCAACGTACCTCTCTATAACATGACCCAGCTGTAATATCAGTGGTCGCATTGGTTTGATTTTTGGTCTGCTTGTAGGGCGCTGGCACCCACATTCAGTCACCCAGAAAATTTGGCACTGCTGTGAATAGTTTAGTCGCAAAGTGAAGATTCACGGGTACCAAGCCCTAAACTTGGAGATAGGTAATTATCCAGCTTTCAGCAGCCCTGGGCAAGTTCTTTAGAGAAATGTGGGTCTTTTTCTGGGTGCCCTTGTCTATGTCCAGCTACAAAACGAGATGATAATGGTCATTGTCAATTTCTGAGCTGCGAACGGGCATAAAGGTGAGAAAATGTCGGATTTTGACCATTTGTGCTTACCTTCCTATTTCAACGTACCTCTCTATAACGTGACCCAGCTGTAATGTCAGTGGTCGCATTGGTTTGATTTTTGGTCTACTTGTAGGGCGCTGGCACCCACATTCAGTGACCCAGAAAATTTAGCACTGCTGTGAATAGTTTAGTCGCAAAGTGAAGATTCACGGGTACCAAGCCCTAAACTTGGAGATAGGTAATTATCCAGCTTTCAGCAGCCCTGGGCAAGTTCTTTAGAGAAATGTGGGTCTTTTTCTGGGTGCCCTTGTCTATGTCCAGCTACAAAACGAGATGATAATGGTCATTGTCAATTTCTGAGCTGCGAACGGGCATAAAGGTGAGAAAATGTCGGATTTTGACCATTTGTGCTTACCTTCCTATTTCAACGTACCTCTCTATAACGTGACCCAGCTGTAATGTCAGTGGTCGCATTGGTTTGATTTTTGGTTTGCTTGTAGGGTGCTGGCACCCACATTCAGTGACCGAGAAATTTTAGCACTGCTATGAATAGTTTAGTCGCAAAATGAAGATTCACGGGTACCAAGCCCTAAACTTGGAGATAGGTAATTTTCCAGCTTTCAGCAGCCCTGGGCGAGTTCTTTAGAGAAATGTGACTGTTTTTCCTGGTGCCCTTGTCTATGTCCAGCTACACAACGAGATGAGGATGGTCATTGTCATTTTCTGAGCTGCGAACGGGCATAAAGGTGAGAAAATGTCGGATTTTGACCATTTGTGCTCACCTTTGAATTTCAACGTACCTCTCTATAACATGACCCAGCTGTAATATCAGTGGTCGCATTGGTTTGATTTTTGGTCTGCTTGTAGGGCGCTGGCACCCACATTCAGTGACCTAGAAAATTTGGCACTGCTGTGAATAGTTTAGTCGCAAAGTGAAGATTCACGTGTACCAAGCCCTAAACTTGGAGATAGGTAATTTTCCAGCTTTCAGCAGCCCTGGGCAAGTTCTTTAGAGAAATGTGGGTCTTTTTCTGGGTGCCCTTGTCTATGTCCAGCTACAAAACGAGATGATAATGGTCATTGTCAATTTCTGAGCTGCGAACGGGCATAAAGGTGAGAAAATGTCGGATTTTGACCATTTGTGCTTACCTTCCTATTTCAACGTACCTCTCTATAACGTGACCCAGCTGTAATGTCAGTGGTGGCATTGGTTTGATTTTTGGTTTGCTTGTAGGGCGCTGGCACCTACATTCAGTAACCGAGAAATTTTAGCACTGCTGTGAATAGTTTAGTCGCAAAGTGAAGATTCACGGGTACCAAGCCCTAAACTTGGAGATAGGTAATTTTCCAGCTTTCAGCAGCCCTGGGCAAGTTCTTTAGAGAAATGTTGGTCTTTTTCCTGGTGCCCTTGTCTATGTCCAGCTACAACACGAGATGATAATTGTCATTGTCAATTTCTGAATTGCGAACGGGCATAAAGGTGAGAAAATGTCTGATTTTGACCATTTGTGCTTACCTTCCTTTTTCAACGTACCTCTCTATAACGTGACCCAGCTGTAATGTCAGTGGTCGCATTGGTTTGATTTTTGGTCTGCTTGTAGGGCGCTGGCACCCACATCCAGTGACCCAGAAAATTTGGCACTGCTGTGAATAGTTTAGTCGCAAAGTGAAGATTCACGGGTACCAAGCCCTAAACTTGGAGATAGGTAATTATCCAGCTTTCAGCAGCCCTGGGCAAGTTCTTTAGAGAAATGTGGGTCTTTTTCTGGGTGCCCTTGTCTATGTCCAGCTACAAAACGAGATGATAATGGTCATTGTCAATTTCTGAGCTGCGAACGGGCATAAAGGTGAGAAAATGTCGGATTTTGACCATTTGTGCTTACCTTCCTATTTCAACGTACCTCTCTATAACGTGACCACGCTGTAATGTCAGTGGTCGCATTGGTTTGATTTTTGGTTTGCTTGTAGGGCGCTGGCACCTACATTCAGTAACCGAGAAATTTTAGCACTGCTGTGAATAGTTTAGTCGCGAAGTGAAGATTCACGGGTACCAAGCCCTAAACTTGGAGATAGGAAATTATCCAGCTTTCAGCAGCTCTGGGCAAGTTCTTTAGAGAAATGTGGGTCTTTTTCTGGGTGCCCTTGTCTATGTCCAGCTACAACACGAGATGATAATTGTCATTGTCAATTTCTGAGCTGCGAACGGGCATAAAGGTGAGAAAATGTCGGATTTTGACCATTTGTGCTTACCTTCCTTTTTCAACGTACCTCTCTATAACGTGACCCAGCTGTAATGTCAGTGGTCGCATTGGTTTGATTTTTGGTCTGCTTGTAGGGCGCTGGCACCCACATCCAGTGACCCAGAAAATTTGGCACTGCTGTGAATAGTTTAGTCGCAAAGTGAAGATTCACGGGTACCAAGCCCTAAACTTGGAGATAGGTAATTATCCAGCTTTCAGCAGCCCTGGGCAAGTTCTTTAGAGAAATGTGGGTCTTTTTCTGGGTGCCCTTGTCTATGTCCAGCTACAAAACGAGATGATAATGGTCATTGTCAATTTCTGAGCTGCGAACGGGCATAAAGGTGAGAAAATGTCGGATTTTGACCATTTGTGCTTACCTTCCTATTTCAACGTACCTCTCTATAACGTGACCCAGCTGTAATGTCAGTGGTCGCATTGGTTTGATTTTTGGTTTGCTTGTAGGGCGCTGGCACCCACATTCAGTGACCGAGAAATTTTAGCACTGCTGTGAATAGTTTTGTCGCAAAATGAAGATTCACGGGTACCAAGCCCTAAACTTGGAGATAGGTAATTTTCCAGCTTTCAGCAGCCCTGGGCGAGTTCTTTAGAGAAGTGTGACTGTTTTTCCTGGTGCCCTTGTCTATGTCCAGCTACACAACGAGATGAGGATGGTCATTGTCATTTTCTGAGCGGCGAATGGGCATAAAGGTGAGAAAATGTCGGATTTTGACCATTTGTGCTTACCTTCCTATTTCAACGTACCTCTCTATAACGTGACCCAGCTGTAATGTCAGTGGTCGCATTGGTTTGATTTTTGGTTTGCTTGTAGGGCGCTGGCACCTACATTCAGTAACCGAGAAATTTTAGCACTGCTGTGAATAGTTTAGTCGCAAAGTGAAGATTCACGGGTACCAAGCCCTAAACTTGGAGATAGGTAATTATCCAGCTTTCAGCAGCCCTGGGCAAGTTCTTTAGAGAAATGTTGGTCTTTTTCCTGGTGCCCTTGTCTATGTCCAGCTACAACACGAGATGATAATTGTCATTGTCAATTTCTGAGCTGCGAACGGGCATAAAGGTGAGAAAATGTCTGATTTTGACCATTTGTGCTTACTGTAACAGATTCACACACTCACACTGTGCATCCTACTACACGTTCCCACTTACGTTGTGTTACATCACACCTGTGTTGCATGTTCACCTTGGATTACACTTCTGTCCCATATAACCCCGTTGATGGTATAATAAAGTCGTTCTACTCTTGATCCTGAATCGCTCTGGTTGGACGGTTACACTGGTAGCAAAGGATGGTTGTCGAGATTTTTTGTTTGCTGGTATGCGTGGCCACCCTTCTGTTAGCTCGGTATGACCGCTACAAGGACGGAGCCCGTCGACGGGTACAAACTGCCGCAACGACGGATATACCTCAAGGACCTCAACGGCCCACGGACCAACGACTGCTCGACAGGAAATTTGATGGGACAGTCAATAGGCCTCCGGTGTTTTCGGGCAACCCTGCGGACTTCAGGGAGTGGGTCTTCGCTATCGAGCTCGCCATGGTGTCACAGCGCGTCAACGACGACCAGGAGCAGGTGCGATTCGCTGCCAGCTACCTACAAGGCAACGCCAGGCTTTGGCTGATGTCGGTATTGGATTCCGGCGCCTGCATCCACGACTGGCCGACGCTAAAACAGTCACTCGGCGACGTGTATGGCCCAGTCCATGAACAGGCGCGCCTCAAGCTGTTTGGACTGGTGCAGCGCGGCAGCCTGGACGCATACGTACAGGAATTCACTAACCTCTGCCTTCAGGTGAACGACCTGAATGACCATTCGAAGGCGGTGCTGTTCGTGAGGGGCCTGCATGCAGCAATCGGTCACTCGGCTCTTCGGGAGCACCCGACAACACTAGGCCAGGCCATTCGTGCCGCACGCATGGCAGCCATGCAGGCATCAGGAGTATGGAGGGAACAGACCACCACAGGCACAGGCATTCGTCGGTCGAGGCACCCGGGTCCGGCACCTCACGCTCAGGCCAGTACACCGAGGCAACCTGTCAGTCCATGGGGACGTCAGCAGCAGCAATCTAACCGTACGAGTGAGCCCATATGTTACTCATGCAGGAAGCCTGGACATATTGCCAGAAACTGTCCAGTCATCGTGAATTCCCCAAACGCTTCCAGCCAGTGAAGAAGGGAGTGCGCTCACTGGCGGTGGATACTCAGGCACCCACACCACTCATTGTGTTCAATAGGTTCGAGGGCCTGAGTGTTGAGGAAGGAGACAGCGCAAGCGATCCTGCAGTGGAGAGTTCTGACGCTACGCCTAAGGCGCACATCAGCAGCGTGGCGATGAGCGCAGAGCACGATCTGCTATGTGTCACTGGGAAGGTGAATGGGAGGAAGGCTACCATGCTAATAGACTCTGGCTCTACCCACGATTTTTTGTCGTCGGAGTTCGTCAGGAGACATAACCTGAAGACTGACACGGCGACCAAGGAGCTGAAGGTCACATTAGCAGATGGCTCGTCTCGTACACAGCCTTTGGAAACTGCCGGGCCAGTAAAAGTGGTGGTAGCTGACTTCAGCGAAACCCAGACCTTCACCGTGCTGCCACTGGCGCGCTACGACGCCATCTTGGGAATGCCGTGGCTGTCTCGCCACAACCCAACGATCGACTTCCGGAGTAAAAAGGTGCAGATCCAGGAGGACACCTTCGTGGCTCGAGGCCACGAAGCTGGCGAGGACGCCGAGTTCGCAGAATCCCACTTCATCTCTGCAGCACAAGCGAATGCCGCTATTCGTTCAGGAGACGAAGCGTATATAGCCTGGGTCTCTATGGAGGATGATGCGCCGGGCCAAGATCCACCACCTATCCGTGACAAGGAAGGAACTCACTTCGGAAGTGAGCTGAACGCTCTGCTACGTGAGTTCGACGACCTATTTCCGGACGAGCTCCCTGACCAACTACCGCCAGAGCGAACGGTCGACCATGAAATAAAGGTGGCGGAAGGGACAGCGCCACCATCACGACCGGCATACCGCCTTCCGAAGCCGGAGCTAGACGAGCTCCAGAAGCAGATTGAGGAGCTGCTCCGGAGAGGCTTCTTAGAGCCGAGTAAGTCGCCCTATGGGGCTCCTGTGTTCTTTGTGAAGAAATCAGATGGATCTCTTCGCATGGTGTGTGACTGGAGGGAACTTAATAGAATAACAATTAAGAATAAGGCCTGCCTCCCTAACATTGAGGACCTATTCGACACAGTGCAGGGCAGTGCATATTTCTCGAAGCTTGATCTTCGCGCAGGATACAACCAAATCAGGATACAACAGGAGGATGTGCCGAAAACGGCAATTAACACCCCGTTTGGCCACTACCAGTTCAGGGTCATGGGGTTTGGTCTGACTAATGCCCCGGCAACCTTCCAATCACTGATGAACTCCATTCTGCAGCCGTACTTGCGCCAATTCGTGGTAGTGTTCCTGGATGACATTCTGATTTTTAGCAAAACCCTGGAAGAGCACGTTGAGCACATTCGAACCGTTCTGACTACCCTCCGCGCTAACCAACTATTCTGCAAGTTACCGAAATGCGAGTTTGCGGTGGAAGAAATTCTATTCTTGGGTCACCGTTTGACCGGTTCCTCGATTAGCCCTGATCCGGAGAAGTTGGCTGCAGTTCGTGATTGGCCCACCCCATGTACGGTGAAAGACGTGAGACAATTTCTCGGGTTTACCAATTACTTCCGTCGCTTTATTAGACACTATTCATATATTTCCAAGCCCTTGGAGGAGCTAACGGGTAAATACACCAGGTTCTCATGGACTGGTGAGGCCCAGGCAGCATTCGAGGAGTTGCGAAGGGCACTGCTAAATCCCCCTATTTTGAGACTTCCAGACGTATCAAAACCTTTCCGAGTTGAAACTGATGCTAGCGATTTTGCAATCGCGGGGGTGCTCTCGCAGGAGGGGGAACCTGGTTGTTGGTTGCCAGTGGCGTACGGCAGTCGAAAGCTTTCCTCGGCGGAGCGGAACTACACAGCGTCGGAACGAGAAACGTTAGCAGTTGTGTCCGCCCTCCGGATGTGGCGCATTTATTTGTTTGAACACTTTGACGTTTTCACAGACAACCGAGCAGCAGTCTACTTACTGACAAAATCAAATCTCACGAAAAGGGAGTCCCGTTGGGTTGAATTTCTTGCGGACTTTGATTACACTATTCACCATAAACCTGGCAAGGAGAATGTGGCGGATCCGTTGTCACGCCGCCCGGACTTAAGGGACGAAGATCATGTGGTTCCGCCTGAAGCTCGACTAAACGCTATAGAATATACCTTGGAGGTCAATGACGATATAGCCAACATGATACTGGACAGTTATGCCGTGGACCCTGAGCTGAGTGTAGTTATGGAACGAATGAAGCGCCCCGACAGTGACAATGTGCACAGTCAGTACTTCATCGACAACGACTCCGGGTTCCTCTACTTGAAGGCGTCTCCTAGCAACCGTTTATGCATACCGAGGTGTACCCTACGGCTGAAATTGGTACAGGAGAACCATGACTGCGTGACGGCAGGTCACCCAGGGCGTGACCGCACGTATTCACGCTTGGCAAAATTTTTCTATTGGCCGAAAATGGGACTCGATGTCAAACGTTTCGTGAAGTCTTGCGATATTTGCCAGCGAACTAAACCGGGGAGGCTGCGCACGGGCCTGCTGCAGTCATTACCAATACCCAAAGGCCCGTGGGAGGATATCGCCATGGATTTTATTACGGGTCTTCCTAGGACAGCTGCTGGACATGATGCTATTTATACCTTTGTGGACCGCCTGACTAAATGCGTTCATTTGGTACCGACTACCACATCCATTGATGCCAAGGGCAGTGCTGAATTGTACATAGCTAACGTTTTTCGGTTGCATGGTTTGAGTTCATCCATTGTCTCAGATAGAGATCCTCGGTTCACTGCTGCCTTTTTTAGGGAGGTGTTTCAACTTCTGGGAACCAAGCTTTGTTTCAGCACGGCAAACCATCCCCAAACAGATGGATTAACGGAGAGGGTGAATAGGCTGGTTGAAGACATCCTCCGTGCATTCATTAACCATAAGCATGACAATTGGGATAAGCTATTGCCTCTTTGCGAGTTCTCCATCAATAGTGCCCACCATTCCTCTACATCGCATACCCCATTTTATTTGAATTTTGGGTTTCACCCCCGAGCCCCAGCGGATTTGCTGGGTGATCGTATGGGAGTCGGACACTCTGATTGGGTGAAGGAGCAACAGGATGCGTTACGCGTTGCTAAGGATGCTATTGTAGCGGCTCAGGCGCGGCAGGCCTTGTATGCGGACAACACTCGTGCCCCCAGTACTATAAAGGTTGGTGACCGTGTTCTGGTCTATAGGGATTTCCTCATTACTCCCGAGGCGCGGAATCAGCCGTCCCCTAAGCTGCGTTCCAAATGGTATGGTCCATTTCCTGTAACTGAGAAGGTTGGTGCCAATGCCTTCCGGTTGCTACTTCCTGCCAATATGCGTTGTCATCCGGTGTTTAATGTGTCAGCTCTGAGGCGGTATGAGGAGAACTCTATACCAGGACGGCAACAGCCGCCTCCGCCACCAATAACGGATCTGGACGGCAACACGCGTTATATTGTAGACGCGGTCGTCGATGAACGGAAACGGAGGGGCCGCATGGAGTATCTAGTTCAATGGCGTGGCTACAGTGAGAACACCTGGGAGCCTATCGAACATTTATTGGACGAGTCTAACAAGGAAATTATTCCGCTGCAGAGTTACTTGAAAACGAAGCGTCGTCAATAGCCGCCTTTCCTGCGTTGAGTTTTACTTACTACCATACCTTGAATTGCCTCTTGTGTTAGCAATTATTTTCGAACCAATAATATTGATTTACTGGTATTATAATGCTTACCTACTCGTGTTTAGCCCGGCTCACCTTTGCTAACGAGGGGGGTGTTGTAACAGATTCACACACTCACACTGTGCATCCTACTACACGTTCCCACTTACGTTGTGTTACATCACACCTGTGTTGCATGTTCACCTTGGATTACACTTCTGTCCCATATAACCCCGTTGATGGTATAATAAAGTCGTTCTACTCTTGATCCTGAATCGCTCTGGTTGGACGGTTACACTTACCTTCCTTTTTCAACGTACCTCTCTATAACGTGACCCAGCTGTAATGTCAGTGGTCGCATTGGTTTGATTTTTGGTCTGCTTGTAGGGCGCTGGCACCCACATCCAGTGACCCAGAAAATTTGGCACTGCTGTGAATAGTTTAGTCGCAAAGTGAAGATTCACGGGTACCAAGCCCTAAACTTGGAGATAGGTAATTATCCAGCTTTCAGCAGCCCTGGGCAAGTTCTTTAGAGAAATGTGGGTCTTTTTCTGGGTGCCCTTGTCTATGTCCAGCTACAAAACGAGATGATAATGGTCATTGTCAATTTCTGAGCTGCGAACGGGCATAAAGGTGAGAAAATGTCGGATTTTGACCATTTGTGCTTACCTTCCTATTTCAACGTACCTCTCTATAACGTGACCCAGCTGTAATGTCAGTGGTCGCATTGGTTTGATTTTTGGTTTGCTTGTAGGGCGCTGGCACCTACATTCAGTAACCGAGAAATTTTAGCACTGCTGTGAATAGTTTAGTCGCGAAGTGAAGATTCACGGGTACCAAGCCCTAAACTTGGAGATAGGTAATTATCCAGCTTTCAGCAGCCCTGGGCAAGTTCTTTAGAGAAATGTTGGTCTTTTTCTGGGTGCCCTTGTCTATGTCCAGCTACAACACGAGATGATAATTGTCATTGTCAATTTCTGAGCTGCGAACGGGCATAAAGGTGAGAAAATGTCGGATTTTGACCATTTGTGCTTACCTTCCTTTTTCAACGTACCTCTCTATAACGTGACCCAGCTGTAATGTCAGTGGTCGCATTGGTTTGATTTTTGGTCTGCTTGTAGGGCGCTGGCACCCACATCCAGTGACCCAGAAAATTTGGCACTGCTATGAATAGTTTAGTCGCAAAGTGAAGATTCACGGGTACCAAGCCCTAAACTTGGAGATAGGTAATTATCCAGCTTTCAGCAGCCCTGGGCAAGTTCTTTAGAGAAATGTGGGTCTTTTTCTGGGTGCCCTTGTCTATGTCCAGCTACAAAACGAGATGATAATGGTCATTGTCAATTTCTGAGCTGCGAACGGGCATAAAGGTGAGAAAATGTCGGATTTTGACCATTTGTGCTTACCTTCCTATTTCAACGTACCTCTCTATAACGTGACCCAGCTGTAATGTCAGTGGTCGCATTGGTTTGATTTTTGGTTTGCTTGTAGGGCGCTGGCACCCACATTCAGTGACCGAGAAATTTTAGCACTGCTGTGAATAGTTTTGTCGCAAAATGAAGATTCACGGGTACCAAGCCCTAAACTTGGAGATAGGTAATTTTCCAGCTTTCAGCAGCCCTGGGCGAGTTCTTTAGAGAAATGTGACTGTTTTTCCTGGTGCCCTTGTCTATGTCCAGCTACACAACGAGATGAGGATGGTCATTGTCATTTTCTGAGCGGCGAATGGGCATAAAGGTGAGAAAATGTCGGATTTTGACCATTTGTGCTTACCTTCCTATTTCAACGTACCTCTCTATAACGTGACCCAGCTGTAATGTCAGTGGTCGCATTGGTTTGATTTTTGGTTTGCTTGTAGGGCGCTGGCACCTACATTCAGTAACCGAGAAATTTTAGCACTGCTGTGAATAGTTTAGTCGCAAAGTGAAGATTCACGGGTACCAAGCCCTAAACTTGGAGATAGGTAATTATCCAGCTTTCAGCAGCCCTGGGCAAGTTCTTTAGAGAAATGTTGGTCTTTTTCTGGGTGCCCTTGTCTATGTCCAGCTACAACACGAGATGATAATTGTCATTGTCAATTTCTGAGCTGCGAACGGGCATAAAGGTGAGAAAATGTCGGATTTTGACCATTTGTGCTTACCTTCCTTTTTCAACGTACCTCTCTATAACGTGACCCAGCTGTAATGTCAGTGGTCGCATTGGTTTGATTTTTAGTCTGCTTGTAGGGCGCTGGCACCCACATCCAGTGACCCAGAAAATTTGGCACTGCTGTGAATAGTTTAGTCGCAAAGTGAAGATTCACGGGTACCAAGCCCTAAACTTGGAGATAGGTAATTATCCAGCTTTCAGCAGCCCTGGGCAAGTTCTTTAGAGAAATGTGGGTCTTTTTCTGGGTGCCCTTGTCTATGTCCAGCTACAAAACGAGATGATAATGGTCATTGTCAATTTCTGAGCTGCGAACGGGCATAAAGGTGAGAAAATGTCGGATTTTGACCATTTGTGCTTACCTTCCTATTTCAACGTACCTCTCTATAACGTGACCCAGCTGTAATGTCAGTGTTCGCATTGGTTTGATTTTTGGTTTGCTTATAGGGCGCTGGCACCCACATTCAGTGACCGAGAAATTTAAGCACTGCTGTGAATAGTTTAGTCGCAAAATGGAGATTCACGGGTACCAAGCCCTAAACTTGGAGATAGGTAATTTTCCAGCTTTCAGCAGCCCTGGGCGAGTTCTTTAGAGAAATGTGACTGTTTTTCCTGGTGCCCTTGTCTATGTCCAGCTACACAACGAGATGAGGATGGTCATTGTCATTTTCTGAGCTGCGAACGGGCATAAAGGTGAGAAAATGTCGGATTTTGACCATTTGTGCTCACCTTTGAATTTCAACGTACCTCTCTATAACATGACCCAGCTGTAATATCAGTGGTCGCATTGGTTTGATTTTTGGTCTGCTTGTAGGGCGCTGGCACCCACATTCAGTCACCCAGAAAATTTGGCACTGCTGTGAATAGTTTAGTCGCAAAGTGAAGATTCACGGGTACCAAGCCCTAAACTTGGAGATAGGTAATTATCCAGCTTTCAGCAGCCCTGGGCAAGTTCTTTAGAGAAATGTGGGTCTTTTTCTGGGTGCCCTTGTCTATGTCCAGCTACAAAACGAGATGATAATGGTCATTGTCAATTTCTGAGCTGCGAACGGGCATAAAGGTGAGAAAATGTCGGATTTTGACCATTTGTGCTTACCTTCCTATTTCAACGTACCTCTCTATAACGTGACCCAGCTGTAATGTCAGTGGTCGCATTGGTTTGATTTTTGGTTTGCTTGTAGGGTGCTGGCACCCACATTCAGTGACCGAGAAATTTTAGCACTCCTATGAATAGTTTAGTCGCAAAATGAAGATTCACGGGTACCAAGCCCTAAACTTGGAGATAGGTAATTTTCCAGCTTTCAGCAGCCCTGGGCAAGTTCTTTAGAGAAATGTGACTGTTTTTCCTGGTGCCCTTGTCTATGTCCAGCTACACAACGAGATGAGGATGGTCATTGTCATTTTCTGAGCGGCGAATGGGCATAAAGGTGAGAAAATGTCGGATTTTGACCATTTGTGCTTACCTTCCTATTTCAACGTACCTCTCTATAACGTGACCCAGCTGTAATGTCAGTGGTCGCATTGGTTTGATTTTTGGTTTGCTTGTAGGGCGCTGGCACCTACATTCAGTAACCGAGAAATTTTAGCACTGCTGTGAATAGTTTAGTCGCAAAGTGAAGATTCACGGGTACCAAGCCCTAAACTTGGAGATAGGTAATTATCCAGCTTTCAGCAGCCCTGGGCAAGTTCTTTAGAGAAATGTTGGTCTTTTTCTGGGTGCCCTTGTCTATGTCCAGCTACAACACGAGATGATAATTGTCATTGTCAATTTCTGAGCTGCGAACGGGCATAAAGGTGAGAAAATGTCGGATTTTGACCATTTGTGCTTACCTTCCTTTTTCAACGTACCTCTCTATAACGTGACCCAGCTGTAATGTCAGTGGTCGCATTGGTTTGATTTTTAGTCTGCTTGTAGGGCGCTGGCACCCACATCCAGTGACCCAGAAAATTTGGCACTGCTGTGAATAGTTTAGTCGCAAAGTGAAGATTCACGGGTACCAAGCCCTAAACTTGGAGATAGGTAATTATCCAGCTTTCAGCAGCCCTGGGCAAGTTCTTTAGAGAAATGTGGGTCTTTTTCTGGGTGCCCTTGTCTATGTCCAGCTACAAAACGAGATGATAATGGTCATTGTCAATTTCTGAGCTGCGAACGGGCATAAAGGTGAGAAAATGTCGGATTTTGACCATTTGTGCTTACCTTCCTATTTCAACGTACCTCTCTATAACGTGACCCAGCTGTAATGTCAGTGTTCGCATTGGTTTGATTTTTGGTTTGCTTATAGGGCGCTGGCACCCACATTCAGTGACCGAGAAATTTAAGCACTGCTGTGAATAGTTTAGTCGCAAAATGGAGATTCACGGGTACCAAGCCCTAAACTTGGAGATAGGTAATTTTCCAGCTTTCAGCAGCCCTGGGCGAGTTCTTTAGAGAAATGTGACTGTTTTTCCTGGTGCCCTTGTCTATGTCCAGCTACACAACGAGATGAGGATGGTCATTGTCATTTTCTGAGCTGCGAACGGGCATAAAGGTGAGAAAATGTCGGATTTTGACCATTTGTGCTCACCTTTGAATTTCAACGTACCTCTCTATAACATGACCCAGCTGTAATATCAGTGGTCGCATTGGTTTGATTTTTGGTCTGCTTGTAGGGCGCTGGCACCCACATTCAGTCACCCAGAAAATTTGGCACTGCTGTGAATAGTTTAGTCGCAAAGTGAAGATTCATGGGTACCAAGCCCTAAACTTGGAGATAGGTAATTATCCAGCTTTCAGCAGCCCTGGGCAAGTTCTTTAGAGAAATGTGGGTCTTTTTCTGGGTGCCCTTGTCTATGTCCAGCTACAAAACGAGATGATAATGGTCATTGTCAATTTCTGAGCTGCGAACGGGCATAAAGGTGAGAAAATGTCGGATTTTGACCATTTGTGCTTACCTTCCTATTTCAACGTACCTCTCTATAACGTGACCCAGCTGTAATGTCAGTGGTCGCATTGGTTTGATTTTTGGTTTGCTTGTAGGGTGCTGGCACCCACATTCAGTGACCGAGAAATTTTAGCACTCCTATGAATAGTTTAGTCGCAAAATGAAGATTCACGGGTACCAAGCCCTAAACTTGGAGATAGGTAATTTTCCAGCTTTCAGCAGCCCTGGGCAAGTTCTTTAGAGAAATGTGACTGTTTTTCCTGGTGCCCTTGTCTATGTCCAGCTACACAACGAGATGAGGATGGTCATTGTCATTTTCTGAGCTGCGAACGGGCATAAAGGTGAGAAAATGTCGGATTTGTGCTCACCTTTGAATTTCAACGTACCTCTCTATAACATGACCCAGCTGTAATATCAGTGGTCGCATTGGTTTGATTTTTGGTCTGCTTGTAGGGCGCTGGCACCCACATTCAGTGACCTAGAAAATTTGGCACTGCTGTGAATAGTTTAGTCGCAAAGTGAAGATTCACGGGTACCAAGCCCTAAACTTGGAGATAGGTAATTATCCAGCTTTCAGCAGCCCTGGGCAAGTTCTTTAGAGAAATGTGGGTCTTTTTCTGGGTGCCCTTGTCTATGTCCAGCTACAAAACGAGATGATAATGGTCATTGTCAATTTCTGAGCTGCGAACGGGCATAAAGGTGAGAAAATGTCGGATTTTGACCATTTGTGCTTACCTTCCTATTTCAACGTACCTCTCTATAACGTGACCCAGCTGTAATGTCAGTGGTCGCATTGGTTTGATTTTTGGTCTGCTTGTAGGGCGCTGGCACCCGAATTCAGTGACCCAGAAAATTTGGCACTGCTGTGAATAGTTTAGTCGCAAAGTGAAGATTCACGGGTACCAAGCCCTAAACTTGGAGATAGGTAATTATCCAGCTTTCAGCAGCCCTGGGCAAGTTCTTTAGAGAAATGTGGGTCTTTTTCTGGGTGCCCTTGTCTATGTCCAGCTACAAAACGAGATGATAATGGTCATTATCAATTTCTGAGCTGCGAACGGGCATAAAGGTGAGAAAATGTCGGATTTTGACCATTTGTGCTTACCTTCCTATTTCAACGTACCTCTCTATAACGTGACCCAGCTGTAATGTCAGTGGTCGCATTGGTTTGATTTTTGGTTTGCTTGTAGGGCGCTGGCACCTACATTCAGTAACCGAGAAATTTTAGCACTGCTGTGAATAGTTTAGTCGCAAAGTGAAGATTCACGGGTGCCAAGCCCTAAACTTGGAGATAGGTAATTATCCAGCTTTCAGCAGCCCTGGGCAAGTTCTTTAGAGAAATGTTGGTCTTTTTCCTGGTGCCCTTGTCTATGTCCAGCTAAAACACGAGATGATAATTGTCATTGTCAATTTCTGAGCTGCGAACGGGCATAAAGGTGAGAAAATGTCGGATTTTGACCATTTGTGCTTACCTTCCTTTTTCAACGTACCTCTCTATAACGTGACCCAGCTGTAATGTCAGTGGTCGCATTGGTTTGATTTTTGGTCTGCTTGTAGGGCGCTGGCACCCACATCCAGTGACCCAGAAAATTTGGCACTGCTGTGAATAGTTTAGTCGCAAAGTGAAGATTCACGGGTACCAAGCCCTAAACTTGGAGATAGGTAATTATCCAGCTTTCAGCAGCCCTGGGCAAGTTCTTTAGAGAAATGTGGGTCTTTTTCTGGGTGCCCTTGTCTATGTCCAGCTACAAAACGAGATGATAATGGTCATTGTCAATTTCTGAGCTGCGAACGGGCATAAAGGTGAGAAAATGTCGGATTTTGACCATTTGTGCTTACCTTCCTATTTCAACGTACCTCTCTATAACGTGACCCAGCTGTAATGTCAGTGGTCGCATTGGTTTGATTTTTGGTTTGCTTGTAGGGCGCTGGCACTCACATTCAGTGACCGAGAAATTTTAGCACTGCTGTGAATAGTTTAGTCGCAAAATGAAGATTCACGGGTACCAAGCCCTAAACTTGGAGATAGGTAATTTTCCAGCTTTCAGCAGCCCTGGGCGAGTTCTTTAGAGAAATGATACTGTTTTTCCTGGTGCCCTTGTCTATGTCCAGCTACACAACGACATGAGGATGGTCATTGTCATTTTCTGAGCGGCGAACGGGCATAAAGGTGAGAAAATGTCGGATTTTGACCATTTGTGCTTACCTTCCTATTTCAACGTACCTCTCTATAACGTGACCCAGCTGTAATGTCAGTGGTCGCATTGGTTTGATTTTTGGTCTGCTTGTAGGGCGCTGGCACCCGAATTCAGTGACCCAGAAAATTTGGCACTGCTGTGAATAGTTTAGTCGCAAAGTGAAGATTCACGGGTACCAAGCCCTAAACATGGAGATAGGTAATTATCCAGCTTTCAGCAGCCCTGGGCAAGTTCTTTAGAGAAATGTTGGTCTTTTTCTGGGTGCCCTTGTCTATGTCCAGCTACAAAACGAGATGATAATGGTCATTGTCAATTTCTGAGCTGCGAACGGGCATAAAGGTGAGAAAATGTCGGATTTTGACCATTTGTGCTTACCTTCCTATTTCAACGTACCTCTCTATAACGTGACCCAGCTGTAATGTCAAAGGTCGCATTGGTTTGATTTTTGGTTTGCTTGTAGGGCGCTGGCACCCACATTCAGTGACCGAGAAATTTTAGCACTGCTGTGAATAGTTTAGTCGCAAAATGAAGATTCACGGGTACCAAGCCCTAAACTTGGAGATAGGTAATTTTCCAGCTTTCAGCAGCCCTGGGCGAGTTCTTTAGAGAAATGTGACTGTTTTTCCTGGTGCCCTTGTCTATGTCCAGCTACACAACGAGATGAGGATGGTCATTGTCAATTTCTGAGCTGCGAACGGGCATAAAGGTGAGAAAATGTCGGATTTTGACCATTTGTGCTTACCTTCCTATTTCAACGTACCTCTCTATAACGTGACCCAGCTGTAATGTCAGTGGTCGCATTGGTTTGATTTTTGGTCTGCTTGTAGGGCGCTGGCACCCGAATTCAGTGACCCAGAAAATTTGGCACTGCTGTGAATAGTTTAGTCGCAAAGTGAAGATTCACGGGTACCAAGCCCTAAACTTGGAGATAGGTAATTATCCAGCTTTCAGCAGCCCTGGGCAAGTTCTTTAGAGAAATGTGGGTCTTTTTCTGGGTGCCCTTGTCTATGTCCAGCTACAAAACGAGATGATAATGGTCATTGTCAATTTCTGAGCTGCGAACGGGCATAAAGGTGAGAAAATGTCGGATTTTGACCATTTGTGCTTACCTTCCTATTTCAACGTACCTCTCTATAACGTGACCCAGCTGTAATGTCAGTGGTCGCATTGGTTTGATTTTTGGTCTGCTTGTAGGGCGCTGGCACCCACATTCAGTGACCCAGAAATTTTAGCACTGCTGTGAATTAGTTTAGTCACAAAATGAAGATTCACGGGTACCAAGCCCTAAACTTGGAGATAGGTAATTTTCCAGCTTTCAGCAGCCCTGGGCGAGTTCTTTAGAGAAATGTGACTGTTTTTCCTGGTGCCCTTGTCTCTGTCCAGCTACACAACGAGATGAGGATGGTCATTGTCATTTTCTGAGCTGCGAACGGGCATAAAGGTGAGAAAATGTCGGATTTTGACCATTTGTGCTCACCTTTGAATTTCAACGTACCTCTCTATAACATGACCCAGCTGTAATATCAGTGGTCGCATTGGTTTGATTTTTGGTCTGCTTGTAGGGCGCTGGCACCCACATTCACTGACTGAGAAAATTTGGCACTGCTGTGAATAGTTTAGTCGCAAAGTGAAGATTCACGGGTACCAAGCCCTAAACTTGGAGATAGGTAATTATCCAGCTTTCAGCAGCCCTGGGCAAGTTCTTTAGAGAAATGTGGGTCTTTTTATTGGTGCCCTTGTTTATGTCCAGCTACAACACGAGATGATAATGGTCATTGTCAATTTCTGAGCTGCGAACGGGCATAAAGGTGAGAAAATGTCGGATTTTGACCATTTGTGCTTACCTTCCTATTTCAACATACCTCTCTATAACGTGACCCAGCTGTAATGTCAGTGGTCGCATTGGTTTGCATTTTGGTCTGCTTGTAGGGCGCTGGCACCCACATTCAGTGACCGAGAAATTTTAGCACTGCTGTGAATAGTTTAGTCACAAAATGAAGATTCACGGGTACCAAGCCCTAAACTTGGAGATAGGTAATTTTCCAGCTTTCAGCAGCCCTGGGCGAGTTCTTTAGAGAAATGTGACTGTTTTTCCTGGTGCCCTTGTCTATGTCCAGCTAGACAACGAGATGAGGGTGGTCATTGTCATTTTCTGAGCTGCGAACGGGCATAAAGGTGAGAAAATGTCGGATTTTGACCATTTGTGCTCACCTTTGAATTTCAACGTACCTCTCTATAACATGACCCAGCTGTAATATCAGTGGTCGCATTGGTTTGATTTTTGGTCTGCTTGTAGGGCGCTGGCACCCACATTCAGTGACCCAGAAAATTTGGCACTGCTGTGAATAGTTTAGTCGCAAAGTGAAGATTCACGGGTACCAAGCCCTAAACTTGGAGATAGGTAATTATCCAGCTTTCAGCAGCCCTGGGCAAGTTCTTTAGAGAAATGTGGGTCTTTTTATGGGTGCCCTTGTTTATGTCCAGCTACAACACGAGATGATAATGGTCATTGTCAATTTCTGAGCTGCGAACGGGCATAAAGGTGAGAAAATGTCGGATTTTGACCATTTGTGCTTACCTTCCTATTTCAACGTACCTCTCTATAACGTGACCCAGCTGTAATGTCAGTGGTCGCATTGGTTTGATTTTTGGTTTGCTTGTAGGGCGCTGGCACCCACATTCAGTGACCGAGAAATTTTAGCACTGCTGTGAATAGTTTAGTCGCAAAATGAAGATTCACGGGTACCAAGCCCTAAACTTGGAGATAGGTAATTTTCCAGCTTTCAGCAGCCCTGGGCGAGTTCTTTAGAGAAATGTGGGTCTTTTTCTGGGTGCCCTTGTCTATGTCCAGCTACACAACGAGATGAGGATGGTCATTGTCATTTTCTGAGCTGCGAATGGGCATAAAGGTGAGAAAATGTCGGATTTTGACCATTTGTGCTCACCTTTGAATTTCAACGTACCTCTCTATAACATGACCCAGCTGTAATATCAGTGGTCGCATTGGTTTGATTTTTGGTCTGCTTGTAGGGCGCTGGCACCCACATTCAGTGACCCAGAAAATTTGGCACTGCTGTGAATAGTTTAGTCGCAAAGTGAAGATTCACGATTACCAAGCCCTAAACTTGGAGATAGGTAATTATCCAGCTTTCAGCAGCCCTGGGCAAGTTCTTTAGAGAAATGTTGGTCTTTTTCTGGGTGCCCTTGTCTATGTCCAGCTACAAAACGAGATGATAATGGTCATTGTCAATTTCTGAGCTGCGAATGGGCATAAAGGTGAGAAAATGTCGGATTTTGACCATTTGTGCTTACCTTCCTATTTCAACGTACCTCTCTATAACGTGACCCAGCTGTAATGTCAGTGGTCGCATTGGTTTGATTTTTGGTCTGCTTGTAGGGCGCTGGCACCCACATTCAGTGACCCAGAAATTTTAGCACTGCTGTGAATTAGTTTAGTCACAAAATGAAGATTCACGGGTACCAAGCCCTAAACTTGGAGATAGGTAATTTTCCAGCTTTCAGCAGCCCTGGGCGAGTTCTTTAGAGAAATGTGACTGTTTTTCCTGGTGCCCTTGTCTCTGTCCAGCTACACAACGAGATGAGGATGGTCATTGTCATTTTCTGAGCTGCGAACGGGCATAAAGGTGAGAAAATGTCGGATTTTGACCATTTGTGCTCACCTTTGAATTTCAACGTACCTCTCTATAACATGACCCAGCTGTAATATCAGTGGTCGCATTGGTTTGATTTTTGGTCTGCTTGTAGGGCGCTGGCACCCACATTCACTGACTGAGAAAATTTGGCACTGCTGTGAATAGTTTAGTCGCAAAGTGAAGATTCACGGGTACCAAGCCCTAAACTTGGAGATAGGTAATTATCCAGCTTTCAGCAGCCCTGGGCAAGTTCTTTAGAGAAATGTGGGTCTTTTTATTGGTGCCCTTGTTTATGTCCAGCTACAACACGAGATGATAATGGTCATTGTCAATTTCTGAGCTGCGAACGGGCATAAAGGTGAGAAAATCTCGGATTTTGACCATTTGTGCTTACCTTCCTATTTCAACATACCTCTCTATAACGTGACCCAGCTGTAATGTCAGTGGTCGCATTGGTTTGCATTTTGGTCTGCTTGTAGGGCGCTGGCACCCACATTCAGTGACCGAGAAATTTTAGCACTGCTGTGAATAGTTTAGTCACAAAATGAAGATTCACGGGTACCAAGCCCTAAACTTGGAGATAGGTAATTTTCCAGCTTTCAGCAGCCCTGGGCGAGTTCTTTAGAGAAATGTGACTGTTTTTCCTGGTGCCCTTGTCTATGTCCAGCTAGACAACGAGATGAGGGTGGTCATTGTCATTTTCTGAGCTGCGAACGGGCATAAAGGTGAGAAAATGTCGGATTTTGACCATTTGTGCTCACCTTTGAATTTCAACGTACCTCTCTATAACATGACCCAGCTGTAATATCAGTGGTCGCATTGGTTTGATTTTTGGTCTGCTTGTAGGGCGCTGGCACCCACATTCAGTCACCCAGAAAATTTGGCACTGCTGTGAATAGTTTAGTCGCAAAGTGAAGATTCACGGGTACCAAGCCCTAAACTTGGAGATAGGTAATTATCCAGCTTTCAGCAGCCCTGGGCAAGTTCTTTAGAGAAATGTGGGTCTTTTTCTGGGTGCCCTTGTCTATGTCCAGCTACAAAACGAGATGATAATGGTCATTGTCAATCTCTGAGCTGCGAACGGGCATAAAGGTGAGAAAATGTCGGATTTTGACCATTTGTGCTTACCTTCCTATTTCAACGTACCTCTCTATAACGTGACCCAGCTGTAATGTCAGTGGTCGCATTGGTTTGATTTTTGGTCTGCTTGTAGGGCGCTGGCACCCACATTCAGTGACCCAGAAAATTTGGCACTGCTGTGAATAGTTTAGTCGCAAAGTGAAGATTCACGGGTACCAAGCCCTAAACTTGGAGATAGGTAATTATCCAGCTTTCAGCAGCCCTGGGCAAGTTCTTTAGAGAAATGTGGGTCTTTTTCTGGGTGCCCTTGTCTATGTCCAGCTACAAAACGAGATGATAATGGTCATTGTCAATTTCTGAGCTGCGAACGGGCATAAAGGTGAGAAAATGTCGGATTTTGACCATTTGTGCTTACCTTCCTATTTCAACGTACCTCTCTATAACGTGACCCAGCTGTAATGTCAGTGGTCGCATTGGTTTGATTTTTGGTCTGCTTGTAGGGCGCTGGCACCCACATTCAGTGACCCAGAAATTTTAGCACTGCTGTGAATTAGTTTAGTCACAAAATGAAGATTCACGGGTACCAAGCCCTAAACTTGGAGATAGGTAATTTTCCAGCTTTCAGCAGCCCTGGGCGAGTTCTTTAGAGAAATGTGACTGTTTTTCCTGGTGCCCTTGTCTCTGTCCAGCTACACAACGAGATGAGGATGGTCATTGTCATTTTCTGAGCTGCGAACGGGCATAAAGGTGAGAAAATGTCGGATTTTGACCATTTGTGCTCACCTTTGAATTTCAACGTACCTCTCTATAACATGACCCAGCTGTAATATCAGTGGTCGCATTGGTTTGATTTTTGGTCTGCTTGTAGGGCGCTGGCACCCACATTCACTGACTGAGAAAATTTGGCACTGCTGTGAATAGTTTAGTCGCAAAGTGAAGATTCACGGGTACCAAGCCCTAAACTTGGAGATAGGTAATTATCCAGCTTTCAGCAGCCCTGGGCAAGTTCTTTAGAGAAATGTGGGTCTTTTTATTGGTGCCCTTGTTTATGTCCAGCTACAACACGAGATGATAATGGTCATTGTCAATTTCTGAGCTGCGAACGGGCATAAAGGTGAGAAAATCTCGGATTTTGACCATTTGTGCTTACCTTCCTATTTCAACATACCTCTCTATAACGTGACCCAGCTGTAATGTCAGTGGTCGCATTGGTTTGCATTTTGGTCTGCTTGTAGGGCGCTGGCACCCACATTCAGTGACCGAGAAATTTTAGCACTGCTGTGAATAGTTTAGTCACAAAATGAAGATTCACGGGTACCAAGCCCTAAACTTGGAGATAGGTAATTTTCCAGCTTTCAGCAGCCCTGGGCGAGTTCTTTAGAGAAATGTGACTGTTTTTCCTGGTGCCCTTGTCTATGTCCAGCTAGACAACGAGATGAGGGTGGTCATTGTCATTTTCTGAGCTGCGAACGGGCATAAAGGTGAGAAAATGTCGGATTTTGACCATTTGTGCTCACCTTTGAATTTCAACGTACCTCTCTATAACATGACCCAGCTGTAATATCAGTGGTCGCATTGGTTTGATTTTTGGTCTGCTTGTAGGGCGCTGGCACCCACATTCAGTGACCCAGAAAATTTGGCACTGCTGTGAATAGTTTAGTCGCAAAGTGAAGATTCACGGGTACCAAGCCCTAAACTTGGAGATAGGTAATTATCCAGCTTTCAGCAGCCCTGGGCAAGTTCTTTAGAGAAATGTGGGTCTTTTTATGGGTGCCCTTGTTTATGTCCAGCTACAACACGAGATGATAATGGTCATTGTCAATTTCTGAGCTGCGAACGGGCATAAAGGTGAGAAAATGTCGGATTTTGACCATTTGTGCTTACCTTCCTATTTCAACGTACCTCTCTATAACGTGACCCAGCTGTAATGTCAGTGGTCGCATTGGTTTGATTTTTGGTTTGCTTGTAGGGCGCTGGCACCCACATTCAGTGACCGAGAAATTTTAGCACTGCTGTGAATAGTTTAGTCGCAAAATGAAGATTCACGGGTACCAAGCCCTAAACTTGGAGATAGGTAATTTTCCAGCTTTCAGCAGCCCTGGGCGAGTTCTTTAGAGAAATGTGGGTCTTTTTCTGGGTGCCCTTGTCTATGTCCAGCTACACAACGAGATGAGGATGGTCATTGTCATTTTCTGAGCTGCGAATGGGCATAAAGGTGAGAAAATGTCGGATTTTGACCATTTGTGCTCACCTTTGAATTTCAACGTACCTCTCTATAACATGACCCAGCTGTAATATCAGTGGTCGCATTGGTTTGATTTTTGGTCTGCTTGTAGGGCGCTGGCACCCACATTCAGTGACCCAGAAAATTTGGCACTGCTGTGAATAGTTTAGTCGCAAAGTGAAGATTCACGATTACCAAGCCCTAAACTTGGAGATAGGTAATTATCCAGCTTTCAGCAGCCCTGGGCAAGTTCTTTAGAGAAATGTTGGTCTTTTTCTGGGTGCCCTTGTCTATGTCCAGCTACAAAACGAGATGATAATGGTCATTGTCAATTTCTGAGCTGCGAACGGGCATAAAGGTGAGAAAATGTCGGATTTTGACCATTTGTGCTTACCTTCCTATTTCAACGTACCTCTCTATAACGTGACCCAGCTGTAATGTCAGTGGTCGCATTGGTTTGATTTTTGGTCTGCTTGTAGGGCGCTGGCACTCGAATTCAGTGACCCAGAAAATTTGGCATTGCTGTGAATAGTTTAGTCGCAAAGTGAAGATTCACGGGTACCAAGCCCTAAACTTGGAGATAGGTAATTATCCAGCTTTCAGCAGCCCTGGGCAAGTTCTTTAGAGAAATGTGGGTCTTTTTCTGGGTGCCCTTGTCTATGTCCAGCTACAAAACGAGATGATAATGGTCATTGTCAATTTCTGAGCTGCGAACGGGCATAAAGGTGAGAAAATGTCGGATTTTGACCATTTGTGCTTACCTTCCTATTTCAACGTACCTCTCTATAACGTGACCCAGCTGTAATGTCAGTGGTCGCATTGGTTTGATTTTTGGTCTGCTTGTAGGGCGCTTGCACCCACATTCAGTGACCGAGAAATTTTAGCACTGCTGTGAATAGTTTAGTCACAAAATGAAGATTCACGGGTACCAAGCCCTAAACTTGGAGATAGGTAATTTTCCAGCTTTCAGCAGCCCTGGGCGAGTTCTTTAGAGAAATGTGACTGTTTTTCCTGGTGCCCTTGTCTATGTCCAGCTACACAACGAGATGAGGATGGTCATTGTCATTTTCTGAGCTGCGAACGGGCATAAAGGTGAGAAAATGTCGGATTTTGACCATTTGTGCTCACCTTTGAATTTCAACGTACCTCTCTATAACATGACCCAGCTGTAATATCAGTGGTCGCATTGGTTTGATTTTTGGTCTGCTTGTAGGGCGCTGGCACTCACATTCAGTGACCGAGAAAATTTGGCACTGCTGTGAATAGTTTAGTCGCAAAGTGAAGATTCACGGGTACCAAGCCCTAAACTTGGAGATAGGTAATTATCCAGCTTTCAGCAGCCCTGGGCAAGTTCTTTAGAGAAATGTGGGTCTTTTTCTGGGTGCCCTTGTTTATGTCCAGCTACAACACGAGATGATAATGGTCATTGTCAATTTCTGAGCTGCGAACGGGCATAAAGGTGAGAAAATGTCGGATTTTGACCATTTGTGCTTACCTTCCTATTTCAACGAACCTCTCTATAACGTGACCCAGCTGTAATGTCAGTGTTCGCATTGGTTTGATTTTTGGTTTGCTTGTAGGGCGCTGGCATCCACATTCAGTGACCGAGAAATTTTAGCACTGCTGTGAATAGTTTAGTCGCAAAATGAAGATTCACGGGTACCAAGCCCTGAACTTGGAGATAGGTAATTTTCCAGCTTTCAGCAGCCCTGGGCGAGTTCTTTAGAGAAATGTGACTGTTTTTCCTGGTGCCCTTGTCTATGTCCAGCTACACAACGAGATGAGGATGGTCATTGTCATTTTCTGAGCTGCGAACGGGCATAAAGGTGAGAAAATGTCGGATTTTGACCATTTGTGCTCACCTTTGAATTTCAACGTACCTCTCTATAACATGACCCAGCTGTAATATCAGTGGTCGCATTGGTTTGATTTTTGGTCTGCTTGTAGGGCGCTGGCACTCACATTCAGTGACCCAGAAAATTTGGCACTGCTGTGAATAGTTTAGTCGCAAAGTGAAGATTCACGGGTACCAAGCCCTAAACTTGGAGATAGGTAATTATCCAGCTTTCAGCAGCCCTGGGCAAGTTCTTTAGAGAAATGTGGGTCTTTTTCTGGGTGCCCTTGTTTATGTCCAGCTACAACACGAGATGATAATGGTCATTGTCAATTTCTGAGCTGCGAACGGGCATAAAGGTGAGAAAATGTCGGATTTTGACCATTTGTGCTTACCTTCCTATTTCAACGAACCTCTCTATAACGTGACCCAGCTGTAATGTCAGTGTTCGCATTGGTTTGATTTTTGGTTTGCTTGTAGGGCGCTGGCATCCACATTCAGTGACCGAGAAATTTTAGCACTGCTGTGAATAGTTTAGTCGCAAAATGAAGATTCACGGGTACCAAGCCCTGAACTTGGAGATAGGTAATTTTCCAGCTTTCAGCAGCCCTGGGCGAGTTCTTTAGAGAAATGTGACTGTTTTTCCTGGTGCCCTTGTCTATGTCCAGCTACACAACGAGATGAGGATGGTCATTGCCATTTTCTGAGCTGCGAACGGGCATAAAGGTGAGAAAATGTCGGATTTTGACCATTTGTGCTCACCTTTGAATTTCAACGTACCTCTCTATAACATGACCCAGCTGTAATATCAGTGGTCGCATTGGTTTGATTTTTGGTCTGCTTGTAGGGCGCTGGCACCCACATTCAGTCACCCAGAAAATTTGGCACTGCTGTGAATAGTTTAGTCGCAAAGTGAAGATTCACGGGTACCAAGCCCTAAACTTGGAGATAGGTAATTATCCAGCTTTCAGCAGCCCTGGGCAAGTTCTTTAGAGAAATGTGGGTCTTTTTCTGGGTGCCCTTGTCTATGTCCAGCTACAAAACGAGATGATAATGGTCATTGTCAATCTCTGAGCTGCGAACGGGCATAAAGGTGAGAAAATGTCGGATTTTGACCATTTGTGCTTACCTTCCTATTTCAACGTACCTCTCTATAACGTGACCCAGCTGTAATGTCAGTGGTCGCATTGGTTTGATTTTTGGTCTGCTTGTAGGGCGCTGGCACCCACATTCAGTGACCCAGAAAATTTGGCACTGCTGTGAATAGTTTAGTCGCAAAGTGAAGATTCACGGGTACCAAGCCCTAAACTTGGAGATAGGTAATTATCCAGCTTTCAGCAGCCCTGGGCAAGTTCTTTAGAGAAATGTGGGTCTTTTTCTGGGTGCCCTTGTCTATGTCCAGCTACAAAACGAGATGATAATGGTCATTGTCAATTTCTGAGCTGCGAACGGGCATAAAGGTGAGAAAATGTCGGATTTTGACCATTTGTGCTTACCTTCCTATTTCAACGTACCTCTCTATAACGTGACCCAGCTGTAATGTCAGTGGTCGCATTGGTTTGATTTTTGGTCTGCTTGTAGGGCGCTGGCACCCACATTCAGTGACCCAGAAATTTTAGCACTGCTGTGAATTAGTTTAGTCACAAAATGAAGATTCACGGGTACCAAGCCCTAAACTTGGAGATAGGTAATTTTCCAGCTTTCAGCAGCCCTGGGCGAGTTCTTTAGAGAAATGTGACTGTTTTTCCTGGTGCCCTTGTCTCTGTCCAGCTACACAACGAGATGAGGATGGTCATTGTCATTTTCTGAGCTGCGAACGGGCATAAAGGTGAGAAAATGTCGGATTTTGACCATTTGTGCTCACCTTTGAATTTCAACGTACCTCTCTATAACATGACCCAGCTGTAATATCAGTGGTCGCATTGGTTTGATTTTTGGTCTGCTTGTAGGGCGCTGGCACCCACATTCACTGACTGAGAAAATTTGGCACTGCTGTGAATAGTTTAGTCGCAAAGTGAAGATTCACGGGTACCAAGCCCTAAACTTGGAGATAGGTAATTATCCAGCTTTCAGCAGCCCTGGGCAAGTTCTTTAGAGAAATGTGGGTCTTTTTATTGGTGCCCTTGTTTATGTCCAGCTACAACACGAGATGATAATGGTCATTGTCAATTTCTGAGCTGCGAACGGGCATAAAGGTGAGAAAATGTCGGATTTTGACCATTTGTGCTTACCTTCCTATTTCAACATACCTCTCTATAACGTGACCCAGCTGTAATGTCAGTGGTCGCATTGGTTTGCATTTTGGTCTGCTTGTAGGGCGCTGGCACCCACATTCAGTGACCGAGAAATTTTAGCACTGCTGTGAATAGTTTAGTCACAAAATGAAGATTCACGGGTACCAAGCCCTAAACTTGGAGATAGGTAATTTTCCAGCTTTCAGCAGCCCTGGGCGAGTTCTTTAGAGAAATGTGACTGTTTTTCCTGGTGCCCTTGTCTATGTCCAGCTACACAACGAGATGAGGATGGTCATTGTCATTTTCTGAGCTGCGAACGACCATAGAGGTGAGAAAATGTCGGATTTTGACCATTTGTGCTCACCTTTGAATTTCAACGTACCTCTCTATAACATGACCCAGCTGTAATATCAGTGGTCGCATTGGTTTGATTTTTGGTCTGCTTGTAGCGCGCTGGCACCCACATTCAGTCACCCAGAAAATTTGGCACTGCTGTGAATAGTTTAGTCGCAAAGTGAAGATTCACGGGTACCAAGCCCTAAACTTGGAGATAGGTAATTATCCAGCTTTCAGCAGCCCTGGGCAAGTTCTTTAGAGAAATGTGGGTCTTTTTCTGGGTGCCCTTGTCTATGTCCAGCTACAAAACGAGATGATAATGGTCATTGTCAATCTCTGAGCTGCGAACGGGCATAAAGGTGAGAAAATGTCGGATTTTGACCATTTGTGCTTACCTTCCTATTTCAACGTACCTCTCTATAACGTGACCCAGCTGTAATGTCAGTGGTCGCATTGGTTTGATTTTTGGTCTGCTTGTAGGGCGCTGGCACCCACATTCAGTGACCCAGAAAATTTGGCACTGCTGTGAATAGTTTAGTCGCAAAGTGAAGATTCACGGGTACCAAGCCCTAAACTTGGAGATAGGTAATTATCCAGCTTTCAGCAGCCCTGGGCAAGTTCTTTAGAGAAATGTGGGTCTTTTTCTGGGTGCCCTTGTCTATGTCCAGCTACAAAACGAGATGATAATGGTCATTGTCAATTTCTGAGCTGCGAACGGGCATAAAGGTGAGAAAATGTCGGATTTTGACCATTTGTGCTTACCTTCCTATTTCAACGTACCTCTCTATAACGTGACCCAGCTGTAATGTCAGTGGTCGCATTGGTTTGATTTTTGGTCTGCTTGTAGGGCGCTGGCACCCACATTCAGTGACCCAGAAATTTTAGCACTGCTGTGAATTAGTTTAGTCACAAAATGAAGATTCACGGGTACCAAGCCCTAAACTTGGAGATAGGTAATTTTCCAGCTTTCAGCAGCCCTGGGCGAGTTCTTTAGAGAAATGTGACTGTTTTTCCTGGTGCCCTTGTCTCTGTCCAGCTACACAACGAGATGAGGATGGTCATTGTCATTTTCTGAGCTGCGAACGGGCATAAAGGTGAGAAAATGTCGGATTTTGACCATTTGTGCTCACCTTTGAATTTCAACGTACCTCTCTATAACATGACCCAGCTGTAATATCAGTGGTCGCATTGGTTTGATTTTTGGTCTGCTTGTAGGGCGCTGGCACCCACATTCACTGACTGAGAAAATTTGGCACTGCTGTGAATAGTTTAGTCGCAAAGTGAAGATTCACGGGTACCAAGCCCTAAACTTGGAGATAGGTAATTATCCAGCTTTCAGCAGCCCTGGGCAAGTTCTTTAGAGAAATGTGGGTCTTTTTATTGGTGCCCTTGTTTATGTCCAGCTACAACACGAGATGATAATGGTCATTGTCAATTTCTGAGCTGCGAACGGGCATAAAGGTGAGAAAATCTCGGATTTTGACCATTTGTGCTTACCTTCCTATTTCAACATACCTCTCTATAACGTGACCCAGCTGTAATGTCAGTGGTCGCATTGGTTTGCATTTTGGTCTGCTTGTAGGGCGCTGGCACCCACATTCAGTGACCGAGAAATTTTAGCACTGCTGTGAATAGTTTAGTCACAAAATGAAGATTCACGGGTACCAAGCCCTAAACTTGGAGATAGGTAATTTTCCAGCTTTCAGCAGCCCTGGGCGAGTTCTTTAGAGAAATGTGACTGTTTTTCCTGGTGCCCTTGTCTATGTCCAGCTAGACAACGAGATGAGGGTGGTCATTGTCATTTTCTGAGCTGCGAACGGGCATAAAGGTGAGAAAATGTCGGATTTTGACCATTTGTGCTCACCTTTGAATTTCAACGTACCTCTCTATAACATGACCCAGCTGTAATATCAGTGGTCGCATTGGTTTGATTTTTGGTCTGCTTGTAGGGCGCTGGCACCCACATTCAGTGACCCAGAAAATTTGGCACTGCTGTGAATAGTTTAGTCGCAAAGTGAAGATTCACGGGTACCAAGCCCTAAACTTGGAGATAGGTAATTATCCAGCTTTCAGCAGCCCTGGGCAAGTTCTTTAGAGAAATGTGGGTCTTTTTATGGGTGCCCTTGTTTATGTCCAGCTACAACACGAGATGATAATGGTCATTGTCAATTTCTGAGCTGCGAACGGGCATAAAGGTGAGAAAATGTCGGATTTTGACCATTTGTGCTTACCTTCCTATTTCAACGTACCTCTCTATAACGTGACCCAGCTGTAATGTCAGTGGTCGCATTGGTTTGATTTTTGGTTTGCTTGTAGGGCGCTGGCACCCACATTCAGTGACCGAGAAATTTTAGCACTGCTGTGAATAGTTTAGTCGCAAAATGAAGATTCACGGGTACCAAGCCCTAAACTTGGAGATAGGTAATTTTCCAGCTTTCAGCAGCCCTGGGCGAGTTCTTTAGAGAAATGTGGGTCTTTTTCTGGGTGCCCTTGTCTATGTCCAGCTACACAACGAGATGAGGATGGTCATTGTCATTTTCTGAGCTGCGAATGGGCATAAAGGTGAGAAAATGTCGGATTTTGACCATTTGTGCTCACCTTTGAATTTCAACGTACCTCTCTATAACATGACCCAGCTGTAATATCAGTGGTCGCATTGGTTTGATTTTTGGTCTGCTTGTAGGGCGCTGGCACCCACATTCAGTGACCCAGAAAATTTGGCACTGCTGTGAATAGTTTAGTCGCAAAGTGAAGATTCACGATTACCAAGCCCTAAACTTGGAGATAGGTAATTATCCAGCTTTCAGCAGCCCTGGGCAAGTTCTTTAGAGAAATGTTGGTCTTTTTCTGGGTGCCCTTGTCTATGTCCAGCTACAAAACGAGATGATAATGGTCATTGTCAATTTCTGAGCTGCGAACGGGCATTAAGGTGAGAAAATGTCGGATTTTGACCATTTGTGCTTACCTTCCTATTTCAACGTACCTCTCTATAACGTGACCCAGCTGTAATGTCAGTGGTCGCATTGGTTTGATTTTTGGTCTGCTTGTAGGGCGCTGGCACTCGAATTCAGTGACCCAGAAAATTTGGCATTGCTGTGAATAGTTTAGTCGCAAAGTGAAGATTCACGGGTACCAAGCCCTAAACTTGGAGATAGGTAATTATCCAGCTTTCAGCAGCCCTGGGCAAGTTCTTTAGAGAAATGTGGGTCTTTTTCTGGGTGCCCTTGTCTATGTCCAGCTACAAAACGAGATGATAATGGTCATTGTCAATTTCTGAGCTGCGAACGGGCATAAAGGTGAGAAAATGTCGGATTTTGACCATTTGTGCTTACCTTCCTATTTCAACGTACCTCTCTATAACGTGACCCAGCTGTAATGTCAGTGGTCGCATTGGTTTGATTTTTGGTCTGCTTGTAGGGCGCTTGCACCCACATTCAGTGACCGAGAAATTTTAGCACTGCTGTGAATAGTTTAGTCACAAAATGAAGATTCACGGGTACCAAGCCCTAAACTTGGAGATAGGTAATTTTCCAGCTTTCAGCAGCCCTGGGCGAGTTCTTTAGAGAAATGTGACTGTTTTTCCTGGTGCCCTTGTCTATGTCCAGCTACACAACGAGATGAGGATGGTCATTGTCATTTTCTGAGCTGCGAACGGGCATAAAGGTGAGAAAATGTCGGATTTTGACCATTTGTGCTCACCTTTGAATTTCAACGTACCTCTCTATAACATGACCCAGCTGTAATATCAGTGGTCGCATTGGTTTGATTTTTGGTCTGCTTGTAGGGCGCTGGCACTCACATTCAGTGACCGAGAAAATTTGGCACTGCTGTGAATAGTTTAGTCGCAAAGTGAAGATTCACGGGTACCAAGCCCTAAACTTGGAGATAGGTAATTATCCAGCTTTCAGCAGCCCTGGGCAAGTTCTTTAGAGAAATGTGGGTCTTTTTCTGGGTGCCCTTGTTTATGTCCAGCTACAACACGAGATGATAATGGTCATTGTCAATTTCTGAGCTGCGAACGGGCATAAAGGTGAGAAAATGTCGGATTTTGACCATTTGTGCTTACCTTCCTATTTCAACGTACCTCTCTATAACGTGACCCAGCTGTAATGTCAGTGTTCGCATTGGTTTGATTTTTGGTTTGCTTGTAGGGCGCTGGCATCCACATTCAGTGACCGAGAAATTTTAGCACTGCTGTGAATAGTTTAGTCGCAAAATGAAGATTCACGGGTACCAAGCCCTGAACTTGGAGATAGGTAATTTTCCAGCTTTCAGCAGCCCTGGGCGAGTTCTTTAGAGAAATGTGACTGTTTTTCCTGGTGCCCTTGTCTATGTCCAGCTACACAACGAGATGAGGATGGTCATTGTCATTTTCTGAGCTGCGAACGACCATAGAGGTGAGAAAATGTCGGATTTTGACCATTTGTGCTCACCTTTGAATTTCAACGTACCTCTCTATAACATGACCCAGCTGTAATATCAGTGGTCGCATTGGTTTGATTTTTGGTCTGCTTGTAGGGCGCTGGCACCCACATTCAGTCACCCAGAAAATTTGGCACTGCTGTGAATAGTTTAGTCGCAAAGTGAAGATTCACGGGTACCAAGCCCTAAACTTGGAGATAGGTAATTATCCAGCTTTCAGCAGCCCTGGGCAAGTTCTTTAGAGAAATGTGGGTCTTTTTCTGGGTGCCCTTGTCTATGTCCAGCTACAAAACGAGATGATAATGGTCATTGTCAATCTCTGAGCTGCGAACGGGCATAAAGGTGAGAAAATGTCGGATTTTGACCATTTGTGCTTACCTTCCTATTTCAACGTACCTCTCTATAACGTGACCCAGCTGTATTGTCAGTGGTCGCATTGGTTTGATTTTTGGTCTGCTTGTAGGGCGCTGGCACCCACATTCAGTGACCCAGAAAATTTGGCACTGCTGTGAATAGTTTAGTCGCAAAGTGAAGATTCACGGGTACCAAGCCCTAAACTTGGAGATAGGTAATTATCCAGCTTTCAGCAGCCCTGGGCAAGTTCTTTAGAGAAATGTGGGTCTTTTTCTGGGTGCCCTTGTCTATGTCCAGCTACAAAACGAGATGATAATGGTCATTGTCAATTTCTGAGCTGCGAACGGGCATAAAGGTGAGAAAATGTCGGATTTTGACCATTTGTGCTTACCTTCCTATTTCAACGTACCTCTCTATAACGTGACCCAGCTGTAATGTCAGTGTTCGCATTGGTTTGATTTTTGGTTTGCTTATAGGGCGCTGGCACCCACATTCAGTGACCGAGAAATTTAAGCACTGCTGTGAATAGTTTAGTCGCAAAATGAAGATTCACGGGTACCAAGCCCTAAACTTGGAGATAGGTAATTTTCCAGCTTTCAGCAGCCCTGGGCGAGTTCTTTAGAGAAATGTGACTGTTTTTCCTGGTGCCCTTGTCTATGTCCATGTGTCATTGTCATTTTCTGAGCTGCGAACGGGCATAAAGGTGAGAAAATGTCGGAATTTGACCATTTGTGCTCACCTTTGAATTTCAACGTACCTCTCTATAACATGACCCAGCTGTAATATCAGTGGTCGCATTGGTTTGATTTTTGGTCTGCTTGTAGGGCGCTGGCACTCACATTCAGTGACCTAGAAAATTTGGCACTGCTGTGAATAGTTTAGTCGCAAAGTGAAGATTCACGGGTACCAAGCCCTAAACTTGGAGATAGGTAATTATCCAGCTTTCAGCAGCCCTGGGCAAGTTCTTTAGAGAAATGTGGGTCTTTTTCTGGGTGTCCTTGTCTATGTCCAGCTACAAAACGAGATGATAATGGTCATTGTCAATTTCTGAGCTGCGAACGGGCATAAAGGTGAGAAAATGTCGGATTTTGACCATTTGTGCTTACCTTCCTATTTCAACGTACCTCTCTATAACGTGACCCAGCTGTAATGTCAGTGGTCGCATTGGTTTGATTTTTGGTTTGCTTGTAGGGCGCTGGCACCTACATTCAGTAACCGAGAAATTTTAGCACTGCTGTGAATAGTTTAGTCGCAAAGTGAAGATTCACGGGTACCAAGCCCTAAACTTGGAGATAGGTAATTATCCAGCTTTCAGCAGCCCTGGGCAAGTTCTTTAGAGAAATGTTGGTCTTTTTCCTGGTGCCCTTGTCTATGTCCAGCTACAACACGAGATGATAATTGTCATTGTCAATTTCTGAGCTGCGAACGGGCATAAAGGTGAGAAAATGTCGGATTTTGACCATTTGTGCTTACCTTCCTTTTTCAACGTACCTCTCTATAACGTGACCCAGCTGTAATGTCAGTGGTCGCATTGGTTTGATTTTTGGTCTGCTTGTAGGGCGCTGGCACCCACATCCAGTGACCCAGAAAATTTGGCACTGCTGTGAATAGTTTAGTCGCAAAGTGAAGATTCACGGGTACCAAGCCCTAAACTTGGAGATAGGTAATTATCCAGCTTTCAGCAGCCCTGGGCAAGTTCTTTAGAGAAATGTGGGTCTTTTTCTGGGTGCCCTTGTCTATGTCCAGCTACAAAACGAGATGATAATGGTCATTGTCAATTTCTGAGCTGCGAACGGGCATAAAGGTGAGAAAATGTCGGATTTTGACCATTTGTGCTTACCTTCCTATTTCAACGTACCTCTCTATAACGTGACCCAGCTGTAATGTCAGTGGTCGCATTGGTTTGATTTTTGGTTTGCTTGTAGGGCGCTGGCACCTACATTCAGTAACCGAGAAATTTTAGCACTGCTGTGAATAGTTTAGTCGCGAAGTGAAGATTCACGGGTACCAAGCCCTAAACTTGGAGATAGGTAATTATCCAGCTTTCAGCAGCCCTGGGCAAGTTCTTTAGAGAAATGTTGGTCTTTTTCTGGGTGCCCTTGTCTGTGTCCAGCTACAACACGAGATGATAATTGTCATTGTCAATTTCTGAGCTGCGAACGGGCATAAAGGTGAGAAAATGTCGGATTTTGACCATTTGTGCTTACCTTCCTTTTTCAACGTACCTCTCTATAACGTGACCCAGCTGTAATGTCAGTGGTCGCATTGGTTTGATTTTTGGTCTGCTTGTAGGGCGCTGGCACCCACATCCAGTGACCCAGAAAATTTGGCACTGCTGTGAATAGTTTATTCGCAAAGTGAAGATTCACGGGTACCAAGCCCTAAACTTGGAGATAGGTAATTATCCAGCTTTCAGCAGCCCTGGGCAAGTTCTTTAGAGAAATGTGGGTCTTTTTCTGGGTGCCCTTGTCTATGTCCAGTTACAAAACGAGATGATAATGGTCATTGTCAATTTCTGAGCTGCGAACGGGCATAAAGGTGAGAAAATGTCGGATTTTGACCATTTGTGCTTACCTTCCTATTTCAACGTACCTCTCTATAACGTGACCCAGCTGTAATGTCAGTGGTCGCATTGGTTTGATTTTTGGTTTGCTTGTAGGGCGCTGGCACCCACATTCAGTGACCGAGAAATTTTAGCACTGCTGTGAATAGTTTTGTCGCAAAATGAAGATTGACGGGTACCAAGCCCTAAACTTGGAGATAGGTAATTATCCAGCTTTCAGCAGCCCTGGGCGAGTTCTTTAGAGAAATGTGACTGTTTTTCCTGGTGCCCTTGTCTATGTCCAGCTACACAACGAGATGAGGATGGTCATTGTCATTTTCTGAGCGGCGAACGGGCATAAAGGTGAGAAAATGTCGGATTTTGACCATTTGTGCTTACCTTCCTATTTCAACGTACCTCTCTATAACGTGACCCAGCTGTAATGTCAGTGGTCGCATTGGTTTGATTTTTGGTTTGCTTGTAGGGCGCTGGCACCTACATTCAGTAACCGAGAAATTTTAGCACTGCTGTGAATAGTTTAGTCGCAAAGTGAAGATTCACGGGTACCAAGCCCTAAACTTGGAGATAGGTAATTATCCAGCTTTCAGCAGCCCTGGGCAAGTTCTTTAGAGAAATGTTGGTCTTTTTCTGGGTGCCCTTGTCTATGTCCAGCTACAACACGAGATGAGAATTGTCATTGTCAATTTCTGAGCTGCGAACGGGCATAAAGGTGAGAAAATGTCGGATTTTGACCATTTGTGCTTACCTTCCTTTTTCAACGTACCTCTCTATAACGTGACCCAGCTGTAATGTCAGTGGTCGCATTGGTTTGATTTTTGGTCTGCTTGTAGGGCGCTGGCACCCACATCCAGTGACCCAGAAAATTTGGCACTGCTGTGAATAGTTTAGTCGCAAAGTGAAGATTCACGGGTACCAAGCCCTAAACTTGGAGATAGGTAATTATCCAGCTTTCAGCAGCCCTGGGCAAGTTCTTTAGAGAAATGTGGGTCTTTTTCTGGGTGCCCTTGTCTATGTCCAGCTAAAAAACGAGATGATAATGGTCATTGTCAATTTCTGAGCTGCGAACGGGCATAAAGGTGAGAAAATGTCGGATTTTGACCATTTGTGCTTACCTTCCTATTTCAACGTACCTCTCTATAACGTGACCCAGCTGTAATGTCAGTGGTCGCATTGGTTTGATTTTTGGTTTGCTTGTAGGGCGCTGGCACCTACATTCAGTAACCGAGAAATTTTGGCACTGCTGTGAATAGTTTAGTCGCGAAGTGAAGATTCACGGGTACCAAGCCCTAAACTTGGAGATAGGTAATTATCCAGCTTTCAGCAGCCCTGGGCAAGTTCTTTAGAGAAATGTTGGTCTTTTTCTGGGTGCCCTTGTCTATGTCCAGCTACAACACGAGATGATAATTGTCATTGTCAATTTCTGAGCTGCGAACGGGCATAAAGGTGAGAAAATGTCGGATTTTGACCATTTGTGCTTACCTTCCTTTTTCAACGTACCTCTCTATAACGTGACCCAGCTGTAATGTCAGTGGTCGCATTGGTTTGATTTTTGGTCTGCTTGTAGGGCGCTGGCACCCACATCCAGTGACCCAGAAAATTTGGCACTGCTGTGAATAGTTTAGTCGCAAAGTGAAGATTCACTGGTACCAAGCCCTAAACTTGGAGATAGGTAATTATCCAGCTTTCAGCAGCCCTGGGCAAGTTCTTTAGAGAAATGTGGGTCTTTTTCTGGGTGCCCTTGTCTATATCCAGCTACAAAACGAGATGATAATGGTCATTGTCAATTTCTGAGCTGCGAACGGGCATAAAGGTGAGAAAATGTCGGATTTTGACCATTTGTGCTTACCTTCCTATTTCAACGTACCTCTCTATAACGTGACCCAGCTGTAATGTCAGTGTTCGCATTGGTTTGATTTTTGGTTTGCTTGTAGGGCGCTGGCACCTACATTCAGTAACCGAGAAATTTTAGCACTGCTGTGAATAGTTTAGTCGCGAAGTGAAGATTCACGGGTACCAAGCCCTAAACTTGGAGATAGGTAATTATCCAGCTTTCAGCAGCCCTGGGCAAGTTCTTTAGAGAAATGTTGGTCTTTTTCTGGGTGCCCTTGTCTATGTCCAGCTACAACACGAGATGATAATTGTCATTGTCAATTTCTGAGCTGCGAACGGGCATAAAGGTGAGAAAATGTCGGATTTTGACCATTTGTGCTTACCTTCCTTTTTCAACGTACCTCTCTATAACGTGACCCAGCTGTAATGTCAGTGGTCGCATTGGTTTGATTTTTGGTCTGCTTGTAGGGCGCTGGCACCCACATCCAGTGACCCAGAAAATTTGGCACTGCTGTGAATAGTTTAGTCGCAAAGTGAAGATTCACTGGTACCAAGCCCTAAACTTGGAGATAGGTAATTATCCAGCTTTCAGCAGCCCTGGGCAAGTTCTTTAGAGAAATGTGGGTCTTTTTCTGGGTGCCCTTGTCTATATCCAGCTACAAAACGAGATGATAATGGTCATTGTCAATTTCTGAGCTGCGAACGGGCATAAAGGTGAGAAAATGTCGGATTTTGACCATTTGTGCTTACCTTCCTATTTCAACGTACCTCTCTATAACGTGACCCAGCTGTAATGTCAGTGTTCGCATTGGTTTGATTTTTGGTTTGCTTGTAGGGCGCTGGCACCTACATTCAGTAACCGAGAAATTTTAGCACTGCTGTGAATAGTTTAGTCGCGAAGTGAAGATTCACGGGTACCAAGCCCTAAACTTGGAGATAGGTAATTATCCAGCTTTCAGCAGCCCTGGGCAAGTTCTTTAGAGAAATGTTGGTCTTTTTCTGGGTGCCCTTGTCTATGTCCAGCTACAACACGAGATGATAATTGTCATTGTCAATTTCTGAGCTGCGAACGGGCATAAAGGTGAGAAAATGTCGGATTTTGACCATTTGTGCTTACCTTCCTTTTTCAACGTACCTCTCTATAACGTGACCCAGCTGTAATGTCAGTGGTCGCATTGGTTTGATTTTTGGTCTGCTTGTAGGGCGCTGGCACCCACATCCAGTGACCCAGAAAATTTGGCACTGCTGTGAATAGTTTAGTCGCAAAGTGAAGATTCACGGGTACCAAGCCCTAAACTTGGAGATAGGTAATTATCCAGCTTTCAGCAGCCCTGGGCAAGTTCTTTAGAGAAATGTGGGTCTTTTTCTAGGTGCCCTTGTCTATGTCCAGCTACAAAACGAGATGATAATGGTCATTGTCAATTTCTGAGCTGCGAACGGGCATAAAGGTGAGAAAATGTCGGATTTTGACCATTTGTGCTTACCTTCCTATTTCAACGTACCTCTCTATAACGTGACCCAGCTGTAATGTCAGTGTTCGCATTCGTTTGATTTTTGGTTTGCTTGTAGGGCGCTGGCACCCACATTCAGTGACCGAGAAATTTTAGCACTGCTGTGAATAGTTTTGTCGCAAAATGAAGATTCACGGGTACCAAGCCCTAAACTTGGAGATAGGTAATTATCCAGCTTTCAGCAGCCCTGGGCGAGTTCTTTAGAGAAAGGTGACTGTTTTTCCTGGTGCCCTTGTCTATGTCCAGCTACACAACGAGATGAGGATGGTCATTGTCATTTTCTGAGCGGCGAACGGGCATAAAGGTGAGAAAATGTCGGATTTTGACCATTTGTGCTTACCTTCCTATTTCAACGTACCTCTCTATAACGTGACCCAGCTGTAATGTCAGTGGTCGCATTGGTTTGATTTTTGGTTTGCTTGTAGGGCGCTGGCACCTACATTCAGTAACCGAGAAATTTTAGCACTGCTGTGAATAGTTTAGTCGCAAAGTGAAGATTCACGGGTACCAAGCCCTAAACTTGGAGATAGGTAATTATCCAGCTTTCAGCAGCCCTGGGCAAGTTCTTTAGAGAAATGTTGGTCTTTTTCTGGGTGCCCTTGTCTATGTCCAGCTACAACACGAGATGATAATTGTCATTGTCAATTTCTGAGCTGCGAACGGGCATAAAGGTGAGAAAATGTCGGATTTTGACCATTTGTGCTTACCTTCCTTTTTCAACGTACCTCTCTATAACGTGACCCAGCTGTAATGTCAGTGGTCGCATTGGTTTGATTTTTGGTCTGCTTGTAGGGCGCTGGCACCCACATCCAGTGACCCAGAAAATTTGGCACTGCTGTGAATAGTTTAGTCGCAAAGTGAAGATTCACGGGTACCAAGCCCTAAACTTGGAGATAGGTAATTATCCAGCTTTCAGCAGCCCTGGGCAAGTTCTTTAGAGAAATGTGGGTCTTTTTCTGGGTGCCCTTGTCTATGTCCAGCTACAAAACGAGATGATAATAGTCATTGTCAATTTCTGAGCTGCGAGCGGGCATAAAGGTGAGAAAATGTCGGATTTTGACCATTTGTGCTTACCTTCCTATTTCAACGTACCTCTCTATAACGTGACCCAGCTGTAATGTCAGTGTTCGCATTCGTTTGATTTTTGGTTTGCTTGTAGGGCGCTGGCACCCACATTCAGTGACCGAGAAATTTTAGCACTGCTGTGAATAGTTTTGTCGCAAAATGAAGATTCACGGGTACCAAGCCCTAAACTTGGAGATAGGTAATTATCCAGCTTTCAGCAGCCCTGGGCGAGTTCTTTAGAGAAAGGTGACTGTTTTTCCTGGTGCCCTTGTCTATGTCCAGCTACACAACGAGATGAGGATGGTCATTGTCATTTTCTGAGCGGCGAACGGGCATAAAGGTGAGAAAATGTCGGATTTTGACCATTTGTGCTTACCTTCCTATTTCAACGTACCTCTCTATAACGTGACCCAGCTGTAATGTCAGTGGTCGCATTGGTTTGATTTTTGGTTTGCTTGTAGGGCGCTGGCACCCACATTCAGTAACCGAGAAATTTTAGCACTGCTGTGAATAGTTTAGTCGCAAAATGAAGATTCACGGGTACCAAGCCCTAAACTTGGAGATAGGTAATTATCCAGCTTTCAGCAGCCCTGGGCAAGTTCTTTAGAGAAATGTGGGTCTTTTTCTGGGTGCCCTTGTCTATGTCCAGCTACAACACGAGATGATAATGGTCATTGTCAATTTCTGAGCTGCGAACGGGCATAAAGGTGAGAAAATGTCGGATTTTGACCATTTGTGCTTACCTTCCTATTTCAACGTACCTCTCTATAACGTGACCCAGCTGTAATGTCAAAGGTCGCATTGGTTTGATTTTTGGTTTGCTTGTAGGGCGCTGGCACCCACATTCAGTGACCGAGAAATTTTAGCACTGCTGTGAATAGTTTAGTCGCAAAATGAAGATTCACGGGTACCAAGCCCTAAACTTGGACATAGGTAATTTTCCAGCTTTCAGCAGCCCTGGGCGAGTTCTTTAGAGAAATGTGACTGTTTTTCCTGGTGCCCTTGTCTATGTCCAACTACACAACGAGATGAGGATGGTCATTGTCATTTTCTGAGCTGCGAACGGGCATAAAGGTGAGAAAATGTCGGATTTTGACCATTTGTGCTTACCTTCCTATTTCAACGTACCTCTCTATAACGTGACCCAGCTGTAATGTCAGTGGTCGCATTGGTTTGATTTTTGGTCTGCTTGTAGGGCGCTGGCACCCGAATTCAGTGACCCAGAAAATTTGGCACTGCTGTGAATAGTTTAGTCGCAAAGTGAAGATTCACGGGTACCAAGCCCTAAACTTGGAGATAGGTAATTATCAAGCTTTCAGCAGCCCTGGGCAAGTTCTTTAGAGAAATGTTGGTCTTTGTCTGGGTGCCCTTGTCTATGTCCAGCTACAAAACGAGATGATAATGGTCATTGTCAATTTCTGAGCTGCGAACGGGCATAAAGGTGAGAAAATGTCGGATTTTGACCATTTGTGCTTACCTTCCTATTTCAACGTACCTCTCTATAACGTGACCCAGCTGTAATGTCAAAGGTCGAATTGGTTTGATTTTTGGTTTGCTTGTAGGGCGCTGGCACCCACATTCAGTGACCGAGAAATTTTAGCACTGCTGTGAATAGTTTAGTCGCAAAATGAAGATTCACGGGTACCAAGCCCTAAACTTGGAGATAGGTAATTTTCCAGCTTTCAGCAGCCCTGGGCGGGTTCTTTAGAGAAATGTGACTGTTTTTCCTGGTGCCCTTGTCTATGTCCAGCTACACAACGAGATGAGGATGGTCATTGTCATTTTCTGAGCTGCGAACGGGCATAAAGGTGAGAAAATGTCGGATTTTGACCATTTGTGCTTACCTTCCTATTTCAACGTACCTCTCTATAACGTGACCCAGCTGTAATGTCAGTGGTCGCATTGGTTTGATTTTTGGTTTGCTTGTAGGGCGCTGGCACGCACATTCAGTGACCGAGAAATTTTAGCACTGCTGTGAATAGTTTAGTCGCAAAGTGAAGATTCACGGGTACCAAGCCCTAAACTTGGAGATAGGTAATTTTCCAGCTTTCAGCAGCCCTGGGCGAGTTCTTTAGAGAAATGTGACTGTTTTTCCTGGTGCCCTTGTCTATGTCCAGCTACACAACGAGATGAGGATGGTCATTGTCATTTTCTGAGCTGCGAACGGGCATAAAGGTGAGAAAATGTCGGATTTTGACCATTTGTGCTCACCTTTGAATTTCAACGTACCTCTCTATAACATGACCCAGCTGTAATATCAGTGGTCGCATTGGTTTGATTTTTGGTCTGCTTGTAGGGCGCTGGCACTCACATTCAGTGACCGAGAAAATTTGGCACTGCTGTGAATAGTTTAGTCGCAAAGTGAAGATTCACGGGTACCAAGCCCTAAACTTGGAGATAGGTAATTATCCAGCTTTCAGCAGCCCTGGGCAAGTTCTTTAGAGAAATGTGGGTCTTTTTCTGGGTGCCCTTGTCTATGTCCAGCTAGAAAACGAGATGATAATGGTCATTGTCAATTTCTGAGTTGCGAACGGGCATAAAGGTGAGAAAATGTCGGATTTTGACCATTTGTGCTTACCTTCCTATTTCAACGTACCTCTCTATAACGTGACCCAGCTGTAATGTCAGTGGTCGCATTGGTTTGATTTTTGGTTTGCCCTGATGGGCGCTGGCACCCACATTCAGTAACCGAGAAATTTTAGCACTGCTGTGAATAGTTTAGTCGCAAAATGAAGATTCACGGGTACCAAGCCCTAAACTTGGAGGTAGGTAATTATCCAGCTTTCAGCAGCCCTGGGCAAGTTCTTTAGAGAAATGTGGGTCTTTTTCTGGGTGCCCTTGTCTATGTCCAGCTACAACATGAGATGATAATGGTCATTGTCAATTTCTGAGCTGCGAACGGGCATAAAGGTGAGAAAATGTCGGATTTTGACCATTTGTGCTTACCTTCCTATTTCAACGTACCTCTCTATAACGTGACCCAGCTGTAATGTCAGTGGTCGCATTGGTTTGATTTTTGGTTTGCTTGTAGGGCGCTGGCACCTACATTCAGTAACCGAGAAATTTTAGCACTGCTCTGAATAGTTTAGTCGCAAAGTGAAGATTCACGGGTACGAAGCCCTAAACTTGGAGATAGGTAATTATCCAGCTTTCAGCAGCCCTGGGCAAGTTCTTTAGAGAAATGTTGGTCTTTTTCTGGGTGCCCTTGTCTATGTCCAGCTACAACACGAGATGATAATGGTCATTGTCAATTTCTGAGCTGCGAACGGGCATAAAGGTGAGAAAATGTCGGATTTTGACCATTTGTGCTTACCTTCCTTTTTCAACGTACCTCTCTATAACGTGACCCAGCTGTAATGTCAGTGGTCGCATTGGTTTGATTTTTGGTCTGCTTGTAGGGCGCTGGCACCCACATTCAGTGACCCAGAAAATTTGGCAATGCTGTGAATAGTTTAGTCGCAAAGTGAAGATTCACGGGTACCAAGCCCTAAACTTGGAGATAGGTAATTATCCAGCTTTCAGCAGCCCTGGGCAAGTTCTTTAGAGAACCGTTGGTCTTTTTCTGGGTGCCCTTGTCTATGTCCAGCTACAAAACGAGATGATAATGGTCATTGTCAATTTCTGAGCTGCGAACGGGCATAAAGGTGAGAAAATGTCGGATTTTGACCATTTGTGCTTACCTTCCTATTTCAACGTACCTCTCTATAACGTGACCCAGCTGTAATGTCAGTGGTTGCATTGGTTTGATTTTTGGTTTGCTTGTAGGGCGCTGGCACCCACATTCAGTGACCGAGAAACTTTAGCACTGCTGTGAATAGTTTAGTCGCAAAATGAAGATTCACGGGTACCAAGCCCTAAACTTGGAGATAGGTAATTTTCCAGCTTTCAGCAGCCCTGGGCGAGTTCTTTAGAGAAATGTGACTGTTTTTCCTGGTGCCCTTGTCTATGTCCAGCTACACAACGAGATGAGGATGGTCATTGTCATTTTCTGAGCTGCGAACGGGCATAAAGGTGAGAAAATGTCGGATTTTGACCATTTGTGCTTACCTTCCTATTTCAACGTACCTCTCTATAACGTGACCCAGCTGTAATGTCAGTGGTCGCATTGGTTTGATTTTTGGTCTGCTTGTAGGGCGCTGGCACCCGAATTCAGTGACCTAGAAAATTTGGCACTGCTGTGAATAGTTTAGTCGCAAAGTGAAGATTCACGGGTACCAAGCCCTAAACTTGGAGATAGGTAATTATCCAGCTTTCAGCAGCCCTGGGCAAGTTCTTTAGAGAAATGTGGGTCTTTTTCTGGGTGCCCTTGTCTATGTCCAGCGACAAAACGAGATGATAATGGTCATTGTCAATTTCTGAGCTGCGAACGGGCATAAAGGTGAGAAAATGTCGGATTTTGACCATTTGTGCTTACCTTCCTATTTCAACGTACCTCTCTATAACGTGACCCAGCTGTAATGTGAGTGGTCGCATTGGTTTGACTTTTGGTTTGCTTATAGGGCGCTGGCACCCACATTCAGTGACCGAGAAATTTTAGCACTGCTGTGAATAGTTTAGTCGCAAAATGAAGATTCACGGGTACCAAGCCCTAAACTTGGAGATAGGTAATTTTCCAGCTTTCAGCAGCCCTGGGCGAGTTCTTTAGAGAAATGTGACTGTTTTTCCTGGTGCCCTTGTCTATGTCTAGCTACACAACGAGATGAGGATGGTCATTGTCATTTTCTGAGCTGCGAACGGGCATAAAGGTGAGAAAATGTCGGATTTTGACCATTTGTGCTCACCTTTGAATTTCAACGTACCTCTCTATAACATGACCCAGCTGTAATATCAGTGGTCGCATTGGTTTGATTTTTGGTCTGCTTGTAGGGCGCTGGCACCCACATTCAGTGACCCAGAAAATTTGGCACTGCTGTGAATAGTTTAGTCGCAAAGTGAAGATTCACGGGTACCAAGCCCTAAACTTGGAGATAGGTAATTATCCAGCTTTTAGCAGCCCTGGGCAAGTTCTTTAGAGAAATGTGGGTATTTTTCTGGGTGCCCTTGTCTATGTCCAACTACAACACGAGATGAGGATGGTCATTGTCAATTTCTGAGCTGCGAACGGGCATAAAGGTGAGAAAATGTCGGATTTTGACCATTTGTGCTTACCTTCCTATTTCAACGTACCTCTCTATAACGTAACCCAGCTGTAATGTCAGTGGTCGCATTGGTTTGATTTTTGGTTTGCTTGTAGGGCGCTGGCACTCGAATTCAGTGACCCAGAAAATTTGGCACTGCTGTGAATAGTTTAGTCGCAAAGTGAAGATTCACGGGTACCAAGCCCTAAACTTGGAGATAGGTAATTATCCAGCTTTCAGCAGCCCTGGGCAAGTTCTTTAGAGAAATGTGGGTCTTTTTCTGGGTGCCCTTGTCTATGTCCACCTACAAAACGAGATGATAATGGTCATTGTCAATTTCTGAGCTGCGAACGGGCATAAAGGTGAGAAAATGTCGGATTTTGACCATTTGTGCTCACCTTTGAATTTCAACGTACCTCTCTATAACATGACCCAGCTGTAATATCAGTGGTCGCATTGGTTTGATTTTTGGTCTGCTTGTAGGGCGCTGGCACTCGAATTCAGTGACCCAGAAAATTTGGCACTGCTGTGAATAGTTTAGTCGCAAAGTGAAGATTCACGGGTATCAAGCCCTAAACTTGGAGATAGGTAATTATCCAGCTTTCAGCAGCCCTGGGCAAGTTCTTTAGAGAAATGTGGGTCTTTTTCTGGGTGCCCTTGTCTATGTCCAGCTACAAAACCAGATGATAATGGTCATTGTCAATTTCTGAGCTGCGAACGGGCATAAAGGTGAGAAAATGTCGGATTTTGACCATTTGTGCTTACCTTCCTATTTCAACGTACCTCTATAACGTGACCCAGCTGTAATATCAGTGGTCGCATTGGTTTGATTTTTGGTCTGCTTGTAGGGCGCTGGCACTCGAATTCAGTGACCCAGAAAATTTGGCACTGCTGTGAATAGTTTAGTCGCAAAGTGAAGATTCACGGGTACCAAGCCCTAAACTTGGAGATAGGTAATTTTCCAGCTTTCAGCAGCCCTGGGCAAGTTCTTTAGAGAAATGTTGGTCTTTTTCTGGGTGCCCTTGTCTATGTCCAGCTACAAAACGAGATGATAATGGTCATTGTCAATTTCTGAGCTGCGAACGGGCATAAAGGTGAGAAAATGTCGGATTTTGACCATTTGTGCTTACCTTCCTATTTCAACGTACCTCTCTATAACGTGACCCAGCTGTAATGTCAAAGGTCGCATTGGTTTGATTTTTGGTTTGCTTGTAGGGCGCTGGCACCCACATTCAGTGACCGAGAAATTTTAGCACTGCTGTGAATAGTTTAGTCGCAAAATGAAGATTCACGGGTACCAAGCCCTAAACTTGGAGATAGGTAATTTTCCAGCTTTCAGCAGCCCTGGGCGAGTTCTTTAGAGAAATGTGACTGTTTTTCCTGGTGCCCTTGTCTATGTCCAGCTACACAACGAGATGAGGATGGTCATTGTCATTTTCTGAGCTGCGAACGGGCATAAAGGTGAGAAAATGTCGGATTTTGACCATTTGTGCTTACCTTCCTATTTCAACGTACCTCTCTATAACGTGACCCAGCTGTAATGTCAGTGGTCGCATTGGTTTGATTTTTGGTGTGCTTGTAGGGCGCTGGCACCCGAATTCAGTGACCCAGAAAATTTGGCACTGCTGTGAATAGTTTAGTCGCAAAGTGAAGATTCACGGGTACCAAGCCCTAAACTTGGAGATAGGTAATTATCCAGCTTTCAGCAGCCCTGGGCAAGTTCTTTAGAGAAATGTGGGTCTTTTTCTGGGTGCCCTTGTCAATGTCCAGCTACAAAACGAGATGATAATGGTCATTGTCAATTTCTGAGCTGCGAACGGGCATAAAGGTGAGAAAATGTCGGATTTTGACCATTTGTGCTTACCTTCCTATTTCAACGTACCTCTCTATAACGTGACCCAGCTGTAATGTCAGTGGTCGCATTGGTTTGATTTTTGGTTTGCTTGTAGGGCGCTGGCACCCACATTCAGTGACCAAGAAATTTTAGCACTGCTGTGAATAGTTTAGTCACAAAATGAAGATTCACGGGTACCAAGCCCTAAACTTGGAGATAGGTAATTTTCCAGCTTTCAGCAGCCCTGGGCGAGTTCTTTAGAGAAATGTGACTGTTTTTCCTGGTGCCCTTGTCTATGTCCAGCTACACAACGAGATGAGGATGGTCATTGTCATTTTCTGAGCTGCGAACGGGCATAAAGGTGAGAAAATGTCGGATTTTGACCATTTGTGCTCACCTTTGAATTTCAACGTACCTCTCTATAACATGACCCAGCTGTAATATCAGTGGTCGCATTGGTTTGATTTTTGGTCTGCTTGTAGGGCGCTGGCACCCACATTCATTGATCGAGAAAATTTGGCAAGTGGTGGAATTGGTTTGATTTTTGGTTTGCTTGTAGGGCGCTGGCACCCGAATTCAGTGACCCAAAAATTTGGCACTGCTGTGAATAGTTTAGTCGCAAAGTGAAGATTCACGGGTACCAAGCCCTAAACTTGGAGATAGGTAATTATCCAGCTTTCAGCAGCCCTGGGCAAGTTCTTTAGAGATATGTGGGTCTTTTTGTGGGTGCCCTTGTCTATGTCCAGCTACAAAACGAGATGAAAATGGCCATTGTCAATTTCTGAGCTGCGAACGGGCATAAAGGTGAGAAAATGTCGGATTTTGACCAGTTGTGCTTACCTTCCTATTTCAACGTACCTCTCTATAACGTGACCCAGCTGTAATGTCAGTGGTCGCATTGGTTTGATTTTTGGTTTGCTTGTAAGGCGCTGGCACCCACATTCAGTGACTGTGAAATTTTAGCACTGCTGTGAATAGTTTAGTCGCAAAGTGAAGATTCACGGGTACCAAGCCCTTAACTTGGAGATAGGTAATTTTCCAACTTTCAGCAGCCCTGGGCGAGTTCTTTAGAGAAATGTGACTGTTTTTCCTGGTGCCCTTGTCTATGTCCAGCTACACAAGATGAGGATGATCATTGTCAATTTCTGGGCTGCGAACTGGCATAAAGGTGAGAAAATGTCGGATTTTGACCATTTGTGCTCACCTTTGAATTTCAACGTACCTCTCTATAACATGACCCAGCTGTAATATCAGTGGTCGCATTGGTTTGATTTTTGGTCTGCTTGTAGGGCGCTGGCACGCGAATTCAGTGACCCAGAAAATTTGGCACTGCTGTGAATAGTTTAGTCGCAAAGTGAAGATTCACGGGAACCAAGCCCTAAACTTGGAGATAGGTAATTATCCAGCTTTCAGCAGCCCTGGGCAAGTTCTTTAGAGATATGTGGGTCTTTTTGTGGGTGCCCTTGTCTATGTCCAGCTACAAAACGAGATGAAAATGGCCATTGGCAATTTCTGAGCTGCGAACGGGCATAAAGGTGAGAAAATGTCGGATTTTGACCAGTTGTGCTTACCTTCCTATTTCAACGTACCTCTCTATAACGTGACCCAGCTGTAATGTCAGTGGTCGCATTGGTTTGATTTTTGGTTTGCTTGTAAGGCGCTGGCACCCACATTCAGTTACTGTGAAATTTTAGCACTGCTGTGAATAGTTTAGTCGCAAAGTGAAGATTCACGGGTACCAAGCCCTTAACTTGGAGATAGGTAATTTTCCAACTTTCAGCAGCCCTGGGCGAGTTCTTTAGAGAAATGTGACTGTTTTTCCTGGTGCCCTTGTCTATGTCCAGCTACACAAGATGAGGATGATCATTGTCAATTTCTGGGCTGCGAACTGGCATAAAGGTGAGAAAATGTCGGATTTTGACCATTTGTGCTCACCTTTGAATTTCAACGTACCTCTCTATAACATGACCCAGCTGTAATATCAGTGGTCGCATTGGTGTAATTTTTGGTCTGCTTGTAGGGCGCTGGCACGCGAATTCAGTGACCCAGAAAATTTGGCACTGCTGTGAATAGTTTAGTCGCAAAGTGAAGATTCACGGGAACCAAGCCCTAAACTTGGAGATAGGTAATTATCCAGCTTTCAGCAGCCCTGGGCGAGTTCTTTAGAGAAATGTGACTGTTTTTCCTGGTGCCCTTGTCTATTTCCAGCTACAAAACGAGATGAGGATGGTCATTGTCATTTTCTGAGCTGCGAACGGGCATAAAGGTGAGAAAATGTCGGATTTTGACCATTTGTGCTCCCCTTTGAATTTCAACGTACCTCTCTATAACATGACCCAGCTGTAATATCAGTGGTCGCATTGGTTTGATTTTTGGTCTGCTTGTAGGGCGCTGGCACCCACATTCAGTGACCCAGAAAATTTGGCACTGCTGTGAATAGTTTAGTCGCAAAATGAAGATTGACGGGTACCAAGCCCTAAACTTGGAGATAGGTAATTATCCAGCTTTCAGCAGCCCTGGGCAAGTTCTTTAGAGAAATGTGGGTCTTTTTCTGTGTGCCCTTGTCTATGTCCAGCTACAAAACGAGATGAGAATGGTCATTGTCAATTTCTCAGCTGCGAATGGGCATAAAGGTGAGAAAATGTCGGATTTTGACCATTTGTGCTTACCTTAATATTTCAACGTACCTCTGTATAACGTGACCCAGCTTTAATGTCAGTGGTCTCATTGGTTTGATTTTTGGTTTGCTTCTAGGGCGCTGGCACCCACATTCAGTGACCGAGATATTTTAGCACTGCTGTGAATAGTTTAGTCGCAAAATGAAGATTCACGGGTACCAAGCCCTAAACTTGGAGATAGGTAATTTTCCAGCTTTCAGCAGCCCTGGGCGAGTTCTTTAGAGAAATGTGACTGTTTTTCCTGGTGCCCTTGTCTATGTTCAGCTACACAACGAGATGAGGATGGTCATTGTCATTTTCTGATCTGCGAACGGGCATAAAGGTGAGAAAATGTCGGATTTTAACCAATTGTGCTCACCTTTGAATTTCAACGTACCTCTCTATAACATGACTCAGCTGTAATATCAGTGGTCGCATTGGTTTGATTTTTGGTTTGCTTGTAGGGCGCTGGCACCCGAATTCAGTGACCCAAAAATTTGGCACTGCTGTGAATAGTTTAGTCGCAAAGTGAAGATTCACGGGTACCAAGCCCTAAACTTGGAGATAGGTAATTATCCAGCTTTCAGCAGCCCTGGGCAAGTTCTTTAGAGATATTTGGGTCTTTTTGTGGGTGCCCTTGTCTATGTCCAGCTACAAAACGAGATGAAAATGGCCATTGTCAATTTCTGAGCTGCGAACGGGCATAAAGGTGAGAAAATGTCGGATTTTGACCATTTGTGCTTACCTTCCTATTTCAACGTACCTCTCTATAACGTGACCCAGCTGTAATGTCAGTGGTCGCATTGGTTTGATTTTTGGTTTGCTTGTAAGGCGCTGGCACCCACATTCAGTGACTGTGAAATTTTAGCACTGCTGTGAATAGTTTAGTCGCGAAGTGAAGATTCACGGGTACCAAGCCCTTAACTTGGAGATAGGTAATTTTCCAACTTTCAGCAGCCCTGGGCGAGTTCTTTAGAGAAATGTGACTGTTTTTCCTGGTGCCCTTGTCTATGTCCAGCTACACAAGATGAGGATGGTCATTGTCAATTTCTGGGCTGCGAACTGGCATAAAGGTGAGAAAATGTCGGATTTTGACCATTTGTGCTCACCTTCCTATTTCAACGTACCTCTCTATAACGTGACCCAGCTGTAATGTCAGTGGTCTCATTGGTTTGATTTTTGGTTTGGTTGTAGGGCGCTGGCACCCACATTCAGTGACCGAGAAATTTTAGCACTGCTGTGAATAGTTTAGTCGCAAAATGAAGATTCACGGGTACCAAGCCCTTAACTTGGAGATAGGTAATTTTCCAACTTTCAGCAGCCCTGGGCGAGTTCTTTAGGGAAATGTGACTGTGTTTCCTGGTGCCCTTGTCTACGTCCAGCTACACAACAAGATGAGGATGGTCATTGTCAATTTCTGGGCTGCGAACGGGCATAAAGGTGAGAAAATGTCGGATTTTGACCATTTGTGCTCACCTTTGAATTTCAACGTACCTCTCTATAACATGACCCAGCTGTAATATCAGTGGTCGCATCGGTTTGATTTTTGGTCTGCTTGTAGGGCGCTGCCACCCGAATTCAGTGACCCAGAAAATTTGGCACTGCTGTGAATAGTTTAGTTGCAAAGTGAAGATTCATGGTAACCAAGCCTTAAATTTGGAGATAGGTAATTACGTGACCCAGCTGTAATGTCAGTGGTCGCATTGGTTTGATTTTTGGTTTGCTTGTAGGGCGCTAGCACCCACATTCAGTGACTGTGAAATTTTAGCACTGCTGTGAATAGTTTAGTCGCAAAATGAAGATTCACGGGTACCAAGCCCTAAACTTGGAGATAGGTAATTTTCCAGCTTTCAGCAGCCCTGGGCGAGTTCTTTAGAGAAATGTGACTGTTTTTCCTGGTGCCCTTGTCTATGTCCAGTTACACAACGAGATGAGGATGGTCATTGTCATTTTCTGATCTGCGAACGGGCATAAAGGTGAGAAAATGTCGGATTTTGACCATTTGTGCTCCCCTTTGAATTTCAACGTACCTCTCTATAACATGACCCAGCTGTAATATCAGTGGTCGCATTGGTTTGATTTTTGGTCTGCTTGTAGGGCGCTGGCACCCACATTCAGTGACCCAGAAAATTTGGCACTGCTGTGAATAGTTTAGTCGCAAAATGAAGATTGACGGGTACCAAGCCCTAAACTTGGAGATAGGTAATTATCCAGCTTTCAGCAGCCCTGGGCAAGTTCTTTAGAGAAATGTGGGTCTTTTTCTGTGTGCCCTTGTCTATGTCCAGCTACAAAACGAGATGAGAATGGTCATTGTCAATTTCTCAGCTGCGAATGGGCATAAAGGTGAGAAAATGTCGGATTTTGACCATTTGTGCTTACCTTAATATTTCAACGTACCTCTGTATAACGTGACCCAGCTTTAATGTCAGTGGTCTCATTGGTTTGATTTTTGGTTTGCTTCTAGGGCGCTGGCACCCACATTCAGTGACCGAGATATTTTAGCACTGCTGTGAATAGTTTAGTCGCAAAATGAAGATTCACGGGTACCAAGCCCTAAACTTGGAGATAGGTAATTTTCCAGCTTTCAGCAGCCCTGGGCGAGTTCTTTAGAGAAATGTGACTGTTTTTCCTGGTGCCCTTGTCTATGTTCAGCTACACAACGAGATGAGGATGGTCATTGTCATTTTCTGATCTGCGAACGGGCATAAAGGTGAGAAAATGTCGGATTTTAACCAATTGTGCTCACCTTTGAATTTCAACGTACCTCTCTATAACATGACTCAGCTGTAATATCAGTGGTCGCATTGGTTTGATTTTTGGTTTGCTTGTAGGGCGCTGGCACCCGAATTCAGTGACCCAAAAATTTGGCACTGCTGTGAATAGTTTAGTCGCAAAGTGAAGATTCACGGGTACCAAGCCCTAAACTTGGAGATAGGTAATTATCCAGCTTTCAGCAGCCCTGGGCAAGTTCTTTAGAGATATTTGGGTCTTTTTGTGGGTGCCCTTGTCTATGTCCAGCTACAAAACGAGATGAAAATGGCCATTGTCAATTTCTGAGCTGCGAACGGGCATAAAGGTGAGAAAATGTCGGATTTTGACCATTTGTGCTTACCTTCCTATTTCAACGTACCTCTCTATAACGTGACCCAGCTGTAATGTCAGTGGTCGCATTGGTTTGATTTTTGGTTTGCTTGTAAGGCGCTGGCACCCACATTCAGTGACTGTGAAATTTTAGCACTGCTGTGAATAGTTTAGTCGCGAAGTGAAGATTCACGGGTACCAAGCCCTTAACTTGGAGATAGGTAATTTTCCAACTTTCAGCAGCCCTGGGCGAGTTCTTTAGAGAAATGTGACTGTTTTTCCTGGTGCCCTTGTCTATGTCCAGCTACACAAGATGAGGATGGTCATTGTCAATTTCTGGGCTGCGAACTGGCATAAAGGTGAGAAAATGTCGGATTTTGACCATTTGTGCTCACCTTCCTATTTCAACGTACCTCTCTATAACGTGACCCAGCTGTAATGTCAGTGGTCTCATTGGTTTGATTTTTGGTTTGCTTGTAGGGCGCTGGCACCCACATTCAGTGACCGAGAAATTTTAGCACTGCTGTGAATAGTTTAGTCGCAAAATGAAGATTCACGGGTACCAAGCCCTTAACTTGGAGATAGGTAATTTTCCAACTTTCAGCAGCCCTGGGCGAGTTCTTTAGGGAAATGTGACTGTGTTTCCTGGTGCCCTTGTCTATGTCCAGCTACACATCAAGATGAGGATGGTCATTGTCAATTTCTGGGCTGCGAACGGGCATAAAGGTGAGAAAATGTCGGATTTTGACCATTTGTGCTCACCTTTGAATTTCAACGTACCTCTCTATAACATGACCCAGCTGTAATATCAGTGGTCGCATCGGTTTGATTTTTGGTCTGCTTGTAGGGCGCTGCCACCCGAATTCAGTGACCCAGAAAATTTGGCACTGCTGTGAATAGTTTAGTTGCAAAGTGAAGATTCATGGTAACCAAGCCTTAAATTTGGAGATAGGTAATTACGTGACCCAGCTGTAATGTCAGTGGTCGCATTGGTTTGATTTTTGGTTTGCTTGTAGGGCGCTAGCACCCACATTCAGTGACTGTGAAATTTTAGCACTGCTGTGAATAGTTTAGTCGCAAAATGAAGATTCACGGGTACCAAGCCCTAAACTTGGAGATAGGTAATTTTCCAGCTTTCAGCAGCCCTGGGCGAGTTCTTTAGAGAAATGTGACTGTTTTTCCTGGTGCCCTTGTCTATGTCCAGTTACACAACGAGATGAGGATGGTCATTGTCATTTTCTGATCTGCGAACGGGCATAAAGGTGAGAAAATGTCGGATTTTGACCATTTGTGCTCACCTTTGAATTTCAACGTACCTCTCTATAACATGACCCAGCTGTAATATCAGTGGTCGCATTGGTTTGATTTTTAGTCTGCTTGTAGGGCGCTGGCAGACGAATTCAGTGACCCCGAAAATTTGGCACTGCTGTGAATAGTTTAGTTGCAAAGTGAAGATTCATGGTAACCAAGCCTTAAATTTGGAGATAGGTAATTATCCAGCTTTCAGCAGCCCTGGGCAAGTTCTTTAGAGAAATGTGGGTCTTTTTCTGGGTGCCCTTGTCTATGTCCAGCTACAAAACGAGATGAGAATGGTCATTGTCAATTTCTGAGCTGCGAACGGGCGTAAAGGTGAGAAAATGTCGGATTTTGACCATTTGTGCTTACCTTCCTATTTCAACGTACCTCTCTATAACGTGACCCAGCTGTAATGTCAGTGGTCGCATTGGTTTGATTTTTGGTTTGCTTGTAGGGCGCTTGCACCCACATTCAGTGACTGTGATATTTTAGCACTGCTGTGAATAGTTTAGTCGCAAAGTGAAGATTCACGGGTACCAAGCCCTAAACTTGGAGATAGGTAATTTTCCAGCTTTCAGCAGCCCTGGGCGAGTTCTTTAGAGAAATGTGACTGTTTTTCCTGGTGCCCTTGTCTATGTCCAGCTACACAACGAGATGAGGATGGTCATTGTCATTTTCTGATCTGCGAACGGTCATAAAGGTGAGAAAATGTCGGATTTTGACCATTTGTGCTCACCTTTGAATTTCAACGTACCTCTCTATAACATGACCCAGCTGTAATATCAGTGGTCGCATTGGTTTGATTTTTGGTCTGCTTGTAGGGCGCTGGCACCCGAATTCAGTGACCCAGAAAATTTGGCACTGCTGTGAATAGTTTAGTCGCAAAGTGAAGATTCACGGGTACCAAGCCCTAAACTTGGAGATAGGTAATTATCCAGCTTTCAGCAGCCCTGGGCAAGTTCTTTAGAGAAATGTGGTTCTTTTTCTGGGTGCCCTTGTCTATGTCCAGCTACAAAACGAGATGAGAATGGTCATTGTCAATTTCTGAGCTGCGAACGGGCATAAAGGTGAGAAAATGTCGGATTTTGACCATTTGTGCTTACCTTCCTATTTCAACGTACCTCTCTATAACGTGACCCAGCTGTAATGTCAGTGGCCGCATTGGTTTGATTTTTGGTTTGCTTGTAGGGCGCTGGCACCCACATTCAGTGACCGAGAAATTTTAGCACTGCTGTGAATAGTTTAGTCGCAAAATGAAGATTCACGGGTACCAGGCCCTAAACTTGGAGATAGGTAATTTTCCAGCTTTCAGCAGCCCTGGGCGAGTTCTTTAGAGAAATGTGACTGTTTTTCCTGGTGCCCTTGTCTATGTCCAGCTACACAACGCGATGAGGATGGTCATTGTCATTTTCTGAGCTGCGAACGGGCATAAAGGTGAGAAAATGTCGGATTTTGACCATTTGTGCTCACCTTTGAATTTCAACGTACCTCTCTATAACATGACCCAGCTGTAATATGAGTGGTCGCATTGGTTTGATTTTTGGTCTGCTTGTAGGGCGCTGGCACCCGAATTCAGTGACCCACAAAGTTTGGCACTGCTGTGAATAGTTTAGTCGCAAAGTCTTCACTTTGCGACTAAACTTCATTCATGGGTACCAAGCCCTAAAGTGAAGATTTCAACGTACCTCTCTATAACGTGACCCAGCTGTAATGTCAGTGGTCGCATTGGTTTGATGTTTGGTTTGGTTGTAGGGCGCTGGCACCCACATTCAGTGACCGAGAAATTTTAGCACTGCTGTGAATAGTTGAGTCGCAAAATGAAGATTCACGGGTACCAAGCCCTTAACTTGGAGATAGGTAATTTTCCAGCTTTCAGCAGCCCTGGGCGAGTTCTTTAGAGAAATGTGACTGTTTTTCCTGGTGCCCTTGTCTATATCCAGCTACACAACAAGATGAGGATGGTCATTGTCAATTTCTGAGCTGCGAACGGGCATAAAGGTGAGAAAATGTCGGATTTTGACCATTTGTGCTCACCTTTGAATTTCAACGTACCTCTCTATAACATGACCCAGCTGTAATATCAGTGGTCGCATTGGTTTGATTTTTGGTCTGCTTGTAGGACGCTGGCACCCGAATTCAGTGACCCACAAAGTTTGGCACTGCTGTGAATAGTTTAGTCGCAAAGTCTTCACTTTGCGACTAAACTTCATTCATGGGTACCAAGCCCTAAACTTGGAGATAGGTAATTATCCAGCTTTCAGCAGCCCTGGGCAAGTTCTTTAGAGAAATGTGGGTCTTTTTCTGGGTGCCATTGTCTATGTCCAGCTACAAAACGAGATGAGAATGGTCATTGTCAATTTCTGAGCTGCGAACGGGCATAAAGGTGAGAAAATGTCGGATTTTGACCATTTGTGCTTACCTTCCTATTTCAACGTACCTCTCTATAACGTGACCCAGGTGTAATGTCAGTGGTCACATTGGTTTGATTTTTGGTTTGCTTGTAGGGCGCTGGCACCTAAATTCAGTGACCGAGAAATTTTAGCACTGCTGTGAATAGTTTAGTCGCAAAATGAAGATTCACGGGTACCAAGCCCTTAACTTGGAGATAGGTAATTTTCCAGCTTTCAGCAGCCCTGGGCGAGTTCTTTAGAGAAATGTGACTGTTTTTCCTGGTGCCCTTGTCTATGTCCAGCTACAAAACGAGATGAGGATGGTCATTGTCAATTTCTGAGCTGCGAACGGGCATAAAGGTGAGAAAATGTCGGATTTTGACCATTTCTGCTCACCTACCCATTTCAACGCACCTCTCTATAACGTGACCCAGCTGTAATGTCAGTGGTCGCATTGGTTTGATTTTTGGTCTGCTTGTAGGGCGCTGGCACCCGAATTCAGTGACCCAGGAAATTTCGCACTGCTGTGAATAGTTTAGTCGCAAAGTGAAGATTCACGGGTACCAAGCCCTAAACTTGGAGATAGGTAATTATCCAGCTTTCAGCAGCCCTGGGCAAGTTCTTTAGAGAAATGTGGGTCTTTTTCTGAGTGCCCTTGTCTATGTCCAGCTACAAAACGAGATGAGAATGGTCATTGTCAATTTCTGAGCTGCGAACGGGCATGAAGGTGAGAAAATGTCGGATTTTGACCATTTGTGCTCACCTTTGAATTTCAACGTACCTCTCTATAACATGATCCAGCTGTAATATCAGTGGTCGCATTGGCTTGATTTTTGGTCTGCTTGTAGGGCGCTGCCACCCGAATTCAGTGACCCCGAAAATTTGGCACTGCTGTGAATAGTTTAGTCGCAAAGTGAAGATTCACGGGTACCAAGCCCTTAACTTGGAGATAGGTAATTATCCAGCTTTCAGCAGCCCTGGGCAAGTTCTTTAGAGAAATGTGGGTCTTTTTCTGGGTGCCCTTGTCTATGTCCAGCTACAAAACGAGATGAGAATGGTCATTGTCAATTTCTGAGCTGCGAACGGGCATAAAGGTGAGAAAATGTCGGATTTTGACCATTTGTGCTTACCTTCCTATTTCAACGTACCTCTCTATAACGTGACCCAGCTGTAATGTCAGTGGTCGCATTGGTTTGATTTTTGGTTTGGTTGTAGGGCGCTGGCACCCACATTCAGTGACCGAGAAATTTTAGCACTGCTGTGAATAGTTGAGTCGCAAAATGAAGATTCACGGGTACCAAGCCCTTAACTTGGAGATAGGTAATTTTCCAGCTTTCAGCAGCCCTGGGCGAGTTCTTTAGAGAAATGTGACTGTTTTTCCTGGTGCCCTTGTCTATATCCAGCTACACAACAAGATGAGGATGGTCATTGTCAATTTCTGAGCTGCGAACGGGCATAAAGGTGAGAAAATGTCGGATTTTGACCATTTGTGCTCACCTTTGAAGGAGGCAGGCATAGTGGGATGGTCTAAGACCATGATTGAGAAACAGAGGGTACCAGGTTCAAGTCCTGCTTGGAAGCGGAAGGATTTTTTTCAGCCGTGCTGCGACCCACAGTTAATTGGGAACTCGTGGCCTGGCACGAGGGAAACATGGATGCAGTGAATGGGATTTCGGTCTTTGACCACTTTGTGGTGGGTCTGATCTACTCACCTCCCACCGCTTAGGAGCTGCATCTGCGCCTTGATCCAAGAGGGTGGTGGCGTTCCTGCGGATGCGGAAAACTGGGCCTTTGGCCGAGTCTCACGCGAACCGTGAAATTTTTTTTTTTTTTTTTTTGAATTTCAACGTACCTCTCTATAACATGACCCAGCTGTAATATCAGTGGTCGCATTGGTTTGGTTTTTGGTCTGCTTGTAGGGCGCTGCCACCCGAATTCAGTGACCCAGAAAATTTGGCACTGCTGTGAATAGTTTAGTCTCAAAGTGAAGATTCACGGGTACCAAGCCCTAAACATGGAGATAGGTAATTATCCAGCTTTTAGCAGCCCTGGGCAAGTTCTTTAGAGAAATGTGGGTCTTTTTCTGGGTGCCCTTGTCTATGTCCAACTACAAAACGAGATGAGAATGGTCATTGTCAATTTCTGAGCTGCGAACGGGCATAAAGGTGAGAAAATGTCGGATTTTGACCATTTGTGCTTACCTTCCTATTTCAACGTACCTCTCTATAACGTGACCCAGGTGTAATGTCAGTGGTCACATTGGTTTGATTTTTGGTTTGCTTGTAGGGCGCTGGCACCTAAATTCAGTGACCGAGAAATTTTAGCACTGCTGTGAATAGTTTAGTCGCAAAATGAAGATTCACGGGTACCAAGCCCTTAACTTGGAGATAGGTAATTTTCCAGCTTTCAGCAGCCCTGGGCGAATTCTTTAGAGAAATGTGACTGGTTTTCCTGGTGCCCTTGTCTACGTCCAGCTACACAACAAGATGAGGATGGTCATTGTCATTTTCTGATCTGCGAACAGGCATAAAGGTGAGAAAATGTCGGATTTTGACCATTTGTGCTCACCTTTGAATTTCAACGTACCTCTCTATAACATGACCCAGCTGTAATATCAGTGGTCGCATTGGCTTGATTTTTGGTCTGCTTGTAGGGCGCTGGCACCCGAATTCAGTGACCCAGAAAATTTGGCACTGCTGTGAATAGTTTAGTCGCAAAGTGAAGATTCACGGGTACCAAGCCCTAAACTTGGAGATAGGTAATTATCCAGCTTTCAGCAGCCCTGGGCAAGTTCTTTAGAGAAATGTGGGTCTTTTTCTGGGTGCCCTTGTCTATGTCCAGCTACAAAACGAGATGAGAATGGTCATTGTCAATTTCTGAGCTGCGAACGGGCATAAAGGTGAGAAAATGTCGGATTTTGACCATTTGTGCTTACCTTCCTATTTCAACGTACCTCTCTATAACGTGACCCAGGTGTAATGTCAGTGGTCGCATTGGTTTGATTTTTGGTTTGCTTGTAGGGCGCTGGCACCCAAATTCAGTGACCGAGAAATTTTAGCACTGCTGTGAATAGTTTAGTCGCAAAATGAAGATTCACGGGTACCAAGGCCTAAACTTGGAGATAGGTAATTTTCCAGCTTTCAGCAGCCCTGGGCGAGTTCTTTAGAGAAATGTGACTGTTTTTCCTGGTGCCCTTGTCTATGTCCAGCTACACAACGAGATGAGGATGGTCATTGTCAATTTCTGAGCTGCGAACGGGCATAAAGGTGAGAAAATGTCGGATTTTGACCATTTGTGCTCACCTTTGAATTTCAACGTACCTCTCTATAACATGACCCAGCTGTAATATCAGTGGTCGCATTGGTTTGATTTTTGGTCTGCGTGTAGGGCGCTGCCACCCGAATTCAGTGACCCACAAAATTTGGCACTGCTGTGAATAGTTAAGTCGCAAAGTGAAGATTCACGGGTACCAAGCCCTAAACTTGGAGATAGGTAATTATCCAGCTTTCAGCAGCCCTGGGCAAGTTCTTTGGAGAAATGTGGGTCTTTTTCTGGGTGCCCTTGTCTATGTCCAACTACAAAACGAGATGAGAATGGTCATTGTCAAATTCTGATCTGCGAACGGGCATAAAGGTGAGAAAATGTCGGATTTTGACCATTTGTGCTTACCTTCCTATTTCAACGCACCTCTCTATAACGTGACCCAGCTGTAATGTCAGTGGTCGCATTGGTTTGATTTTTGATTTGCTTATAGGGCGCTGGCACCCACATTCAGTGACCGAGAAATTTTAGCACTGCTGTGAATAGTTTAGTCGCAAAATGAAGATTCACGGGTACCAAGCCCTTAGCTTGGAGATATGTAATTTTCCAGCTTTCAGCAGCCCTGGGCGAGTTCTTTAGAGAAATGTGACTGTTTTTCCTGGTGCCCTTGTCTATGTCCAGCTACAAAACGAGATGAGGATGGTCATTGTCAATTTCTGAGCTGCGAACGGGCATAAAGGTGAGAAAATGTCGGATTTTGACCATTTGTGCTTACCTACCCATTTCAACGCACCTCTCTATAACGTGACCCAGCTGTAATGTCAGTGGTCGCATTGGTTTGATTTTTGGTCTGCTTGTAGGGCGCTGGCACCCGAATTCAGTGACCCAGGAAATTTGGCACTGCTGTGAATAGTTTAGTCGCAAAGTGAAGATTCACGGGTACCAAGCCCTAAACTTGGAGATAGGTAATTATCCAGCTTTCAGCAGCCCTGGGCAAGTTCTTTAGAGAAATGTGGGTCTTTTTCTGAGTGCCCTTGTCTATGTCCAGCTACAAAACGAGATGAGAATGGTCATTGTCAATTTCTCAGCTGCGAACGGGCATGAAGGTGAGAAAATGTCGGATTTTGACCATTTGTGCTCACCTTTGAATTTCAACGTACCTCTCTATAACATGACCCAGCTGTAATATCAGTGGTCGCATTGGCTTGATTTTTGGTCTGCTTGTAGGGCGCTGCCACCCGAATTCAGTGACCCCGAAAATTTGGCACTGCTGTGAATAGTTTAGTCGCAAAGTGAAGATTCACGGGTACCAAGCCCTTAACTTGGAGATAGGTAATTATCCAGCTTTCAGCAGCCCTGGGCAAGTTCTTTAGAGAAATGTGGGTCTTTTTCTGGGTGCCCTTGTCTATGTCCAGCTACAAAACGAGATGAGAATGGTCATTGTCAAATTCTGACCTGCGAACGGGCATAAAGGTGAGAAAATGTCGGATTTTGACCATTTGTGCTTACCTTCCTATTTCAACGCACCTCTCTATAACGTGACCCAGCTGTAATGTCAGTGGTCGCATTGGTTTGATTTTTGATTTGCTTATAGGGCGCTGGCACCCACATTCAGTGTACGAGAAATTTTAGCACTGCTGTGAATAGTTTAGTCGCAAAATGAAGATTCACGGGTACCAAGCCCTTAGCTTGGAGATATGTAATTTTCCAGCTTTCAGCAGCCCTGGGCGAGTTCTTTAGAGAAATGTGACTGTTTTTCCTGGTGCCCTTGTCTATGTCCAGCTACAAAACGAGATGAGGATGGTCATTGTCAATTTCTGAGCTGCGAACGGGCATAAAGGTGAGAAAATGTCGGATTTTGACCATTTGTGCTTACCTACCCATTTCAACGCACCTCTCTATAACGTGACCCAGCTGTAATGTCAGTGGTCGCATTGGTTTGATTTTTGGTCTGCTTGTAGGGCGCTGGCACCCGAATTCAGTGACCCAGGAAATTTGGCACTGCTGTGAATAGTTTAGTCGCAAAGTGAAGATTCACGGGTACCAAGCCCTAAACTTGGAGATAGGTGATTATCCAGCTTTCAGCAGCCCTGGGCAAGTTCTTTAGAGAAATGTGGGTCTTTTTCTGAGTGCCCTTGTCTATGTCCAGCTACAAAACGAGATGAGAATGGTCATTGTCAATTTCTGAGCTGCGAACGGGCATGAAGGTGAGAAAATGTCGGATTTTGACCATTTGTGCTCACCTTTGAATTTCAACGTACCTCTCTATAACATGACCCAGCTGTAATATCAGTGGTCGCATTGGCTTGATTTTTGGTCTGCTTGTAGGGCGCTGCCACCCGAATTCAGTGACCCCGAAAATTTGGCACTGCTGTGAATAGTTTAGTCGCAAAGTGAAGATTCACGGGTACCAAGCCCTTAACTTGGAGATAGGTAATTATCCAGCTTTCAGCAGCCCTGGGCAAGTTCTTTAGAGAAATGTGGGTCTTTTTCTGGGTGCCCTTGTCTATGTCCAGCTACAAAACGAGATGAGAATGGTCATTGTCAATTTCTGAGCTGCGAACGGGCATAAAGGTGAGAAAATGTCGGATTTTGACCATTTGTGCTTACCTTCCTATTTCAACGTACCTCTCTATAACGTGACCCAGCTGTAATGTCAGTGGTCGCATTGGTTTGATTTTTGGTTTGGTTGTAGGGCGCTGGCACCCACATTCAATGACCGAGAAATTTTAGCACTGCTGTGAATAGTTTAGTCGCAAAATGAAGATTCACGGGTACCAAGCCCTTAACTTGGAGATAGGTAATTTTCCAGCTTTCAGCAGCCCTGGGCGAGTTCTTTAGAGAAATGTGACTGTTTTTCCTGGTGCCCTTGTCTATATCCAGCTACACAACAAGATGAGGATGGTCATTGTCAATTTCTGAGCTGCGAACGGGCATAAAGGTGAGAAAATGTCGGATTTTGACCATTTGTGCTCACCTTTGAATTTCAACGTACCTCTCTATAACATGACCCAGCTGTAATATCAGTGGTCGCATTGGTTTGATTTTTGGTCTGCTTGTAGGGCGCTGGCACCCGAATTCAGTGACCCACAAAATTTGGCACTGCTGTGAATAGTTTAGTCGCAAAGTGAAGATTCATGGGTACCAAGCCCTAAACTTGGAGATAGGTAATTATCCAGCTTTCAGCAGCCCTGGGCAAGTTCTTTAGAGAAATGTGGGTCTTTTTCTGGGTGCCCTTGTCTATGTCCAGCTACAAAACGAGATGAGAATGGTCATTGTCAATTTCTGAGCTGCGAACGGGCATATAGGTGAGAAAATGTCGGATTTTGACCATTTGTGCTTACCTTCCTATTTCAACGTACCTCTCTATAACGTGACCCAGGTGTAATGTCAGTGGTCACATTGGTTTGATTTTTGGTTTGCTTGTAGGGCGCTGGCACCTAAATTCAGTGACCGAGAAATTTTAGCACTGCTGTGAATAGTTTAGTCGCAAAATGAAGATTCACGGGTACCAAGCCCTTAACTTGGAGATAGGTAATTTTCCAGCTTTCAGCAGCCCTGGGCGAGTTCTTTAGAGAAATGTGACTGGTTTTCCTGGTGCCCTTGTCTACGTCCAGCTACACAACAAGATGAGTGGGTCATTGTCATTTTCTGATCTGCGAATAGGCATAAAGGTGAGAAAATGTCGGATTTTGACCATTTGTGCTCACCTTTGAATTTCAACGTACCTCTCTATAACATGACCCAGCTGTAATATCAGTGGTCGCATTGGCTTGATTTTTGGTCTGCTTGTAGGGCGCTGGCACCCGAATTCAGTGACCCAGAAAATTTGGCACTGCTGTGAATAGTTTAGTCGCAAAGTGAAGATTCACGGGTACCAAGCCCTAAACTTGGAGATAGGTAATTATCCAGCTTTCAGCAGCCCTGGGCAAGTTCTTTAGAGAAATGTGGGTCTTTTTCTGGGTGCCCTTGTCTATGTCCAGCTACAAAACGAGATGAGAATGGTCATTGTCAATTTCTGAGCTGCGAACGGGAATAAAGGTGAGAAAATGTCGGATTTTGACCATTTGTGCTTACCTTCCTATTTCAACGTACCTCTCCATAACGTGACCCAGGTGTAATGTCAGTGGTCGCATTGGTTTGATTTTTGGTTTGCTTGTAGGGCGCTGGCACCCAAATTCAGTGACCGAGAAATTTTAGCACTGCTGTGAATAGTTTAGTCGCAAAATGAAGATTCACGGGTACCAAGCCCTAAACTTGGAGATAGTGTAATGGGTAGCCGAGTGGTAGGCGCGGTGAAATCAACAACAATTACTTTTATTCTACTTTCAGGTACACACCTGAGATATAATCGTTAGTGAAAGAAGAAGCGGCAAAATAAATAACTTTCTCTCCGGTGCTCACCTAGAGGCTGAATCCTTATTCTTCGAGTTAGCTTTCATTGCTATCCAATCTAATCTAATCTAATTAAAACAGGAAAAGCGCAGCTGCTTTTATGCAGCAAACGCCGTGTGCTTATATGCGAAGATACACTAAAATTAATATACATAATGTTGCTCCGTATTGCTTCCGTATTGCTTCCGTATTACTTCCGTATTACTTCCGTATCAGCCAGGCAGGGATACTACACCCTCCCTTCCTACAGATAATCACGCCCTCGTGATTTTCAAAAATTAGTGAAGAGTTATGAACACAGTGTCAACCGGAAGATGGCAAATTATATCGGAAATGATAACGTTTAGAGTAGACAGAAGAAATGAACTGATAACAAATCATAACGTAGAAGCACACAAGGTTCACACGATCTCACGGGGTCAAAAGGGAAAGAACTGTCCTCCAAATAGGACCTGAAACCACAGCACTCTTGCTGCACTACGCTGGCACAACCCGCCAGGAACATCGCAGTTCAAAAACCGAACTGAATACACTATAACTATAAGGGGCGTTGTCACACACATTGTCCCACGTTAGCTGGGTAAGCCGTGGCTCACCATGATCAGACGCCTACCAAACTAAACTGGATTCACACACTCGCATAAAGGAAGACTGAAGAGAACAGGGAGACTGAAGGAAGACAGGAAAGAAAATGCCATACCTGGAATCAGCGTTAGTAACCACGGCGGCGGCTGAAGCTACGGCCGAGGGCAAGCCAGGTTTTATCTTCATCTTGGTTGAGCCGGTCACTCAGAGCGGCTAGCTCGGCGTCAGACAAATGACCTGATTGACCTCCCTCCTCGTCTTGAATCGTGGTCTTCACATTGTCGATAGCATCGCTTTGCGCGACGTAAAGAGTGATGGTCTAGCCAGGAATAGTGTTGACGAAAATCTGCATCCCACCACGGAGACGAAGTACCAAGTGAAGAGTGGGCTCCTGCTTCCGACTGCGTGCCGGCGAAAATCAAACGCTGCTGGTCTTGGGGAATACCCTCCTTGTCTTGGTCAGCAGCCTGCATGTCGTCGTCCTCATCAGCTTCGCTATCACCACCGGTAGTATACATGTCGGTGGCGGGTCGTTTGGAATCGCCATTGGAGTCTCCAGTGTGTGCCGTGCGAAGAGAAGGGTGATCTATGCTAGCACCCTGACTGTGCTGCAGGCTAATAAGCAGGGCAAAGCCCAAGAAGGCAAGAAACATGATTCTCATCTTAATTCGTCGCACGGAGCTGCAGCGGGTTGAGCCATGGGGGTCTGGGGTCGAATCACGTTGTTTTATATAAAACTACACCGCTGCCACCAATGTAATGGGTAGCCGAGTGGTAGGCGCGGTGAAATCAACAACAATTACTTTTATTCTACTTTCAGGTACACACCTGAGATATAATCGTTAGTGAAAGAAGAAGCGGCAAAATAAATAACTTTCTCTCCGGTGCTCACCTAGAGGCTGAATCCTTATTCTTCGAGTTAGCTTTCATTGCTATCCAATCTAATCTAATCTAATTAAAACAGGAAAAGCGCAGCTGCTTTTATGCAGCAAACGCCGTATGCTTATATGCGAAAATACACTAAAATTAATATACATAATGTTGCTCCGTATTGCTTCCGTATTGCTTCCGTATTACTTCCGTATTACTTCCGTATCAGCCAGGCAGGGATACTACAATAGGTAATTTTCCAGCTTTCAGCAGCCCTGGGCGAGTTCTTTAGAGAAATGTGACTGTTTTTCCTGGTGCCCTTGTCTATGTCCAGCTACACAACGAGATGAGGATGGTCATTGTCAATTTCTGAGCTGCGAACGGGCATAAAGGTGAGATAATGTCGGATTTTGACCATTTGTGCTCACCTTTGAATTTCAACGTACCTCTCTATAACATGACCCAGCTGTAATATCAGTGGTCGCATTGGTTTGATTTTTGGTCTGCTTGTAGGGCGCTGGCACCCAAATTCAGTGACCCACAAAATTTGGCACTGCTGTGAATAGTTAAGTCGAAAAGTGAAGATTCACGGGTACCAAGCCCTAAACTTGGAGATAGGTAATTATCCAGCTTTCAGCAGCCCTGGGCAAGTTCTTTAGAGAAATGTGGGTCTTTTTCTGGGTGCCCTTGTCTATGTCCAGCTACAAAACGAGAAGAGAATGGTCATTGTCAATTTCTGACCTGCGAACGGGCATAAAGGTGAGAAAATGTCGGATTTTGACCATTTGTGCTTACCTTCCTATTTCAACGCACCTCTCTATAACATGACCCAGCTGTAATATCAGTGGTCGCATTGGCTTGATTTTTGGTCTGCTTGTAGGGCGCTGCCACCCGAATTCAGTGACCCCGAAAATTTGGCACTGCTGTGAATAGTTTAGTCGCAAAGTGAAGATTCACGGGGACCAAGCCCTTAACTTGGAGATAGGTAATTATCCAGCTTTCAGCAGCCCTGGGCAAGTTCTTTAGAGAAATGTGGGTCTTTTTCTGGGTGCCCTTGTCTATGTCCAGCTACAAAACGAGATGAGAATGGTCATTGTCAATTTCTGAGCTGCGAACGGGCATAAAGGTGAGAAAATGTCGGATTTTGACCATTTGTGCTTACCTTCCTATTTCAACGTACCTCTCTATAACGTGACCCAGGTGTAATGTCAGTGGTCACATTGGTTTGATTTTTGGTTTGCTTGTAGGGCGCTGGCACCTAAATTCAGTGACCGAGAAATTTTAGCACTGCTGTGAATAGTTTTGTCGCAAAATGAAGATTCACGGGTACCAAGCCCTTAACTTGGAGATAGGTAATTTTCCAGCTTTCAGCAGCCCTGGGCGAGTTCTTTAGAGAAATGTGACTGGTTTTCCTGGTGCCCTTGTCTACGTCCAGCTACACAACAATATGAGGATGGTCATTGTCATTTTCTGATCTGCGAACAGGCATAAAGGTGAGAAAATGTCGGATTTTGACCATTTGTGCTCACCTTTGAATTTCAACGTACCTCTCTATAACATGACCGAGCTGTAATATCAGTGGTCGCATTGGCTTGATTTTTGGTCTGCTTGTAGGGCGCTGGCACCCGAATTCAGTGACCCAGAAAATTTGGCACTGCTGTGCATAGTTTAGTCGCAAAGTGAAGATTCACGGGTACCAAGCCCTAAACTTGGAGATAGGTAATTATCCAGCTTTCAGCAGCCCTGGGCAAGTTCTTTAGAGAAATGTGGGTCTTTTTCTGGGTGCCCTTGTCTATGTCCAGCTACAAAACGAGATGAGAATGGTCATTGTCAATTTCTGAGCTGCGAACGGGAATAAAGGTGAGAAAATGTCGGATTTTGACCATTTGTGCTTACCTTCCTATTTCAACGTACCTCTCTATAACGTGACCCAGGTGTAATGTCAGTGGTCGCATTGGTTTAATTTTTGGTTTCCTTGTAGGGCGCTGGCACCCAAATTCAGTGACCGAGAAATTTTAGCACTCCTGTGAATAGTTTAGTCGCAAAATGAAGATTCACGGGTACCAAGCCCTAAACTTGGAGATAGGTAATTTTCCAGCTTTCAGCAGCCCTGGGCGAGTTCTTTAGAGAAATGTGACTGTTTTTCCTGGTGCCCTTGTCTATGTCCAGCTACACAACGAGATGAGGATGGTCATTGTCAATTTCTGAGCTGCGAACGGGCATAAAGGTGAGATAATGTCGGATTTTGACCATTTGTGCTCACCTTTGAATTTCAACGTACCTCTCTATAACATGACCCAGCTGTAATATCAGTGGTCGCATTGGTTTGATTTTTGGTCTGCTTGTAGGGCGCTGGCACCCGAATTCAGTGACCCACAAAATTTGGCACTGCTGTGAATAGTTAAGTCGCAAAGTGAAGATTCACGGGTACCAAGCCCTAAACTTGGAGATAGGTAATTATCCAGCTTTCAGCAGCCCTGGGCAAGTTCTTTAGAGAAATGTGGGTCTTTTTCTGGGTGCCCTTGTCTATGTCCAGCTACAAAACGAGAAGAGAATGGTCATTGTCAATTTCTGACCTGCGAACGGGCATAAAGGTGAGAAAATGTCGGATTTTGACCATTTGTGCTTACCTTCCTATTTCAACGCACCTCTCTATAACATGACCCAGCTGTAATATCAGTGGTCGCATTGGCTTGATTTTTGGTCTGCTTGTAGGGCGCTGCCACCCGAATTCAGTGACCCCGAAAATTTGGCACTGCTGTGAATAGTTTAGTCGCAAAGTGAAGATTCACGGGTACCAAGCCCTTAACTTGGAGATAGGTAATTATCCAGCTTTCAGCAGCCCTGGGCAAGTTCTTTAGAGAAATGTGAGTCTTTTTCTGGGTGCCCTTGTCTATGTCCAGCTACAAAACGAGATGAGAATGGTCATTGTCAATTTCTGAGCTGCGAACTGGCATAAAGGTGAGAAAATGTCGGATTTTGACCATTTGTGCTTACCTTCCTATTTCAACGTACCTCTCTATAACGTGACCCAGCTGTAATGTCAGTGGTCGCATTGGTTTGATTTTTGGTTTGGTTGTAGGGCGCTGGCACCCACATTCAGTGACCGAGAAATTTTAGCACTGCTGTGAATAGTTTAGTCGCAAAATAAAGATTCACGGGTACCAAGCCCTTAACTTGGAGATAGGTAATTTTCCAGCTTTCAGCAGCCCTGGGCGAGTTCTTTAGAGAAATGTGACTGTTTTTCCTGGTGCCCTTGTCTATATCCAGCTACACAACAAGATGAGGATGGTCATTGTCAATTTCTGAGCTGCGAACGGGCATAAAGGTGAGAAAATGTCGGATTTTGACCATTTGTGCTCACCTTTGAATTTCAACGTACCTCTCTATAACATGACCCAGCTGTAATATCAGTGGTCGCATTGGTTTGATTTTTCGTCTGCTTGTAGGGCGCTGGCACCCGAATTCAGTGATCCACAAAATTTGGCACTGCTGTGAATAGTTTAGTCGCAAAGTGAAGATTCACGGGTACCAAGCCCTTAACTTGGAGATAGGTAATTATCCAGCTTTCAGCAGCCCTGGGCAAGTTCTTTAGAGAAATGTGGGTCTTTTTCTGGGTGCCCTTGTCTATGTCCAGCTACAAAACGAGATGAGAATGGTCATTGTCAATTTCTGAGCTGCGAACGGGCATAAAGGTGAGAAAATGTCGGATTTTGACCATTTGTGCTTACCTTCCTATTTCAACGCACCTCTCTATAACGTGACCCAGCTGTAATGTCAGTGGTCGCATTGGTTTGATTTTTGATTTGCTTGTAGGGCGCTGGCACCCACATTCAGTGACCGAGAAATTTTAGCACTGCTGTGAATAGTTAAGTCGCAAAATGAAGATTCACGGGTACCAAGCCCTTAACTTGGAGAAAGGTAATTTTCCAGCTTTCAGCAGCCCTGGGCGAGTTCTTTAGAGAAATGTGACTGTTTTTCCTGGTGCCCTTGTCTATATCCAGCTACACAACAAGATGAGGATGGTCATTGTCAATTTCTGAGCTGCGAACGGGCATAAAGGTGAGAAAATGTCGGATTTTGACCATTTGTGCTCACCTTTGAATTTCAACGTACCTCTCTATAACATGACCCAGCTGTAATATCAGTGGTCGCATTGGTTTGATTTTTGGTCTGCTTGTAGGGCGCTGGCACCCGAATTCAGTGACCCACAAAATTTGGCACTGCTGTGAATAGTTAAGTCGCAAAGTGAAGATTCACGGGTACCAAGTCCTAAACTTGGAGATAGGTAATTATCCAGCTTTCAGCAGCCCTGGGCAAGTTCTTTAGAGAAATGTGGGTCTTTTTCTGGGTGCCCTTGTCTATGTCCAGCTACAAAACGAGAAGAGAATGGTCATTGTCAATTTCTGAGCTGCGAACGGGCATAAAGGTGAGAAAATGTCGGATTTTGACCATTTGTGCTTACCTTCCTATTTCAACGCACCTCTCTATAACATGACCCAGCTGTAATATCAGTGGTCGCATTGGCTTGATTTTTGGTCTGCTTGTAGGGCGCCGCCACCCGAATTCAGTGACCCCGAAAATTTGGCACTGCTGTGAATAGTTTAGTCGCAAAGTGAAGATTCACGGGTACCAAGCCCTTAGCTTGGAGATATGTAATTTTCCAGCTTTCAGCAGCCCTGGGCGAGTTCTTTAGAGAAATGTGACTGTTTTTCCTGGTGCCCTTGTCTATGTCCAGCTACAAAACGAGATGAGGATGGTCATTGTCAATTTCTGAGCTGCGAACGGGCATAAAGGTGAGAAAATGTCGGATTTTGACCATTTGTGCTTACCTACCCATTTCAACGCACCTCTCTATAACGTGACCCAGCTGTAATGTCAGTGGTCGCATTGGTTTGATTTTTGGTCTGCTTGTAGGGCGCTGGCACCCGAATTCAGTGACCCAGGAAATTTGGCACTGCTGTGAATAGTGTAGTCGCAAAGTGAAGATTCACGGGTACCAAGCCCTAAACTTGGAGATAGGTAATTATCCAGCTTTCAGCAGCCCTGGGCAAGTTCTTTAGAGAAATGTGGGTCTTTTTCTGAGTGCCCTTGTCTATGTCCAGCTACAAAACGAGATGAGAATGGTCATTGTGAATTTCTGAGCTGCGAACGGGCATGAAGGTGAGAAAATGTCGGATTTTGACCATTCGTGCTCACCTTTGAATTTCAACGTACCTCTTTACAACATGACCCAGCTGTAATATCAGTGGTCGCATTGGCTTGATTTTTGGTCTGCGTGTAGGGCGCTGGCACCCGAATTCAGTGACCCACAACATTTGGCACTGCTGTGAATAGTTTAGTCGCAAAGTGAAGATTCACGGGTACCAAGCCCTAAACTTGGAGATAGGTAATTATCCAGCTTTCAGCAGCCCTGGCCAAGTTCTTTAGAGAAATGTGGGTCTTTTTCTTGGTGTCCTTGTCTATGTCCAGCTACGAAACGAGATGAGAATGGTCATTGTCAATTTCTGAGCTGCGAACGGGCATAAAGGTGAGAAAATGTCGGATTTTGACCATTTGTGCTTACCTTCCTATTTCAACATACCTCTCTATAACGTGACCCAGCTGTAATGTCAGTGGTCGCATTGGTTTGATTTTTGGTTTGCTTGTAGGGCGCTGGCACCCACATTCAGTGACCGAGAAATTTTAGCACTGCTGTGAATAGTTTAGTCGCAAAATGAAGATTCACGGGTACCAAGCCCTTAACTTGGAGATAGGTAATTTTCCAGCTTTCAGCAGCCCTGGGCGAGTTCTTTAGAGAAATGTGACTGTTTTTCCTGGTGCCCTTGTCTATGTCCAGCTACACAACGAGATGAGGATGGTTATTGTCATTTTCTGATCTGCGAACGGGCATAAAGGTGAGAAAATGTCGGATTTTGACCATTTGTGCTCACCTTTGAATTTCAACGTACCTCTCTATAACATGACCCAGCTGTAATATCAGTGGTCGCATTGGTTTGATTTTTGGTCTGCTTGTAGGGCGCTGGCATCCACATTCAGTGACCCAAAAAATTTGGCACTGCTTTGAATAGTTTAGTCGCAAAGTGAAGATTCACGGGTACCAAGCCCTAAACTTGGAGATAGGTAATTATCCAGCTTTCAGCAGCCCTGGGCAAGTTCTTTAGAGAAATGTGGGTCTATTTCTGGGTGCCCTTGTCTATGTCCAGCTACAAAACGAGATGAGAATGGTCATTGTCAATTTCTGAGCTGCGAACGGGCATAAAGGTGAGAAAATGTCGGATTTTGACCATTTGTGCTTACCTTCCTATTTCAACGTACCTCTCTATAACGTGACCCAGGTGTAATGTCAGTGGTCACATTGGTTTGATTTTTGGTTTGCTTGTAGGGCGCTGGCACCTAAATTCAGTGACCGAGAAATTTTAGCACTGCTGTGAATAGTTTAGTCGCAAAATGAAGATTCACGGGTACCAAGCCCTTAACTTGGAGATAGGTAATTTTCCAGCTTTCAGCAGCCCTGGGCGAGTTCTTTAGAGAAATGTGACTGGTTTTCCTGGTGCCCTTGTCTACGTCCAGCTACACAACAATATTAGGATGGTCATTGTCATTTTCTGATCTGCGAACAGGCATAAAGGTGAGAAAATGTCGGATTTTGACCATTTGTGCTCACCTTTGAATTTCAACGTACCTCTCTATAACATGACCGAGCTGTAATATCAGTGGTCGCATTGGCTTGATTTTTGGTCTGCTTGTAGGGCGCTGGCACCCGAATTCAGTGACCCAGAAAATTTGGCACTGCTGTGAATAGTTTAGTCGCAAAGTGAAGATTCACGGGTACCAAGCCCTAAACTTGGAGATAGGTAATTATCCAGCTTTCAGCAGCCCTGGGCAAGTTCTTTAGAGAAATGTGGGTCTTTTTCTGGGTGCCCTTGTCTATATCCAGCTACAAAACGAGATGAGAATGGTCATTGTCAATTTCTGAGCTGCGAACGGGAATAAAGGTGAGAAAATGTCGGATTTTGACCATTTGTGCTTACCTTCCTATTTCAACGTACCTCTCTATAACGTGACCCAGGTGTAATGTCAGTGGTCGCATTGGTTTAATTTTTGGTTTCCTTGTAGGGCGCTGGCACCCAAATTCAGTGACCGAGAAATTTTAGCACTCCTGTGAATAGTTTAGTCGCAAAATGAAGATTCACGGGTACCAAGCCCTAAACTTGGAGATAGGTAATTTTCCAGCTTTCAGCAGCCCTGGGCGAGTTCTTTAGAGAAATGTGACTGTTTTTCCTGGTGCCCTTGTCTATGTCCAGCTACACAACGAGATGAGGATGGTCATTGGCAATTTCTGAGCTGCGAACGGGCATAAAGGTGAGATAATGTCGGATTTTGACCATTTGTGCTCACCTTTGAATTTCAACGTACCTCTCTATAACATGACCCAGCTGTAATATCAGTGGTCGCATTGGTTTGATTTTTGGTCTGCTTGTAGGGCGCTGGCACCCGAATTCAGTGACCCACAAAATTTGGCACTGCTGTGAATAGTTAAGTCGCAAAGTGAAGATTCACGGGTACCAAGCCCTAAACTTGGAGATAGGTAATTATCCAGCTTTCAGCAGCCCTGGGCAAGTTCTTTAGAGAAATGTGGGTCTTTTTCTGGGTGCCCTTGTCTATGTCCAGCTACAAAACGAGAAGAGAATGGTCATTGTCAATTTCTGACCTGCGAACGGGCATAAAGGTGAGAAAATGTCGGATTTTGACCATTTGTGCTTACCTTCCTATTTCAACGCACCTCTCTATAACATGACCCAGCTGTAATATCAGTGGTCGCATTGGCTTGATTTTTGGTCTGCTTGTAGGGCGCTGCCACCCGAATTCAGTGACCCCGAAAATTTGGCACTGCTGTGAATAGTTTAGTCGCAAAGTGAAGATTCACGGGTACCAAGCCCTTAACTTGGAGATAGGTAATTATCCAGCTTTCAGCAGCCCTGGGCAAGTTCTTTAGAGAAATGTGGGTCTTTTTCTGGGTGCCCTTGTCTATGTCCAGCTACAAAACGAGATGAGAATGGTCATTGTCAATTTCTGAGCTGCGAACGGGAATAAAGGTGAGAAAATGTCGGATTTTGACCATTTGTGCTTACCTTCCTATTTCAACGTACCTCTCTATAACGTGACCCAGGTGTAATGTCAGTGGTCGCATTGGTTTAATTTTTGGTTTCCTTGTAGGGCGCTGGCACCCAAATTCAGTGACCGAGAAATTTTAGCACTCCTGTGAATAGTTTAGTCGCAAAATGAAGATTCACGGGTACCAAGCCCTAAACTTGGAGATAGGTAATTTTCCAGCTTTCAGCAGCCCTGGGCGAGTTCTTTAGAGAAATGTGACTGTTTTTCCTGGTGCCCTTGTCTATGTCCAGCTACACAACGAGATGAGGATGGTCATTGGCAATTTCTGAGCTGCGAACGGGCATAAAGGTGAGATAATGTCGGATTTTGACCATTTGTGCTCACCTTTGAATTTCAACGTACCTCTCTATAACATGACCCAGCTGTAATATCAGTGGTCGCATTGGTTTGATTTTTGGTCTGCTTGTAGGGCGCTGGCACCCGAATTCAGTGACCCACAAAATTTGGCACTGCTGTGAATAGTTAAGTCGCAAAGTGAAGATTCACGGGTACCAAGCCCTAAACTTGGAGATAGGTAATTATCCAGCTTTCAGCAGCCCTGGGCAAGTTCTTTAGAGAAATGTGGGTCTTTTTCTGGGTGCCCTTGTCTATGTCCAGCTACAAAACGAGAAGAGAATGGTCATTGTCAATTTCTGACCTGCGAACGGGCATAAAGGTGAGAAAATGTCGGATTTTGACCATTTGTGCTTACCTTCCTATTTCAACGCACCTCTCTATAACATGACCCAGCTGTAATATCAGTGGTCGCATTGGCTTGATTTTTGGTCTGCTTGTAGGGCGCTGCCACCCGAATTCAGTGACCCCGAAAATTTGGCACTGCTGTGAATAGTTTAGTCGCAAAGTGAAGATTCACGGGTACCAAGCCCTTAACTTGGAGATAGGTAATTATCCAGCTTTCAGCAGCCCTGGGCAAGTTCTTTAGAGAAATGTGGGTCTTTTTCTGGGTGCCCTTGTCTATGTCCACCTACAAAACGAGATGAGAATGGTCATTGTCATATTCTGAGCTGCGAACTGGCATAAAGGTGAGAAAATGTCGGATTTTGACCATTTGTGCTTACCTTCCTATTTCAACGTACCTCTCTATAACGTGACCCAGCTGTAATGTCAGTGGTCGCATTGGTTTGATTTTTGGTTTGGTTGTAGGATGCTGGCACCCACATTCAGTGACCGAGAAATTTTAGCACTGCTGTGAATAGTTTAGTCGCAAAATAAAGATTCACGGGTACCAAGCCCTTAACTTGGAGATAGGTAATTTTCCAGCTTTCAGCAGCCCTGGGCGAGTTCTTTAGAGAAATGTGACTGTTTTTCCTGGTGCCCTTGTCTATATCCAGCTACACAACAAGATGAGGATGGTCATTGTCAATTTCTGAGCTGCGAACGGGCATAAAGGTGAGAAAATGTCGGATTTTGACCATTTGTGCTCACCTTTGAATTTCAACGTACCTCTCTATAACATGACCCAGCTGTAATATCAGTGGTCGCATTGGTTTGATTTTTGGTCTGCTTGTAGGGCGCTGGCACCCGAATTGAGTGACCCAGAAAATTTGGCACTGCTGTGAATAGTTAAGTCGCAAAGTGAAGATTCACGGGTACCAAGTCCTAAACTTGGAGATAGGTAATTATCCAGCTTTCAGCAGCCCTGGGCAAGTTCTTTAGAGAAATGTGGGTCTTTTTCTGGGTGCCCTTGTCTATGTCCAGCTACAAAACGAGAAGAGAATGGTCATTGTCAATTTCTGACCTGCGAACGGGCATAAAGGTGAGAAAATGTCGGATTTTGACCATTTGTGCTTACCTTCCTATTTCAACGCACCTCTCTATAACATGACCCAGCTGTAATATCAGTGGTCGCATTGGCTTGATTTTTGGTCTGCTTGTAGGGCGCTGCCACCCGAAGTCAGTGACCCCGGAAATTTGGCACTGCTGTGAATAGTTTAGTCGCAAAGTGAAGATTCACGGGTACCAAGCCCTTAGCTTGGAGATATGTAATTTTCCAGCTTTCAGCAGCCCTGGGCGAGTTCTTTAGAGAAATGTGACTGTTTTTCCTGGTGCCCTTGTCTATGTCCAGCTACAAAACGAGATGAGGATGGTCATTGTCAATTTCTGAGCTGCGAACGGGCATAAAGGTGAGAAAATGTCGGATTTTGACCTTTTGTGCTTACCTACCCATTTCAACGCACCTCTCTATAACGTGACCCAGCTGTAATGTCAGTGGTCGCATTGGTTTGATTTTTGGTCTGCTTGTAGGGCGCTGGCACCCGAATTCAGTGACCCAGGAAATTTGGCACTGCTGTGAATAGTGTAGTCGCAAAGTGAAGATTCACGGGTACCAAGCCCTAAACTTGGAGATAGGTAATTATCCAGCTTCAAGCAGCCCTGGGCAAGTTCTTTAGAGAAATGTGGGTCTTTTTCTGAGTGCCCTTGTCTATGTCCAGCTACAAAACGAGATGAGAATGGTCATTGTGAATTTCTGAGCTGCGAACGGGCATGAAGGTGAGAAAATGTCGGATTTTGACCATTCGTGCTCACCTTTGAATTTCAACGTACCTCTTTACAACATGACCCAGCTGTAATATCAGTGGTCGCATTGGCTTGATTTTTGGTCTGCGTGTAGGGCGCTGGCACCCGAATTCAGTGACCCACAACATTTGGCACTGCTGTGAATAGTTTAGTCGCAAAGTGAAGATTCACGGGTACCAAGCCCTAAACTTGGAGATAGGTAATTATCCAGCTTTCAGCAGCCCTGGCCAAGTTCTTTAGAGAAATGTGGGTCTTTTTCTTGGTGTCCTTGTCTATGTCCAGCTACGAAACGAGATGAGAATGGTCATTGTCAATTTCTGAGCTGCGAACGGGCATAAAGGTGAGAAAATGTCGGATTTTGACCATTTGTGCTTACCTTCCTATTTCAACGTACCTCTCTATAACGTGACCCAGCTGTAATGTCAGTGGTCGCATTGGTTTGATTTTTGGTTTGCTTGTAGGGCGCTGGCACCCACATTCAGTGACCGAGAAATTTTAGCACTGCTGTGAATAGTTTAGTCGCAAAATGAAGATTCACGGGTACCAAGCCCTTAACTTGGAGATAGGTAATTTTCCAGCTTTCAGCAGCCCTGGGCGAGTTCTTTAGAGAAATGTGACTGTTTTTCCTGGTGCCCTTGTCTATGTCCAGCTACACAACGAGATGAGGATGGTTATTGTCATTTTCTGATCTGCGAACGGGCATAAAGGTGAGAAAATGTCGGATTTTGACCATTTGTGCTCACCTTTGAATTTCAACGTACCTCTCTATAACATGACCCAGCTGTAATATCAGTGGTCGCATTGGTTTGATTTTTGGTCTGCTTGTAGGGCGCTGGCATCCACATTCAGTGACGCAGAAAATTTGGCACTGCTTTGAATAGTTTAGTCGCAAAGTGAAGATTCACGGGTACCAAGCCCTAAACTTGGAGATAGGTAATTATCCAGCTTTCAGCAGCCCTGGGCAAGTTCTTTAGAGAAATGTGGGTCTTTTTCTGGGTGCCCTTGTCTATGTCCAGCTACAAAACGAGATGAGAATGGTCATTGTCAATTTCTGAGCTGCGAACGGGCATAAAGGTGAGAAAATGTCGGATTTTGACCATTTGTGCTTACCTTCCTATTTCAACGTACCTCTCTATAACATGACCCAGCTGTAATATCAGTTTTCGCATTGGTTTGATTTTTGGTCGGTTTGTGGGGCGCTGGCACCCGAATTCAGTGACCCAGAAAATTTGGCACTGCTGTGAATAGTTTAGTCGCAAAGTGAAGATTCACGGGTACCAAGCCCTAAACTTGGAGATAGGTAATTATCCAGCTTTCAGCAGCCCTGGGCAAGTTCTTTAGAGAAATGTGGGTCTTTTTCTGGGTGCCCTTGTCTATGTCCAGCTACAAAACGAGATGAGAATGGTCATTGTCAATTTCTGAGCTGCGAACGGGCATAAAGGTGAGAAAATGTCGGATTTTGACCATTTGTGCTTACCTTCCTATTTCAACGTACCTCTCTATAACGTGACCCAGCTGTAATGTCAGTGGTCGCATTGGTTTGATTTTTGGTTTGCTTGTAGGGCGCTGGCACCCACATTCAGTGACCGAGAAATTTTAGCACTGCTGTGAATAGTTTAGTCGCAAAATGAAGATTCACGGGTACCAAGCCCTAAACTTGGAGAAAGGTAATTTTCCAGCTTTCAGCAGCCCTGGGCGAGTTTTTTAGAGAAATGTGACTGTTTTTTCTGATGCCCTTGTCTATATCCAGTTTACACAACAAGATGAGGACGGTCATTGTCAATTTCTGAGCTGCGAACGGGCATAAAGGTGAGAAAATGTCGGATTTTGACCATTTGTGCTCACCTTTGAATTTCAACGTACCTCTCTATAACATGACCCAGCTGTAATATCAGTGGTCGAATTGGTTTGATTTTTGGTCTGCTTGTAGGGCGCTGGCACCCGAATTCAGTGACCCAGAAAATTTGGCACTGCTGTGAATAGTTTAGTCGCAAAGTGAAGATTCACGGGTTCCAAGCCCTAAACTTGGAGATAGGTAATTTTCCAGCTTTCAGCAGCCCTGGGCGAGTTCTTTAGAGAAATGTGACTGTTTTTCCAGGTGCCCGCTGGGTCTTGTTATAGAGAGGTATGTTGAAAGTGACACGTGCGCACAAATGGTCAAAAAGCGACAATTTCTCACCTTTCTACCCTTTCGAAGCACAAGAACTGACCATCGCCACCCTGATATTGTTGTATAGCTGGACAAAGGGAAGTGCACGAAGAAAAAATTCCACATTTCAATAAACACTTCGCCCAGGGCTGCTCAACGCTGAACTCAACCTATCTCGAAGTTTTGGGCCTTTTTGCCCGTGATTCTTCACTTTGCGACTAAATTATTCACAGCAGCGCCAAATTTTCGCCGACACTGAATGCGGGTTCCAGCGACCTACAAGGAAACCGAAAATCAAATCCATGCGGCCACTCATATTACAGCTGGGTCATGTTATAGAGAGGTACGTTGAAAGTGACACGTGGGCGCAAACGGTCAAAAAGCGACAATTTCTCACCTTTCTACCCGTTTGAAGCACAAGAACTGACCATCGCCACCCTGATCTTGTTGTATAGCTGGACATAGGGAAGTGCACCAAGAAAAAATTCCGCATTTCAATAAACACTTCGCCCAGGGCTGCTCAACGCTAAACTCAAACTATCTCGAAGTTTTGGACCTTTTTGCCCGTGATTCTTCACTTTGCGACTAAACTATTCACAGCAGTGCCAAATGTTCGCCGTCACTGAATGCCAGTGCCAGCGGCCTACAAGGAAACCAAAAATCAAATCCATGCGACCACACATATTACAGCTGGGTCATGTTATAGAGAGGTACGTTGAAAGTGACACATGGGCACAAATGGTCAAAAAGCGACAATTTCTCACCTTTCGGCCCGTTCGAAGCTCAAGAACTGACCATCGCCACCCTGATCTTGTTGTATAGCTGAACATAGGGAAGTGCACCAAGAAAAAATTCCACATTTCAATAAATACTTCGCCCAGGGCTGCTCAACGCTGAACTCAACCTATCTCGAAGTTTTGGGCCTTTTTGCCCGTGATTTTTCACTTTGCGACTAAATTATTCACAGCAGAGCCAAATTTTCGCCGTCACTGAATGCGGGTGGCAGCGGCCTACAAGGAAACCAAAAATCAAATCCATGCGACCACTCATATTACAGCTGGGTCATGTTATAGAGAGGTACGTTGAAAGTGACACGTGGGCACAAACGGTCAAAAAGCGACAATTTCCCACCTTTCTGCCCGTTCGATGCTCAAGAACTGACCATCGCCACCCTGATCTTGTTGTATAGCTGGACATAGGGAAGTGCACCAAGAAAAAATTCCACATTTCAATAAACACTTCGCCCAGGGCTGCTCAATGCTGAACTCAACCTATCTCGAAGTTTTGGACCTTTTTGCGCGTGATTCTTCACTTTGCGACTAAACTATTCACAGCAGTGCCAAATTGTCGCCATCACTGAATGCGGGTGCCAGCGGCCTACAAGCAAACCAAAAATTTAAAAAAATGCGACCACTCACGTCACAGCTGGGTCATGTTATAGAGATGTACGTTGAAAGTGACACATGGGCACAAATGGTCAAAAAGCGACAATTTCTCACCTTTCTACCCGTTCGAAGCACAAGAACTGACCATCGCCACCCTGATCTTTTTGTATAGCTGGACATAGGGAAGTGAACCAAGACAAAATTCCACATTTCAATAAACACTTCGCCCAGGGCTGCTCAACGCTGAACTCAACCTATCTCGAAGTTTTGGGCCTTTTTGCCCGTGATTCTTCACTTTGCGACTAAATTATTCACAGCAGCGCCAAATTTTCGCCGTCACTGAATGCGGGTGCCAGCGGCCTACAAGGAAACCAAAAATCAAATCCATGCGACCACTCATATTACAGCTGGGTCATGTTATAGAGAGGTACGTTGAAAGTGACACGTGGGCACAAACGGTCAAAAAGCGACAACTTCCCACCTTTCTGCCCGTTCGATGCTCAAGAACTGACCATCACCACCCTGATCTTGTTGCATAGCTGGACATAGGGAAGTGCACCAAGAAAAAATTCCACATTTCAATAAACACTTCGCCCAGGGCTGCTCAATGCTGAACTCAACCTATCTCGAAGTTTTGGACCTTTTTGCCCGTGATTCTTCACTTTGCGACTAAACTATTCACAGCAGTGCCAAATTTTCGGGGTCACTGAATTCGGGTGCCAGCGCCCTACAAGCAGACCAAAAATCAAACCAATGCGACCACTGATATTACAGCTGGGTCATGTTATAGAGAGGTACGTTGAAATTCAAAGGTAAGCACAAATGGCAAAAATCCGACATTTTCTCACCTTTTTGCCCGTTCGCAGATCAGAAAATGACAATGACCATCTTCATCTCGTTGTGTAGCTGGACATAGACAAGGGCACCAGGAAAAACAGTCACATTTCTCTAAAGAACTCGCCCAGGGCTGCTGAAAGCTGGAAAATTACCTATCTCCAAGTTTAGGGCTTGGTACCCGTGAATCTTCACTTTGCGACTAAACTATTCACAGCAGTGCCAAATTTTCTGGGTCACTGAATTCGGGTGCCAGCGCCCTACAAGCAGACCAAAAATCAAACCAATGCGACCACTGATATTACAGCTGGGTCATGTTATAGAGAGGTACGTTGAAATTCAAAGGTGAGCACAAATGGTCAAAATCCGACATTTTCTCACCTTTATGCCCGTTCGCAGCTCAGAAATTGACAATGACCATCCTCATCTTGTTGTGTTGTTGGACATAGACAAGGGCACCAGGAAAAACAGTCACATTTCTAAAAAGAACTCGCCCAGGGCTGCTGAAAGCTGGAAAATTACCTATCTCCAAGTTAAGGGCTTGACTACCGTGAATCTTCATTTTGCGACTAAACTTTTCACAGCAGTGCTAAAATTTCTCGGTCACTGAATGTGGGTGCCAGCGCCCTACAAGCAAACCAAAAATCAAACCAATGCGACCACTGACATCACAGCTGGGTCACGTTATAGAGAGGTACGTTGAAATAGGAAGGTAAGCACAAAGGGTCAAAATCCGACATTTTCTCACCTTTATGCCCGTTCGCAGCTCAGAAATTGACAATGACCATTCTCATCTCGTTTTGTAGCTGGACATAGACAAGGGCACCCAGAAAAAGACCCACATTTCTCTAAAGAACTTGCCCAGGGCTGCTGAAAGCTGGAAAATTACCTATCTCCAAGTTTAGGGCTTGGTACCCGTGAATCTTCACTTTGCGACTAAACTATTCACAGTAGTGCCAAATTTTCTGGGTCACTGAATTCGGGTGCCAGCGCCCTACAAGCAAACCAAAAATCAAACCAATGCGACCACTGACATTACAGCTGGGTCACGTTATAGAGAGGTACGTTGAAATTCAAAGGTAAGCACAAATGGTAAAAATCCGACATTTTCTCACCTTTATGCCCGTTCGCAGCTCAGAAATTGACAATGACCATCCTCATCTTGTTGTGTAGCTGGACATAGACAAGGGCACCCAGAAAAAGACCCACATTTCTCTAAAGAACTTGCCCAGGGCTGCTGAAAGCTGGATAATTACCTATCTCCAAGTTAAGGGCTTGGTACCCGTGAATCTTCACTTTGCGACTAAACTATTCACAGCAGTGCCAAATTTTCGGGGTCACTGAATTCAGGTGCCAGCGCCCTACAAGCAGACCAAAAATTAGTCCAATGCGACCACTGATATTACAGCTGGGTCATGTAATAGAGAGGTACGTTGAAATTCAAAGGTGAGCACAAATGGTCAAAATACGACATTTTCTCACCTTTATGCCCGTTCGCAGATCAGAAAATGACAATGACCATCCTCAACTCGTTTTGTAGCTGGACATAGACAAGGGCACCAGGAAAAACAGTCACATTTCTCTAAAGAACTCGCCCAGGGCTGCTGAAAGCTGGAAAATTACCTATCTCCAAGTTTAGGGCTTGGTACCCGTGAATCTTCATTTTGCGACTAAACTATTCACAGCAGTGCTAAAATTTCTCGGTCACTGAATGTGGGTGCCAGCGCCCTACAAGCAAACCAAAAATCAAACCAATGCGACCACTGACATTACAGCTCGATCACGTTATAGAGAGGTACGTTGAAATATGAAGGTTAGCACAAATGGTCAAAATCCGACATTTTCTCACCTTTATGCCCGTTCGCAGCTCAGAAATTGACAATGACCATTCTCATCTCGTTTTGTAGCTGGACATAGACAAGGGCACCCAGAAAAAGACCCACATTTCTCTAAAGAACTTGCCCAGGGCTGCTGAAAGCTGGATAATTACCTATCTCCAAGTTTAGGGCTTGGTACCCGTGAATCTTCACTTTGCGACTAAACTATTCACAGCAGTGCCAAATTTTCTGGGTCACTGAATTCGGGTGCCAGCGCCCTACAAGCAGACCAAAAATCAAACCAATGCGACCACTGATATTACAGCTGGGTCATGTTATAGAGAGGTACGTTGAAATTCAAAGGTGAGCACAAATGGTGAAAATCCGACATTTTCTCACCTTTATGCCCGTTCGCAGATCAGAAAATGGCAATGACCATCCTCATCTCGTTTTGTAGCTGGACATAGACAAGGGCACCAGGAAAAACAGTCACATTTCTCTAAAGAACTCGCCCAGGGCTGCTGAAAGCAGGAAAAATTACCTATCTCCAAGTTTAGGGCTTGGTACCCGTGAATCTTCATTTTGCCACTAAACTATTCACAGCAGTGCTAAAATTTCTCGGTCACTGAATGTGGGTGCCAGCGCCCTACAAGCAAACCAAAAATCAAACCAATGCGACCACTGACATTACAGCTGGGTCACGTTATAGAGAGGTACGTTGAAATAGGAAGGTAAGCACAAATGGTCAAAATCCGACATTTTCTCACCTTTATGCCCGTTCGCAGATCAGAAAATGACAATGACCATCCTCATCTCGTTTTGTAGGTGGACATAGACAACGGCACCAGGAAAAACAGACACATTTCTCTAAAGAACTCGCCCAGGGCTGCTGAAAGCTGGAAAATTACCTATCTCCAAGTTTAGGGCTTGGTACCCGTGAATCTTCATTTTGCGACTAAACTATTCACAGCAGTGCTAAAATTTCTCGGTCACTGAATGTGGGTGCCAGCGCTCTACAAGCAAACCAAAAATCAAACCAATGCGACCACTGACATTACAGCTCGGTCACGTTATAGAGAGGTACGTTGAAATAGGAAGGTTAGCACAAATGGTCAAAATCCGACATTTTCTCACCTTTATGCCCGTTCGCAGCTCAGAAATTGACAATGACCATTCTCATCTCGTTTTGTAGCTGGACATAGACAAGGGCACCCAGAAAAAGACCCACATTTCTCTAAAGAACTCGCCCAGGGCTGCTGAAAGCTGGAAAATTACCTATCTCCAAGTTTAGGGCTTGGTACCCTTGAATCTTCATTTTGCGACTAAACTATTCACAGAAGTGCTAAAATTTCACAGTCACTGAATGTGGGTGCTAGCGCCCTACAAGCAAACCAAAAATCAAACCAATGCGACCACTGACATTACAGCTGGGTCACGTTATAGAGAGGTACGTTGAAATAGGAAGGTAAGCACAAATGGTCAAAATCCGACATTTTCTCACCTTTATGCCCGTTCGCAGCTCAGAAATTGACAATGACCATCCTCATCTTGTTGTGTAGCTGGACATAGACAAGGGCACCAGGAAAAACAGTCACATTTCTCTAAAGAACTCGCCCAGGGCTGCTGAAAGCTGGAAAATTACCTATCTCCAAGTTTAGGGCTTGGTACCCGTGAATCTTCACTTTGCGACTAAACTATTCACAGCAGTGCCAAATTTTCTGGGTCACTGAATTCGGGTGCCAGCGCCCTACAAGCAGACCAAAAATCAAACCAATGCGACCACTGATATTACAGCTGGGTCATGTTATAGAGAGGTACGTTGAAATTCAAAGGTAAGCACAAATGGTAAAAATCCGACATTTTCTCACCTTCATGCCCGTTCGCAGCTCAGAAATTGACAATGACCATCCTCATCTTGTTGTGTAGCTGGACATAGACAAGGGCACCCAGAAAAAGACCCACATTTCTCTAAAGAACTTGCCCAGGGCTGCTGAAAGCTGGATAATTACCTATCTCCAAGTTAAGGGCTTGGTACCCGTGAATCTTCACTTTGCGACTAAACTATTCACAGCAGTGCTAAAATTTCACAGTCACTGAATGTGGGTGCTAGCGCCCTACAAGCAAACCAAAAATCAAACCAATACGACCACTGACATTACAGCTGGGTCACGTTATAGAAAGGTACGTTGAAATAAGAAGGTAAGCACAAATGGTCAAAATCCGACATTTTCTCAACTTTATGCCCGTTCGCAGCTCAGAAATTGACAATGACCATTCTCATCTCCCTTTGTAGGTGGACATAGACAAGGGCACCCAGAAAAATACCCACATTTCTCTAAAGAACTTGCCCAGGGCTGTTGAAAGCTGGATAATTACCTATCTCCAAGTTTAGGGCTTGGTACCCGTGAATCTTCACTTTGCGACTAAACTATTCACAGCAGTGCCAAATTTTCTGGGTCACTGAATTCGGGTGCCAGCGCCCAACAAGCAGACCAAAATTCAAACCAATGCGACCACTGATATTACAGCTGGGTCATGTTATAGAGAGGTACGTTGAAATTCAAAGGTGAGCACAAATGGTCAAAATCCGACATTTTCTCACCTTTATGCCCGTTCGCAGCTCAGAAATTGACAATGACTATCCTCATCTTGTTGTGTAGCTGGAAATAGACAAGGGCACCAGGAAAAACAGTCACATTTCTATAAAGAACTCGCCCAGGGCTGCTGAAAGCTGGAAAATTACCTATCTCCAAGTTAAGGTCTTGGCACCCGTGAATCTTCATTTTGCGACTAAACTATTCACGGCAGTGCTAAAATTTCTCGGTCACTGAATGTGGGTGCCAGCGCCCTACAAGCAAACCAAAAATCAAACCAATGCGACCACTGACATTACAGCTGGGTCACGTTATAGAGAGGTAAGTTGAAATAGGAAGGTAAGCACAAATGGTCAAAATCCGACATTTTCTCACCTTTATGCCCGTTCGTAGCCCAGAAATTGCCAATGACCATTCTCATCTCGTTTTGTAGCTGGACATAGACAAGGGCACCCAGAAAAAGACCCACATTTCTCTAAAGAACTTGCCCAGGGCTGCTGAAAGCTGGATAATTACCTATCTCCAAGTTTAGGGCTTGGTACCCGTGAATCTTCACTTTGCGACTAAACTATTCACAGCAGTGCCAAATTTTCTGGGTCACTGAATTTGGGTGCCAGCGCCCTACAAGCAGACCAAAAATCAAACCAATGCGACCACTGATATTACAGCTGGGTCATGTTATAGAGAGGTACGTTGAAATTCAAAGGTGAGCACAAATGGTCAAAATCCGACATTTTCTCACCTTTATGCCCGTTCGCAGCTCAGAAATTGACAATGACCATCCTCATCTTGTTGTGTAGCTGGAAATAGACAAGGGCACCAGGAAAAACAGTCACATTTCTATAAAGAACTCGCCCAGGGCTGCTGAAAGCTGGAAAATTATCTATCTCCAAGTTAAGGTCTTGGCACCCGTGAATCTTCATTTTGCGACTAAACTATTCACAGCAGTGCTAAAATTTCTCGGTCACTGAATGTGGGTGCCAGCGCTCTACAAGCAAACCAAAAATCAAACCAATGCGACCACTGACATTACAGCTCGGTCACGTTATAGAGAGGTACGTTGAAATAGGAAGGTTAGCACAAATGGTCAAAATCCGACATTTTCTCACCTTTATGCCCGTTCGCGGCTCAGAAATTGACAATGACCATTCTCATCTCGTTTCGTAGCTGGACATAGACAAGGGCACCAAGAAAAAGACCCACATTTCTCTAAAGAACTTGCCCAGGGCTGCTGAAAGCTGGATAATTACCTATCTCCAAGTTTAGGGCTTGGTACCCGTGAATCTTCACTTTGCGACTAAACTATTCACAGCAGTGCCAAATTTTCTGGGTCACTAAATTCTGGTGCCAGCGCCCTACAAGCAGACCAAAAATCAAACCAATGCGACCACTGATATTACAGCTGGGTCATGTTATAGAGAGGTACGTTGAATTTCAAAGGTGAGCACAAATGGTCAAAATCCGACATTTTCTCACCTTTATGCCCCTTCGCAGCTCAGAAATTGACAATGACCATCCTCATCTTGTTGTGTAGCTGGACAAAGACAAGGGCACCAGGAAAAACAGTCACATTTCTCTAAAAAAATCGCCCAGAGCTGCTGAAAGCTGGAAAATTACCTATCTCCAAGTTAAGGGCTTGGTACCCGTGAATCTTCATTTTGCGACTAAACTATTCACAGCAGTGCTAAAATTTCACAGTCACTGAATGTGGGTGCCAGCGCCCTACAAGCAAACCAAAAATCAAACCAATGCGACCACTGACATTACAGCTGGGTCACGTTATAGAGAGGTACGTTGAAATAGGAAGGTAAGCACAAATGGTCAAAATCCGACATTTTCTCACCTTCATGCCCGTTCGCAGCTCAGAAATTGACAATGACCATTCTCATCTCCCTTTGTAGCTGGATAGAGACAAGGGCACCCAGAAAAATACCCACATTTCTCTAAAGAACTTGCCCAGGGCTGTTGAAAGCTGGATAATTACCTATCTCCAAGTTTAGGGCTTGGTACCCGTGAATCTTCACTTTGCGACTAAACTATTCACAGCAGTGCCAAATTTTCTGGGTCACTGAATTCAGGTGCCAGCGCCCTACAAGCAGACCAAAAATCAGTCCAATGCGACCACTGATATTACAGCTGGGTCATGTTATAGAGAGGTACGTTGAAATTCAAAGGTGAGCACAAATGGTCAAAATCCGACATTTTCTCGCCTTTATGCCCGTTCGCAGATCAGAAAATGACAATGACCATCCTCATCTCGTTTTGTAGCTGGACATAGACAAGGGCACCAGGAAAAACAGTCACATTTCTCTAAAGAACTCGCCCAGGGCTGCTGAAAGCCGGAAAATTACCTATCTCCAAGTTTAGGGCTTGGTACCCGTGAATTTTCATTTTGCGACTAAACTATTCACAGCAGTGCTAAAATTTCTCGGTCACTGAATGTGGGTGCCAGCGCCCTACAAGCAAACCAAAAATCAAACCAATGCGACCACTGACATTACAGCTGGGTCACGTTATAGAGAGGTACGTTGAAATAGGAAGGTAAGCACAAATGGTCAAAATCCGACATTTTCTCACCTTTATGCCCGTTCGAAGCCCAGAAATTTCCAATGACCATTCTCATCTCGTTTTGTAGCTGGACATAGACAAGGGCACCCAGAAAAAGACCCACATTTCTCGAAAGAACTTGCCCAGGGCTGCTGAAAGCTGGATAATTACCTATCTCCAAGTTTAGGGCTTGGTACCCGTGAATCTTCACTTTGCGACTAAACTATTCACAGCAGTGCCAAATTTCCTGGGTCACTGAATTCGGGTGCCAGCGCCCTACAAGCAGACCAAAAATCAAACCAATGCGACCACTGATATTACAGCTGGGTCATGTTATAGAGAGGTACGTTGAAATTCAAAGGTGAGCACAAATGGTCAAAATCCGACATTTTCTCACCTTTATGCCCGTTCGCAGATCAGAAAATGACAATGACCATCCTCATCTCGTTGTGTAGCTGGACATAGACAAGGGCACCAGGAAAAACAGTCACATTTCTATAAAGAACTCGCCCAGGGCTGCTGAAAGCCGGAAAATTACCTATCTCCAAGTTTAGGGCTTGGTACCCGTGAATCTTCATTTTGCGACTAAACTATTCACAGCAGTGCTAAAATTTCTCGGTCACTGAATGTGGGTGCCAGCGCCCTACAAGCAAACCAAAAATCAAACCAATGCGACCACTGACATTACAGCTGGGTCACGTTATAGAGAGGTACGTTGAAATAGGAAGGTAAGCACAAATGGTCAAAATCCGACATTTTCTCACCTTTATGCCCGTTCGAAGCCCAGAAATTGCCAATGACCATTCTCATCTCGTTTTGTAGCTGGACATAGACAAGGGCACCCAGAAAAAGACCCACATTTCTCTAAAGAACTTGCCCAGGGCTGCTGAAAGCTGGATAATTACCTATCTCCAAGTTTAGGGCTTGGTACCCGTGAATCTTCACTTTGCGACTAAACTATTCACAGCAGTGCCAAATTTTCTGGGTCACTGAATTTCGGTGCCAGCGCCCTACAAGCAGACCAAAAATCAAACCAATGCGACCACTGACATTACAGCTGGGTCACGTTATAGAGAGGTACGTTGAAATAGGAAGGTAAGCACAAATGGTCAAAATCCGACATTTTCTCACCTTTATGCCCGTTCGCAGCTCAGAAATTGACAATGACCATCCTCATCTTGTTGTGTAGCTGGACATAGACAAGGGCACCAGGAAAAACAGTCACATTTCTCTAAAGAACTCGCCCAGGGCTGCTGAAAGCTGGAAAATTACCTATCTCCAAGTTTAGGGCTTGGTACCCGTGAATCTTCACTTTGCGACTAAACTATTCACAGCAGTGCCAAATTTTCTGGGTCACTGAATTCGGGTGCCAGCGCCCTACAAGCAGACCAAAAATCAAACCAATGCGACCACTGATATTACAGCTGGGTCATGTTATAGAGAGGTACGTTGAAATTCAAAGGTAAGCACAAATGGTCAAAATCCGACATTTTCTCACCTTCATGCCCGTTCGCAGCTCAGAAATTGACAATGACCATCCTCATCTTGTTGTGTAGCTGGACATAGACAAGGGCACCCAGAAAAAGACCCACATTTCTCTAAAGAACTTGCCCAGGGCTGCTGAAAGCTGGATAATTACCTATCTCCAAGTTAAGGGCTTGGTACCCGTGAATCTTCACTTTGCGACTAAACTATTCACAGCAGTGCTAAAATTTCACAGTCACTGAATGTGGGTGCTAGCGCCCTACAAGCAAACCAAAAATCAAACCAATACGACCACTGACATTACAGCTGGGTCACGTTATAGAAAGGTACGTTGAAATAAGAAGGTAAGCACAAATGGTCAAAATCCGACATTTTCTCAACTTTATGCCCGTTCGCAGCTCAGAAATTGACAATGACCATTCTCATCTCCCTTTGTAGGTGGACATAGACAAGGGCACCCAGAAAAATACCCACATTTCTCTAAAGAACTTGCCCAGGGCTGTTGAAAGCTGGATAATTACCTATCTCCAAGTTTAGGGCTTGGTACCCGTGAATCTTCACTTTGCGACTAAACTATTCACAGCAGTGCCAAATTTTCTGGGTCACTGAATTCGGGTGCCAGCGCCCAACAAGCAGACCAAAATTCAAACCAATGCGACCACTGATATTACAGCTGGGTCATGTTATAGAGAGGTACGTTGAAATTCAAAGGTGAGCACAAATGGTCAAAATCCGACATTTTCTCACCTTTATGCCCGTTCGCAGCTCAGAAATTGACAATGACTATCCTCATCTTGTTGTGTAGCTGGAAATAGACAAGGGCACCAGGAAAAACAGTCACATTTCTATAAAGAACTCGCCCAGGGCTGCTGAAAGCTGGAAAATTACCTATCTCCAAGTTAAGGTCTTGGCACCCGTGAATCTTCATTTTGCGACTAAACTATTCACGGCAGTGCTAAAATTTCTCGGTCACTGAATGTGGGTGCCAGCGCCCTACAAGCAAACCAAAAATCAAACCAATGCGACCACTGACATTACAGCTGGGTCACGTTATAGAGAGGTAAGTTGAAATAGGAAGGTAAGCACAAATGGTCAAAATCCGACATTTTCTCACCTTTATGCCCGTTCGTAGCCCAGAAATTGCCAATGACCATTCTCATCTCGTTTTGTAGCTGGACATAGACAAGGGCACCCAGAAAAAGACCCACATTTCTCTAAAGAACTTGCCCAGGGCTGCTGAAAGCTGGATAATTACCTATCTCCAAGTTTAGGGCTTGGTACCCGTGAATCTTCACTTTGCGACTAAACTATTCACAGCAGTGCCAAATTTTCTGGGTCACTGAATTTGGGTGCCAGCGCCCTACAAGCAGACCAAAAATCAAACCAATGCGACCACTGATATTACAGCTGGGTCATGTTATAGAGAGGTACGTTGAAATTCAAAGGTGAGCACAAATGGTCAAAATCCGACATTTTCTCACCTTTATGCCCGTTCGCAGCTCAGAAATTGACAATGACCATCCTCATCTTGTTGTGTAGCTGGAAATAGACAAGGGCACCAGGAAAAACAGTCACATTTCTATAAAGAACTCGCCCAGGGCTGCTGAAAGCTGGAAAATTATCTATCTCCAAGTTAAGGTCTTGGCACCCGTGAATCTTCATTTTGCGACTAAACTATTCACAGCAGTGCTAAAATTTCTCGGTCACTGAATGTGGGTGCCAGCGCTCTACAAGCAAACCAAAAATCAAACCAATGCGACCACTGACATTACAGCTCGGTCACGTTATAGAGAGGTACGTTGAAATAGGAAGGTTAGCACAAATGGTCAAAATCCGACATTTTCTCACCTTTATGCCCGTTCGCGGCTCAGAAATTGACAATGACCATTCTCATCTCGTTTCGTAGCTGGACATAGACAAGGGCACCAAGAAAAAGACCCACATTTCTCTAAAGAACTTGCCCAGGGCTGCTGAAAGCTGGATAATTACCTATCTCCAAGTTTAGGGCTTGGTACCCGTGAATCTTCACTTTGCGACTAAACTATTCACAGCAGTGCCAAATTTTCTGGGTCACTAAATTCTGGTGCCAGCGCCCTACAAGCAGACCAAAAATCAAACCAATGCGACCACTGATATTACAGCTGGGTCATGTTATAGAGAGGTACGTTGAATTTCAAAGGTGAGCACAAATGGTCAAAATCCGACATTTTCTCACCTTTATGCCCCTTCGCAGCTCAGAAATTGACAATGACCATCCTCATCTTGTTGTGTAGCTGGACAAAGACAAGGGCACCAGGAAAAACAGTCACATTTCTCTAAAAAAATCGCCCAGAGCTGCTGAAAGCTGGAAAATTACCTATCTCCAAGTTAAGGGCTTGGTACCCGTGAATCTTCATTTTGCGACTAAACTATTCACAGCAGTGCTAAAATTTCACAGTCACTGAATGTGGGTGCCAGCGCCCTACAAGCAAACCAAAAATCAAACCAATGCGACCACTGACATTACAGCTGGGTCACGTTATAGAGAGGTACGTTGAAATAGGAAGGTAAGCACAAATGGTCAAAATCCGACATTTTCTCACCTTCATGCCCGTTCGCAGCTCAGAAATTGACAATGACCATTCTCATCTCCCTTTGTAGCTGGATAGAGACAAGGGCACCCAGAAAAATACCCACATTTCTCTAAAGAACTTGCCCAGGGCTGTTGAAAGCTGGATAATTACCTATCTCCAAGTTTAGGGCTTGGTACCCGTGAATCTTCACTTTGCGACTAAACTATTCACAGCAGTGCCAAATTTTCTGGGTCACTGAATTCAGGTGCCAGCGCCCTACAAGCAGACCAAAAATCAGTCCAATGCGACCACTGATATTACAGCTGGGTCATGTTATAGAGAGGTACGTTGAAATTCAAAGGTGAGCACAAATGGTCAAAATCCGACATTTTCTCGCCTTTATGCCCGTTCGCAGATCAGAAAATGACAATGACCATCCTCATCTCGTTTTGTAGCTGGACATAGACAAGGGCACCAGGAAAAACAGTCACATTTCTCTAAAGAACTCGCCCAGGGCTGCTGAAAGCCGGAAAATTACCTATCTCCAAGTTTAGGGCTTGGTACCCGTGAATTTTCATTTTGCGACTAAACTATTCACAGCAGTGCTAAAATTTCTCGGTCACTGAATGTGGGTGCCAGCGCCCTACAAGCAAACCAAAAATCAAACCAATGCGACCACTGACATTACAGCTGGGTCACGTTATAGAGAGGTACGTTGAAATAGGAAGGTAAGCACAAATGGTCAAAATCCGACATTTTCTCACCTTTATGCCCGTTCGAAGCCCAGAAATTTCCAATGACCATTCTCATCTCGTTTTGTAGCTGGACATAGACAAGGGCACCCAGAAAAAGACCCACATTTCTCGAAAGAACTTGCCCAGGGCTGCTGAAAGCTGGATAATTACCTATCTCCAAGTTTAGGGCTTGGTACCCGTGAATCTTCACTTTGCGACTAAACTATTCACAGCAGTGCCAAATTTCCTGGGTCACTGAATTCGGGTGCCAGCGCCCTACAAGCAGACCAAAAATCAAACCAATGCGACCACTGATATTACAGCTGGGTCATGTTATAGAGAGGTACGTTGAAATTCAAAGGTGAGCACAAATGGTCAAAATCCGACATTTTCTCACCTTTATGCCCGTTCGCAGATCAGAAAATGACAATGACCATCCTCATCTCGTTGTGTAGCTGGACATAGACAAGGGCACCAGGAAAAACAGTCACATTTCTATAAAGAACTCGCCCAGGGCTGCTGAAAGCCGGAAAATTACCTATCTCCAAGTTTAGGGCTTGGTACCCGTGAATCTTCATTTTGCGACTAAACTATTCACAGCAGTGCTAAAATTTCTCGGTCACTGAATGTGGGTGCCAGCGCCCTACAAGCAAACCAAAAATCAAACCAATGCGACCACTGACATTACAGCTGGGTCACGTTATAGAGAGGTACGTTGAAATAGGAAGGTAAGCACAAATGGTCAAAATCCGACATTTTCTCACCTTTATGCCCGTTCGAAGCCCAGAAATTGCCAATGACCATTCTCATCTCGTTTTGTAGCTGGACATAGACAAGGGCACCCAGAAAAAGACCCACATTTCTCTAAAGAACTTGCCCAGGGCTGCTGAAAGCTGGATAATTACCTATCTCCAAGTTTAGGGCTTGGTACCCGTGAATCTTCACTTTGCGACTAAACTATTCACAGCAGTGCCAAATTTTCTGGGTCACTGAATTTGGGTGCCAGCGCCCTACAAGCAGACCAAAAATCAAACCAATGCGACCACTGATATTACAGCTGGGTCATGTTATAGAGAGGTACGTTGAAATTCAAAGGTGAGCACAAATGGTCAAAATCCGACATTTTCTCACCTTTATGCCCGTTCGCAGATCAGAAAATGACAATGACCATCCTCATCTCGTTGTGTAGCTGGACATAGACAAGGGCACCAGGAAAAACAGTCACATTTCTATAAAGAACTCGCCCAGGGCTGCTGAAAGCTGGAAAATTACCTATCTCCAAGTTTAGGGCTTGGTACCCGTGAATCTTCACTTTGCGACTAAACTATTCACAGCAGTGCTAAAATTTCACAGTCACTGAATGTGGGTGCTAGCACCCTACAAGCAAACCAAAAATCAAACCAATACGACCACTGACATTACAGCTGGGTCACGTTATAGAAAGGTACGTTGAAATAAGAAGGTGAGCACAAATGGTCAAAATCCGACATTTTCTCACCTTTATGCCCGTTCGCAGCTCAGAAATTGCCAATGACCATTCTCATCTCCCTTTGTAGGTGGACATAGACAAGGGCACCCAGAAAAATACCCACATTTCTCTAAAGAACTTGCCCAGGGCTGTTGAAAGCTGGATAATTACCTATCTCCAAGTTTAGGGCTTGGTACCCGTGAATCTTCACTTTGCGACTAAACTATTCACAGCAGTGCCAAATTTTCTGGGTCACTGAATTCGGGTGCCAGCGCCCAACAAGCAGACCAAAAATCAAACCAATGCGACCACTGATATTACAGCTGGGTCATGTTATAGAGAGGTACGTTGAAATTCAAAGGTGAGCACAAATGGTCAAAATCCGACATTTTCTTCCCTTTATGCCCGTTCGCAGCTCAGAAATTGACAATGACCATCCTCATCTTGTTGTGTAGCTGGAAATAGACAAGGGCACCAGTTAGGAGATAGGTAATTTTCCAGCTTTCAGCAGCCCTGGGCGAGTTCTTTAGAGAAATGTGACTGTTTTTCCTGGTGCCCTTGTCTATATCCAGCTACACAACAAGATGAGGATGGTCATTGTCAATTTCTGAGCTGCGAACGGGCACAAAGGTTAGAAAATGTCGGATTTTGACCATTTGTGCTCACCTTTGAATTTCAACGTACCTCTCTATAACATGACCCAGCTGTAATATCAGTGGTCGCATTGGTTTGATTTTTGGTCTGCTTGTAGGGCGCTGGCACCCGAATTCAGTGACCCACAAAATTTGGCACTGCTGTGAATAGTTTAGTCGCAAAGTGAAGATTCATGGGTACCAAGCCCTAAACTTGGAGATAGGTAATTATCCAGCTTTCAGCAGCCCTGGGCAAGTTCTTTAGAGAAATGTGGGTCTTTTTCTGGGTGCCCTTGTCTATGTCCAGCTACAAAACGAGATGAGAATGGTCATTGTCAATTTCTGAGCTGCGAACGGGCATAAAGGTGAGAAAATGTCGGATTTTGACCATTTGTGCTAACCTTCCTATTTCAACGTACCTCTCTATAACGTGACCCAGGTGTAATGTCAGTGGTCACATTGGTTTGATTTTTGGTTTGCTTGTAGGGCGCTGCCACCTAAATTCAGTGACCGAGAAATTTTAGCACTGCTGTGAATAGTTTAGTCGCAAAATGAAGATTCACGGGTACCAAGCCCTTAACTTGGAGATAGGTAATTTTCCAGCTTTCAGCAGCCCTGGGCGAGTTCTTTAGAGAAATGTGACTGGTTTTCCTGGTGCCCTTGTCTACGTCCAGCTACACAACAATATGAGGATGGTCATTGTCATTTTCTGATCTGCGAACAGGCATAAAGGTGAGAAAATGTCGGATTTTGACCATTTGTGCTCACCTTTGAATTTCAACGTACCTCTCTATAACATGACCCAGCTGTAATATCAGTGGTCGCATTGGCTTGATTTTTGGTCTGCTTGTAGGGCGCTGGCACCCGAATTCAGTGACCCAGAAAATTTGGCACTGCTGTGAATAGTTTAGTCGCAAAGTGAAGATTCACAGGTACCAAGCCCTAAACTTGGAGATAGGTAATTATCCAGCTTTCAGCAGCCCTGGGCAAGTTCTTTAGAGAAATGTGGGTCTTTTTCTGGGTGCCCTTGTCTATGTCCAGCTACAAAACGAGATGAGAATGGTCATTGTCAATTTCTGAGCTGCGAACGGGAATAAAGGTGAGAAAATGTCGGATTTTGACCATTTGTGCTTACCTTCCTATTTCAACGTACCTCTCTATAACGTGACCCAGGTGTAATGTCAGTGGTCGCATTGGTTTGATTTTTGGTTTGCTTGTAGGGCGCTGGCACCCAAATTCAGTGACCGAGAAATTTTAGCACTGCTGTGAATAGTTTAGTTGCAAAATGAAGATTCACGGGTACCAAGCCCTAAACTTGGAGATAGGTAATTTTCCAGCTTTCAGCAGCCCTGGGCGAGTTCTTTAGAGAAATGTGACTGTTTTTCCTGGTGCCCTTGTCTATGTCCAGCTACACAACGAGATGAGGATGGTCATTGGCAATTTCTGAGCTGCGAACGGGCATAAAGGTGAGATAATGTCGGATTTTGACCATTTGTGCTCACCTTTGAATTTCAACGTACCTCTCTATAACATGACCCAGCTGTAATATCAGTGGTCGCATTGGTTTGATTTTTGGTCTGCTTGTAGGGCGCTGGCACCCGAATTCAGTGACCCAGAAAATTTGGCACTGCTGTGAATAGTTAAGTCGCAAAGTGAAGATTCAAGGGTACCAAGCCCTAAACTTGGAGATAGGTAATTATCCAGCTTTCAGCAGCCCTGGGCAAGTTCTTTAGAGAAATGTGGGTCTTTTTCTGGGTGCCCTTGTCTAAGTCCAGCTACAAAACGAGAAGAGAATGGTCATTGTCAATTTCTGACCTGCGAACGGGCATAAAGGTGAGAAAATGTCGGATTTTGACCATTTGTGCTTACCTTCCTATTTCAACGCACCTCTCTATAACATGACCCAGCTGTAATATCAGTGGTCGCATTGGCTTGATTTTTGGTCTGCTTGTAGGGCGCTGCCACCCGAATTCAGTGACCCCGAAAATTTGGCACTGCTGTGAATAGTTTAGTCGCAAAGTGAAGATTCACGGGTACCAAGCCCTTAACTTGGAGATAGGTAATTATCCAGCTTTCAGCAGCCCTGGGCAAGTTCTTTAGAGAAATGTGGGTCTTTTTCTGGGTGCCCTTGTCTATGTCCAGCTACAAAACGAGATGAGAATGGTCATTGTCAATTTCTGAGCTGCGAACTGGCATAAAGGTGAGAAAATGTCGGATTTTGACCATTTGTGCTTACCTTCCTATTTCAACGTACCTCTCTATAACGTGACCCAGCTGTAATGTCAGTGGTCGCATTGGTTTGATTTTTGGTTTGGTTGTAGGGCGCTGGCACCCACATTCAGTGACCGAGAAATTTTAGCACTGCTGTGAATAGTTTAGTCGCAAAATGAAGATTCACGGGTACCAAGCCCTTAACTTGGAGATAGGTAATTTTCCGGCTTTCAGCAGCCCTGGGCGAGTTCTTTAGAGAAATGTGACTGTTTTTCCTGGTGCCCTTGTCTATATCCAGCTACACAACAAGATGAGGATGGTCATTGTCAATTTCTGAGCTGCGAACGGGCATAAAGGTGAGAAAATGTCGGATTTTGACCATTTGTGCTCACCTTTGAATTTCAACGTACCTCTCTATAACATGACCCAGCTGTAATATCAGTGGTCGCATTGGTTTGATTTTTCGTCTGCTTGTAGGGCGCTGGCACCCGAATTCAGTGACCCACAAAATTTGGCACTGCTGTGAATAGTTTAGTCGCAAAGTGAAGATTCATGGGTACCAAGCCCTAAACTTGGAGATAGGTAATTATCCAGCTTTCAGCAGCCCTGGGCAAGTTCTTTAGAGAAATGTGGGTCTTTTTCTGGGTGCCCTTGTCTATGTCCAGCTACAAAACGAGATGAGAATGGTCATTGTCAATTTCTGAGCTGCGAACGGGCATAAAGGTGAGAAAATGTCGGATTTTGACCATTTGTGCTTACCTTCCTATTTCAACGTACCTCTCTATAACGTGACCCAGGTGTAATGTCAGTGGTCGCATTGGTTTGATTTTTGGTTTGCTTGTAGGGCGCTGGCACCTAAATTCAGTGACCGAGAAATTTTAGCACTGCTGTGAATAGTTTAGTCGCAAAATGAAGATTCACGGGTACCAAGCCCTTAACTTGGAGATAGGTAATTTTCCAGCTTTCAGCAGCCCTGGGCGAGTTCTTTAGAGAAATGTGACTGGTTTTCCTGGTGCCCTTGTCTACGTCCAGCTACACAACAATATGAGGATGGTCATTGTCATTTTCTGATCTGCGAACAGGCATAAAGGTGAGAAAATGTCGGATTTTGACCATTTGTGCTCACCTTTGAATTTCAACGTACCTCTCTATAACATTACCCAGCTGTAATATCAGTGGTCGCATTGGCTTGATTTTTGGTCTGCTTGTAGGGCGCTGGCACCCGAATTCAGTGACCCAGAAAATTTGGCACTGCTGTGAATAGTTTAGTCGCAAAGTGAAGATTCACGGGTACCAAGCCCTTAACTTGGAGATAGGTAATTATCCAGCTTTCAGCAGCCCTGGGCAAGTTCTTTAGAGAAATGTGGGTCTTTTTCTTGGTGCCCTTGTCTATGTCCAGCTACAAAACGAGATGAGAATGGTCATTGTCAATTTCTGAGCTGCGAACAGGCATAAAGGTGAGAAAATGTCGGATTTTGACCATTTGTGCTTACCTTCCTATTTCAACGTACCTCTCTATAACGTGACCCAGCTGTAATGTCAGTGGTCGCATTGGTTTGATTTTTGGTTTGGTTGTAGGGCGCTGGCACCCACATTCAGTGACCGAGAAATTTTAGCACTGCTGTGAATAGTTAAGTCGCAAAATGAAGATTCACGGGTACCAAGCCCTTAACTTGGAGATAGGTAATTTTCCAGCTTTCAGCAGCCCTGGGCGAGTTCTTTAGAGAAATGTGACTGTTTTTCCTGGTGCCCTTGTCTATATCCAGCTACACAACAAGATGAGGATGGTCATTGTCAATTTCTGAGCTGCGAACGGGCATAAAGGTGAGAAAATGTCGGATTTTGACCATTTGTGCTCACCTTTGAATTTCAACGTACCTCTCTATAACATGACCCAGCTGTAATATCAGTGGTCGCATTGGTTTGATTTTTGGTCTGCTTGTAGGGCGCTGGCACCCGAATTCAGTGACCCAGAAAATTTGGCACTGCTGTGAATAGTTAAGTCGCAAAGTGAAGATTCACGGGTACCAAGTCCTAAACTTGGAGATAGGTAATTATCCAGCTTTCAGCAGCCCTGGGCAAGTACTTTAGAGAAATGTGGGTCTTTTTCTGGGTGCCCTTGTCTATGTCCAGCTACAAAACGAGAAGAGAATGGTCATTGTCAATTTCTGACCTGCGAACGGGCATAAAGGTGAGAAAATGTCGGATTTTGACCATTTGTGCTTACCTTCCTATTTCAACGCACCTCTCTATAACATGACCCAGCTGTAATATCAGTGGTCGCATTGGCTTGATTTTTGGTCTGCTTGTAGGGCGCTGCCACCCGAATTCAGTGACCCCGAAAATTTGGCACTGCTGTGAATAGTTTAGTCGCAAAGTGAAGATTCACGGGTACCAAGCCCTTAACTTGGAGATAGGTAATTATCCAGCTTTCAGCAGCCCTGGGCAAGTTCTTTAGAGAAATGTGGGTCTTTTTCTGGGTGCCCTTGTCTATGTCCAGCTACAAAACGAGATGAGAATGGTCATTGTCAATTTCTGAGCTGCGAACGGGCATAAAGGTGAGAAAATGTCGGATTTTGACCATTTGTGCTTACCTTCCTATTTCAACGCACCTCTCTATAACGTGACCCAGCTGTAATGTCAGTGGTCGCATTGGTTTGATTTTTGATTTGCTTGTAGGGCGCTGGCACCCACATTCAGTGACCGAGAAATTTTAGCACTGCTGTGAATAGTTAAGTCGCAAAATGAAGATTCACGGGTACCAAGCCCTTAACTTGGAGAAAGGTAATTTTCCAGCTTTCAGCAGCCCTGGGCGAGTTCTTTAGAGAAATGTGACTGTTTTTCCTGGTGCCCTTGTCTATATCCAGCTACACAACAAGATGAGGATGGTCATTGTCAATTTCTGAGCTGCGAACGGGCATAAAGGTGAGAAAATGTCGGATTTTGACCATTTGTGCTCACCTTTGAATTTCAACGTACCTCTCTATAACATGACCCAGCTGTAATATCAGTGGTCGCATTGGTTTGATTTTTGGTCTGCTTGTAGGGCGCTGGCACCCGAATTCAGTGACCCAGAAAATTTGGCACTGCTGTGAATAGTTAAGTCGCAAAGTGAAGATTCACGGGTACCAAGTCCTAAACTTGGAGATAGGTAATTATCCAGCTTTCAGCAGCCCTGGGCAAGTTCTTTAGAGAAATGTGGGTCTTTTTCTGGGTGCCCTTGTCTATGTCCAGCTACAAAACGAGAAGAGAATGGTCATTGTCAATTTCTGACCTGCGAACGGGCATAAAGGTGAGAAAATGTCGGATTTTGACCATTTGTGCTTACCTTCCTATTTCAACGCACCTCTCTATAACATGACCCAGCTGTAATATCAGTGGTCGCATTGGCTTGATTTTTGGTCTGCTTGTAGGGCGCTGCCACTTGAATTCAGTGACCCCGAAAATTTGGCACTGCTGTGAATAGTTTAGTCGCAAAGTGAAGATTCACGGGTACCAAGCCCTTAGCTTGGAGATATGTAATTTTCCAGCTTTCAGCAGCCCTGGGCGAGTTCTTTAGAGAAATGTGACTATTTTTCCTGGTGCCCTTGTCTATATCCAGCTACACAACAAGATGAGGATGGTCATTGTCAATTTCTGAGCTGCGAACGGGCATAAAGGTGAGAAAATGTCGGATTTTGACCATTTGTGCTCACCTTTGAATTTCAACGTACCTCTCTATAACATGACCCAGCTGTAATATCAGTGGTCGCATTGGTTTGATTTTTGGTCTGCTTGTAGGGCGCTGGCACCCGAATTCAGTGACCCAGAAAATTTGGCACTGCTGTGAATAGTTAAGTCGCAAAGTGAAGATTCACGGGTACCAAGTCCTAAACTTGGAGATAGGTAATTATCCAGCTTTCAGCAGCCCTGGGCAAGTTCTTTAGAGAAATGTGGGTCTTTTTCTGTGTGCCCTTGTCTATGTCCAGCTACAAAACGAGAAGAGAATGGTCATTGTCAATTTCTGACCTGCGAACGGGCATAAAGGTGAGAAAATGTCGGATTTTGACCATTTGTGCTTACCTTCCTATTTCAACGCACCTCTCTATAACATGACCCAGCTGTAATATCAGTGGTCGCATTGGCTTGATTTTTGGTCTGCTTGTAGGGCGCTGCCACTTGAATTCAGTGACCCCGAAAATTTGGCACTGCTGTGAATAGTTTAGTCGCAAAGTGAAGATTCACGGGTACCAAGCCCTTAGCTTGGAGATATGTAATTTTCCAGCTTTCAGCAGCCCTGGGCGAGTTCTTTAGAGAAATGTGACTGTTTTTCCTGGTGCCCTTGTCTATGTCCAGCTACAAAACGAGATGAGGATGGTCATTGTCAATTTCTGAGCTGCGAACGGGCATAAAGGTGAGAAAATGTCGGATTTTGACCATTTGTGCTTACCTACCCATTTCAACGCACCTCTCTATAACGTGACCCAGCTGTAATGTCAGTGGTCGCATTGGTTTGATTTTTGGTCTGCTTGTAGGGCGCTGGCACCCGAATTCAGTGACCCAGGAAATTTGGCACTGCTGTGAATAGTGTAGTCGCAAAGTGAAGATTCACGGGTACCAAGCCCTAAACTTGGAGATAGGTAATTATCCAGCTTTCAGCAGCCCTGGGCAAGTTCTTTAGAGAAATGTGGGTCTTTTTCTGAGTGCCCTTGTCTATGTCCAGCTACAAAACGAGATGAGAATGGTCATTGTGAATTTCTGAGCTGCGAACGGGCATGAAGGTGAGAAAATGTCGGATTTTGACCATTCGTGCTCACCTTTGAATTTCAACGTACCTCTTTACAACATGACCCAGCTGTAATATCAGTGGTCGCATTGGCTTGATTTTTGGTCTGCGTGTAGGGCGCTGGCACCCGAATTCAGTGACCCACAACATTTGGCACTGCTGTGAATAGTTTAGTCGCAAAGTGAAGATTCACGGGTACCAAGCCCTAAACTTGGAGATAGGTAATTATCCAGCTTTCAGCAGCCCTGGCCAAGTTCTTTAGAGAAATGTGGGTCTTTTTCTTGGTGTCCTTGTCTATGTCCAGCTACGAAACGAGATGAGAATGGTCATTGTCAATTTCTGAGCTGCGAACGGGCATAAAGGTGAGAAAATGTCGGATTTTGACCATTTGTGCTTACCTTCCTATTTCAACGTACCTCTCTATAACGTGACCCAGCTGTAATGTCAGTGGTCGCATTGGTTTGATTTTTGCTTTGCTTGTAGGGCGCTGGCACCCACATTCAGTGACCGAGAAATTTTAGCACTGCTGTGAATAATTTAGTCGCAAAATGAAGATTCACGGGTACCAAGCCCTTAACTTGGAGATAGGTAATTTTCCAGCTTTCAGCAGCCCTGGGCGAGTTCTTTAGAGAAATGTGACTGTTTTTCCTGGTGCCCTTGTCTATGTCCAGCTACACAACGAGATGAGGATGGTTATTGTCATTTTCTGATCTGCGAACGGGCATAAAGGTGAGAAAATGTCGGATTTTGACCACTTGTGCTCACCTTTGAATTTCAACGTACCTCTCTATAACATGACCCAGCTGTAATATCAGTGGTCGCATTGGTTTGATTTTTGGTCTGCTTGTAGGGCGCTGGCATCCACATTCAGTGACCCAGAAAATTTGGCACTGCTTTGAATAGTTTAGTCGCAAAGTGAAGATTCACGGGTACCAAGCCCTAAACTTGGAGATAGGTAATTATCCAGCTTTCAGCAGCCCTGGGCAAGTTCTTTAGAGAAATGTGGGTCTTTTTCTGGGTGCCCTTGTCTATGTCCAGCTACAAAACGAGATGAGAATGGTCATTGTCAATTTCTGAGCTGCGAACGGGCATAAAGGTGAGAAAATGTCGGATTTTGACCATTTGTGCTTACCTTCCTATTTCAACGTACCTCTCTATAACATGACCCAGCTGTAATATCAGTTTTCGCATTGGTTTGATTTTTGGTCTGTTTGTGGGGCGCTGGCACCCGAATTCAGTGACCCAGAAAATTTGGCACTGCTGTGAATAGTTTAGTCGCAAAGTGAAGATTCACGGGTACCAAGCCCTAAACTTGGAGATAGGTAATTATCCAGCTTTCAGCAGCCCTGGGCAAGTTCTTTAGAGAAATGTGGGTCTTTTTCTGGGTGCCCTTGTCTATGTCCAGCTACAAAACGAGATGAGAATGGTCATTGTCAATTTCTGAGCTGCGAACGGGCATAAAGGTGAGAAAATGTCGGATTTTGACCATTTGTGCTTACCTTCCTATTTCAACGTACCTCTCTATAACGTGACCCAGCTGTAATATCAGTGGTCGCATTGGTTTGATTTTTGGTTTGCTTGTAGGGCGCTGGCACCCACATTCAGTGACCGAGAAATTTTAGCACTGCTGTGAATAGTTTAGTCGCAAAATGAAGATTCACGGGTACCAAGCCCTAAACTTGGAGAAAGGTAATTTTCCAGCTTTCAGCAGCCCTGGGCGAGTTTTTTAGAGAAATGTGACTGTTTTTTCTGATGCCCTTGTCTATATCCAGTTTACACAACAAGATGAGGACGGTAATTGTCAATTTCTGAGCTGCGAACGGGCATAAAGGTGAGAAAATGTCGGATTTTGACCATTTGTGCTCACCTTTGAATTTCAACGTACCTCTCTATAACATGACCCAGCTGTAATATCAGTGGTCGAATTGGTTTGATTTTTGGTCTGCTTGTAGGGCGCTGGCACCCGAATTCAGTGACCCAGAAAATTTGGCACTGCTGTGAATAGTTTAGTCGCAAAGTGAAGATTCACGGGTTCCAAGCCCTAAACTTGGAGATAGGTAATTTTCCAGCTTTCAGCAGCCCTGGGCGAGTTCTTTAGAGAAATGTGACTGTTTTTCCAGGTGCCCGCTGGGTCTTGTTATAGAGAGGTATGTTGAAAGTGACACGTGCGCACAAATGGTCAAAAAGCGACAATTTCTCACCTTTCTACCCTTTCGAAGCACAAGAACTGACCATCGCCACCCTGTTATTGTTGTATAGCTGGACAAAGGGAAGTGCACGAAGAAAAAATTCCACATTTCAATAAACACTTCGCCCAGGGCTGCTCAACGCTGAACTCAACCTATCTCGAAGTTTTGGGCCTTTTTGCCCGTGATTCTTCACTTTGCGACTAAATTATTCACAGCAGCGCCAAATTTTCGCCGACACTGAATGCGGGTTCCAGCGACCTACAAGGAAACCGAAAATCAAATCCATGCGGCCACTCATATTACAGCTGGGTCATGTTATTGAGAGGTACGTTGAAAGTGACACGTGGGCGCAAACGGTCAAAAAGCGACAATTTCTCACCTTTCTACCCGTTTGAAGCACAAGAACTGACCATCGCCACCCTGATCTTGTTGTATAGCTGGACATAGGGAAGTGCACCAAGAAAAAATTCCGCATTTCAATAAACACTTCGCCCAGGGCTGCTCAACGCTAAACTCAACCTATCTCGAAGTTTTGGACCTTTTTGCCCGTGATTCTTCACTTTGCGACTAAACTATTCACAGCAGTGCCAAATGTTCGCCGTCACTGAATGCCAGTGCCAGCGGCCTACAAGGAAACCAAAAATCAAATCCATGCGACCACACATATTACAGCTGGGTCATGTTATAGAGAGGTACGTTGAAAGTGACACATGGGCACAAATGGTCAAAAAGCGACAATTTCTCACCTTTCGGCCCGTTCGAAGCTCAAGAACTGACCATCGCCACCCTGATCTTGTTGTATAGCTGGACATAGGGAAGTGCACCAAGAAAAAATTCCACATTTCAATAAATACTTCGCCCAGGGCTGCTCAACGCTGAACTCAACCTATCTCGAAGTTTTGGGCCTTTTTGCCCGTGATTTTTCACTTTGCGACTAAATTATTCACAGCAGAGCCAAATTTTCGCCGTCACTGAATGCGGGTGGCAGCGGCCTACAAGGAAACCAAAAATCAAATCCATGCGACCACTCATATTACAGCTGGGTCATGTTATAGAGAGGTACGTTGAAAGTGACACGTGGGCACAAACGGTCAAAAAGCGACAATTTCCCACCTTTCTGCCCGTTCGATGCTCAAGAACTGACCATCGCCACCCTGATCTTGTTGTATAGCTGGACATAGGGAAGTGCACCAAGAAAAAATTCCACATTTCAATAAACACTTCGCCCAGGGCTGCTCAATGCTGAACTCAACCTATCTCGAAGTTTTGGACCTTTTTGCCCGTGATTCTTCACTTTGCGACTAAACTATTCACAGCAGTGCCAAATTGTCGCCATCACTGATTGCGGGTGCCAGCGGCCTACAAGCAAACCAAAAATCAAACCAATGCGACCACTGATATTACAGCTGGGTCATGTTATAGAGAGGTACGTTGAAATTCAAAGGTGAGCACAAATGGTCAAAATTCGACATTTTCTCACCTTTATGCCCGTTCGCAGATCAGAAAATGACAATGACCATCCTCATCTCGTTGTGTAGCTGGACATAGACAAGGGCACCAGGAAAAACAGTCACATTTCTCTAAAGAACTCGCCCAGGGCTGCTGAAAGCTGGAAAATTACCTATCTCCAAGTTTAGGGCTTGGTACCCTTGAATCTTCATTTTGCGACTAAACTATTCACAGCAGTGCTAAAATTTCACAGTCACTGAATGTGGGTGCTAGCGCCCTACAAGCAAACCAAAAATCAAACCAATGCGACCACTGACATTACAGCTGGGTCACGTTATAGAGAGGTACGTTGAAATAGGAAGGTAAGCACAAATGGTCAAAATCCGACATTTTCTCACCTTTATGCCCGTTCGCAGCTCAGAAATTGACAATGACCATCCTCATCTTGTTGTGTAGCTGGACATAGACAAGGGCACCAGGAAAAACAGTCACATTTCTCTAAAGAACTCGCCCAGGGCTGCTGAAAGCTGGAAAATTACCTATCTCCAAGTTTAGGGCTTGGTACCCGTGAATCTTCACTTTGCGACTAAACTATTCACAGCAGTGCCAAATTTTCTGGGTCACTGAATTCGGGTGCCAGCGCCCTACAAGCAGACCAAAAATCAAACCAATGCGACCACTGATATTACAGCTGGGTCATGTTATAGAGAGGTACGTTGAAATTCAAAGGTAAGCACAAATGGTAAAAATCCGACATTTTCTCAACTTTATGCCCGTTCGCAGCTCAGAAATTGACAATGACCATCCTCATCTTGTTGTGTAGCTGGACATAGACAAGGGCACCCAGAAAAAGACCCACATTTCTCTAAAGAACTTGCCCAGGGCTGCTGAAAGCTGGATAATTACCTATCTCCAAGTTAAGGGCTTGGTACCCGTGAATATTCACTTTGCGACTAAACTATTCACAGCAGTGCCAAATTTTCGGGGTCACTGAATTCGGGTGCCAGCGCCCTACAAGCAGACCAAAAATGAGTCCAATTCGACCACTGATATTACAGCTGGGTCATGTAATAGAGAGGTACGTTGAAATTCAAAGGTGAGCACAAATGGTCAAAATACGACATTTTCTCACCTTTATGCCCGTTCGCAGATCAGAAAATGACAATGACCATCCTCAACTCGTTTTGTAGCTGGACATAGACAAGGGCACCAGGAAAAACAGTCACATTTCTCTAAAGAACTCGCCCAGGGCTGCTGAAAGCTGGAAAATTACCTATCTCCAAGTTTAGGGCTTGGTACCCGTGAATCTTCATTTTGCGACTAAACTATTCACAGCAGTGCTAAAATTTCTCGGTCACTGAATGTGGGTGCCAGCGCCCTACAAGCAAACCAAAAATCAAACCAATGCGACCACTGACATTACAGCTCGGTCACGTTATAGAGAGGTACGTTGAAATAGGAAGGTAAGCACAAATGGTCAAAATCCGACATTTTCTCACCTTTATGCCCGTTCGCAGCTCAGAAATTGACAATGACCATTCTCATCTCGTTTTGTAGCTGGACATAGACAAGGGCACCCAGAAAAATACCCACATTTCTCTAAAGAACTTGCCCAGGGCTGCTGAAAGCTGGATAATTACCTATCTCCAAGTTTAGGGCTTGGTACCCGTGAATCTTCACTTTGCGACTAAACTATTCACAGCAGTGCCAAATTTTCTGGGTCACTGAATTCGGGTGCCAGCGCCCTACAAGCAGACCAAAAATCAAACCAATGCGACCACTGATATTACAGCTGGGTCATGTTATAGAGAGGTACGTTGAAATTCAAAGGTGAGCAGAAATGGTCAAAATCCGACATTTTCTCACCTTTATGCCCGTTCGCAGATCAGAAAATGACAATGACCATCCTCATCTCGTTTTGTAGCTGGACATAGACAAGGGCACCAGGAAAAACAGTCACATTTCTCTAAAGAACTTGCCCAGGGCTGCTGAAAGCTGGAAAATTACCTATCTCCAAGTTTAGGGCTTGGTACCCGTGAATCTTCATGTTGCGACTAAACTATTCACAGCAGTGCTAAAATTTCTCGGTCACTGAATGTGGGTGCCAGCGCCCTACAAGCAAACCAAAAATCAAACCAATGCGACCACTGACATTACAGCTGGGTCACGTTATAGAGAGGTACGTTGAAATAGGAAGGTAACCACAAATGGTCAAAATCCGACATTTTCTCACCTTTCTGCCCGTTCTCAGCTCAGAAATTGACAATGACCATCCTCATCTTGTTGTGTAGCTGGACATAGACAAGGGCACCAGAAAAAACAGTCACATTTCTCTAAAGAACTCGCCCAGGGCTGCTGAAAGCTGGAAAAATACCTATCTCCAAGTTTAGGGCTTGGTACCCGTGAATCTTCACTTTGCGACTAAACTATTCACAGCAGTGCCAAATTTTCTGGGTCACTGAATTCGGGTGCCAGCGCCCTACAAGCAGACCAAAAATCAAACCAATGCGACCACTGATATTACAGCTGGGTCATGTAATAGAGAGGTACGTTGAAATTCCTTTAAAGGTGAGCACAAATGGTCAAAATCCGACATTTTCTCACCTTTATGCCCGTTCGCATATCAGAAAATGACAATGACCATCCTCAACTCGTTTTGTAGCTGGACATAGACAAGGGCACCAGGAAAAACAGTCACATTTCTCTAAAGAACTCGCCCAGGGCTGCTGAAAGCTGGAAAATTACCTATCTTCAAGTTTAGGGCTTGGTACCCGTGAATCTTCATTTTGCGACTAAACTATTCACAGCAGTGCTAAAATTTCTCGGTCACTGAATGTGGGTGCCAGCGCCCTACAAGCAAACCAAAAATAAAACCAATGCGACCACTGACATTACAGCTCGGTCACGTATAGAGAGGTACGTTGAAATAGGAAGGTTAGCACAAATGGTCAAAATCCGACATTTTCTCACCTTTATGCCCGTTCGCAGCTCAGAAATTGACAATGACCATTCTCATCTCGTTTTGTAGCTGGACATAGACAAGGGCACCCAAAAAAATACCCACATTTCTCTAAAGAACTTGCCCAGGGCTGCTGAAAGCTGGATAATTACCTATCTCCAAGTTTAGGGCTTGGTACCCGGGAATCTTCACTTTGCGACTAAACTATTCACAGCAGTGCCAAATTTTCTGGGTCACTGAATTCGGGTGCCAGCGCCCTACAAGCAGACCAAAAATCAAACCAATGCGACCACTGATATTACAGCTGGGTCATGTTATAGAGAGGTACGTTGAAATTCAAAGGTGAGCACAAATGGTCAAAATCCGACATTTTCTCACCTTTATGCCCGTTCGCAGATCAGAAAATGACAATGACCATCCTCATCTTGTTGTGTAGCTGGACATAGACAAGGGCACCAGGAAAAACAGTCACATTTCTCTAAAGAACTCGCCCAGGGCTGCTGAAAGCCGAAAAATTACCTATCTCCAAGTTTAGGGCTTGGTACCCGTGAATCTTCATTTTGCGACTAAACTATTCACAGCAGTGCTAAAATTTCTCGGTCACTGAATGTGGGTGCTAGCGCCCTACAAGCAAACCAAAAATCAAACCAATGCGACCACTGACATTACAGCTGGGTCACGTTATAGAGAGGTACGTTGAAATAGGAAGGTAAGCACAAATGGTCAAAATCCGACATTTTCTCACCTTTATGCCCGTTCGCAGCTCAGAAATTGACAATGACCATCCTCATCTTGTTGTGTAGCTGGACATAGACAAGGGCACCAGGAAAAACAGTCACATTTCTCTGAAGAACTCGCCCAGGGCTGCTGAAAGCTGGAAAATTACCTATCTCCAAGTTTAGGGCTTGGTACCCGTGAATCTTCACTCTGCGACTAAACTATTCACAGCAGTGCCAAATTTTCGGGGTCACTGAATTCGGGTGCCAGCGCCCTACAAGCAGACCAAAAATCAAACCAATGCGACCACTGATATTACAGCTGGGTCATGTTATAGAGAGGTACGTTGAAATTCAAAGGTGAGCACAAATGGTCAAAATCCGACATTTTCTCACCTTTATGCCCGTTCGCAGCTCAGAAATTGACAATGACCATCCTCATCTTGTTGTGTAGCTGGACATAGACAAGGGCACCAGGAAAAACAGTCACATTTCTCTAAAGAGCTCGCCCAGGGCTGCTGAAAGCTGGAAAATTACCTATCTCCAAGTTAAGGGCTTGGTACCCGTGAATCTTCACTTTGCGACTAAACTATTCACAGCAGTGCTAAAATTTCTCGGTCACTGAATGTGGGTGCCAGCGCCCTAAAAGCAAACCAAAAATCAAACCAATGTGACCACTGACATTACAGCTGGGTCACGTTATAGAGAGGTACGTTGAAATAGGAAGGTAAGCACAAATGGTCAAAATCCGACCTTTTCTCACCTTTATGCCCGTTCGCAGCTCAGAAATTGACAATGACCATTCTCATCTCGTTTTGTAGCTGGACATAGACAAGGGCAACCAGAAAAAGACCCACATTTCTCTAAAGAACTTGCCCAGGGCTTCTGAAAGCTGGATAATTACCTATCTCCAAGTTAAGGGCTTGGTACCCGTGAATCTTCACTTTGCGACTAAACTATTCACAGCAGTGCCAAATTTTCTGGGTCACTGAATTCGGGTGCCAGCACCCTACAAGCAGACCAAAAATCAAACCAATGCGACCACTCATATTACAGCTGGGTCATGTTATAGAGAGGTACGTTGAAATTCAAAGGTGAGCACAAATGGTCAAAATCCGACATTTTCGCACCTTTATGCCCGTTCGCAGATCAGAAAATGACAATGACCATCCTCATCTCGTTTTGTAGCTGGACATAGACAAGGGCACCAGGAAAAACAGTCACATTTCTCTAAAGAACTCGCCCAGGGCTGCTGAAAGCTGGAAAATTTAACTATCTCCAAGTTTAGGGCTTGGTATCCGTGAATCTTCATTTTGCGACTAAACTATTCACAGCAATGCTAAAATTTCACAGTCACTGAATATGGGTGCTAGCGCCCTACAAGCAAACCAAAAATCAAACCAATGCGACCACTGACATTACAGCTGGGTCACGTTATAGAGAGGTACGTTGAAATAGGAAGGTAAGCACAAAATAATGGTCAAAATCCGACATTTTCTCACCTTTATGCCCGTTCGCAGCTCAGAAATTGACAATGACCATTCTCATCTCGTGTTGTAGCTGGACATAGACAAGGGCACCCAGAAAAACACCCACATTTCTCTAAAGAACTTTCCCAGGGCTGCTGAAAGCTGGATAATTACCTATGTCCAAGTTTAGGGCTTGGTACCCGTGAATCTTCACTTTGCGACTAAACTATTCACAGCAGTGCCAAATTTTCTGGGTCACTAAATTCGGATGACAGCGCCCTACAAGCAGACCAAAAATCAAACCAATGCGACCACTGATATTACAGCTGGGTCATGTTATAGAGAGGTACGTTGAAATTCAAAGGTAAGCACAAATGGTAAAAATCTGACATTTTCTCACCTTTATGCCCGTTCGCAGCTCAGAAATTGACAATGACCATCCTCATCTTGTTGTGTAGCTGGACATAGACAAGGGCACCCAGAAAAAGACCCACTTTTCTTTAAAGAACTTGCCCAGGGCTGCTGAAAGCTGGATAATTACCTATCTCCAAGTTAAGGGCTTGGTACCCGTGAATCTTCACTTTGCGACTAAACTATTCACAGCAGTGCCAAATTTTCGGGGTCACTGAATTCGGGTGCCAGCGCCCTACAAGCAAACCAAAAATCAGTCCAATGCGACCACTGATATTACAGCTGGGTCATGTAATAGAGAGGTACGTTGAAATTCAAAGGTGAGCACAAATGGTCAAAATACGACATTTTCTCACCTTTATGCCCGTTCGCAGATCAGAAAATGACAACAACCATCCTCATCTCGTTTTGTAGCGGGACATAGACAAGGGCACCAGGAAAAACAGTCACATGTCTCTAAAGAACTCGCCCAGGGCTGCTGAAAGCTGGAAAATTACCTATCTCCAAGTTTAGGGCTTGGTACCCGTGAATCTTCATTTTGCGACTAAATTATTCACAGCAGTGCTAAAATTTCTCGGTCACTGAATGTGGGTGCCAGCGCCCTACAAGCAAACCAAAAATCAAACCAATGCGACCACTGACATTACAGCTCGGTCACGTTATAGAGAGGTACGTTGAAATAGGAAGGTAAGCACAAATGGTCAAAATCCGACATTTTCTCACCTTTATGCCCGTTCGCAGCTCAGAAATTGACAATGACCATCCTCATCTTGTTGTGTAGCTGGACATAGACAAGGCCACCAGGAAAAACAGTCACATTTCTCTAAAGAACTCGATCAGGGCTGCTGAAAGCTGGAAAATTACCTATCTCCAAGTTTAGTGCTTGGTACCCGTGAATCTTCACTTTGCGACTAAACTATTCACAGCAGTGCCAAATTTTTTGGGTCACTGAATTCGGGTGCCAGCGCCCTACAAGCAGACCAAAAATCAAACCAATGCGACCACTGATATTACAGCTGGGTCATGTTATAGAGAGGTACGTTGAAATTCAAAGGTAAGCACAAATGGTAAAAATCCGACATTTTCTCACCTTTATGCCCGTTCGCAGCTCAGAAATTGACAATGACCATCCTCATCTTGTTGTGTAGCTGGACATAGACAAGGGCACCAGGAAAAACAGTCACATTTCTCTAAAGAACTCGCCCAGGGCTGCTGAAAGCTGGAAAATTACCTATCTCCAAGTTAAGGGCTTGGTACCCGTGAATCTTCATTTTGCGACTAAACTATTCACAGCAGTGCTAAAATTTCTCGGTCACTGAATGTGGGTGCCAGCGCCCTAAAATCAGGCCAAAAATCAAACCAATGCGACCACTGACATTAGAGCTGGGTCACGTTATAGAGAGGTACGTTGAAATAGGAAGGTAAGCACAAATGGTCAAAATCCGACATTTTCTCACCTTTATGCCCGTTCGCAGCTCAGAAATTGACAATGACCATTCTCATCTCGTTTTGTAGCTGGACATAGACAAGGGCACCCAGAAAAAGACCCACATTTCTCTAAAGAACTTGCCCAGGGCTGCTGAAAGCTGGATAATTACCTATCTCCAAGTTAAGGGCTTGGTACCCGTGAATCTTCACTTTGCGACTAAACTATTCACAGCAGTGCCAAATTTTCTGGGTCACTGAATTCGGGTGCCAGCGCCCTACAAGCAGACCAAAAATCAAACCAATGCGACCACTGATATTACAGCTGGGTCATGTTATAGAGAGGTACGTTGAAATTCAAAGGTGAGCACAAATGGTCAAAATCCGACATTTTCGCACCTTTATGCCCGTTCGCAGATCAGAAAATGACAATGACCATCCTCATCTCGTTTTGTAGCTGGACATAGACAAGGGCACCAGGAAAAACAGTCACATTTCTCTAAAGAACTCGCCCCGGGGCTGCTGAAAGCTGGAAAATTACCTATCTCCAAGTTTAGGGCTTGGTACTCGTGAATCTTCATTTTGCGACTAAACTATTCACAGCAGTGCTAAAATTTCTCGGTCACTGAATGTGGGTGCCAGCGCCCTACAAGCAAACCAAAAATCAAACCAATGCGACCACTGACATTACAGCTGGGTCACGTTATAGAGAGGTACGTTGAAATAGGAAGGTAAGCACAAAATAATGGTCAAAATCCGACATTTTCTCACCTTTATGCCCGTTCGAAGCCCAGAAATTGCCAATGACCATTCTCATCTCGTTTTGTAGCTGGACATAGACAAGGGCACCCAGAAAAAGACCCACATTTCTCTAAAGAACTTGCCCAGGGCTGCTGAAAGCTGGATAATTACCTATCTCCAAGTTTAGGGCTTGGTACCCGTGAATCTTCACTTTGCGACTAAACTATTCACAGCAGTGCCAAATTTTCTGGGTCACTAAATTCTGGTGCCAGCGCCCTACAAGCAGACCAAAAATCAAATCAATGCGACCACTGATATTACAGCTGGGTCATGTTATAGAGAGGTACGTTGAATTTCAAAGGTGAGCACAAATGGTCAAAATCCGACATTTTCTCACCTTTATGCCCCTTCGCAGCTCAGAAATTGACAATGACCATCCTCATCTTGTTGTGTAGCTGGACATAGACAAGGGCACCAGGAAAAACAGTCACATTTCTCTAAAAAAATCGCCCAGAGCTGCTGAAAGCTGGAAAATTACCTATCTCCAAGTTAAGGGCTTGGTACCCGTGAATCTTCATTTTGCGACTAAACTATTCACAGCAGTGCTAAAATTTCACAGTCACTGAATGTGGGTGCCAGCGCCCTACAAGCTAACCAAAAATCAAACCAATGCGACCACTGACATTACAGCTGGGTCACGTTATAGAGAGGTACGTTGAAATAGGAAGGTAAGCACAAATGGTCAAAATCCGACATTTTCTCACCTTTATGCCCGTTCGCAGCTCAGAAATTGACAATGACCATTCTCATCTCCCATTGTAGCTGGATAGAGACAAGGGCACCCAGAAAAATACCCACATTTCTCTAAAGAACTTGCCCAGGGCTGTTGAAAGCTGGATAATTACCTATCTCCAAGTTTAGGGCTTGGTACCCGTGAATCTTCACTTTGCGACTAAACTATTCACAGCAGTGCCAAATTTTCTGGGTCACTGAATTCGGGTGCCAGCACCCTACAAGCAGACCAAAAATCAGTCCAATGCGACCACTGATATTACAGCTGGGTCATGTTATAGAGAGGTACGTTGAAATTCAAAGGTGAGCACAAATGGTCAAAATCCGACATTTTCTCACCTTTATGCCCGTTCGCAGATCAGAAAATGACAATGACCATCCTCATCTCGTTTTGTAGCTGGACATAGACAAGGGCACCAGGAAAAACAGTCACATTTCTCTAAAGAACTCGCCCAGGGCTGCTGAAAGCCGGAAAATTACCTATCTCCAAGTTTAGGGCTTGGTACCCGTGAATCTTCATTTTGCGACTAAACTATTCACAGCAGTGCTAAAATTTCTCGGTCACTGAATGTGGGTGCCAGCGCCCTACAAGCAAACCAAAAATCAAACCAATGCGACCACTGACATTACAGCTGGGTCACGTTATAGAGAGGTACGTTGAAATAGGAAGGTAAGCACAAATGGTCAAAATCCGACATTTTCTCACCTTTATGCCCGTTCGAAGCCCAGAAATTGCCAATGACCATTCTCATCTCGTTTTGTAGCTGGACATAGACAAGGGCACCCAGAAAAAGACCCACATTTCTCTAAAGAACTTGCCCAGGGCTGCTGAAAGCTGGATAATTACCTATCTCCAAGTTTAGGGCTTGGTACCCGTGAATCTTCACTTTGCGACTAAACTATTCACAGCAGTGCCAAATTTTCTGGGTCACTGAATTTGGGTGCCAGCGCCCTACAAGCAGACCAAAAATCAAACCAATGCGACCACTGATATTACAGCTGGGTCATGTTATAGAGAGGTACGTTGAAATTCAAAGGTGAGCACAAATGGTCAAAATCCGACATTTTCTCACCTTTATGCCCGTTCGCAGATCAGAAAATGACAATGACCATCCTCATCTCGTTGTGTAGCTGGACATAGAAAAGGGCACCAGGAAAAACAGTCACATTTCTCTAAAGAACTCGCCCAGGGCTGCTGAAAGCTGGAAAATTACCTATCTCCAAGTTTAGGGCTTGGTACCCGTGAATCTTCACTTTGCGACTAAACTATTCACAGCAGTGCTAAAATTTGACAGTCACTGAATGTGGGTGCTAGCGCCCTACAAGCAAACCAAAAATCAAACCAATACGACCACTGACATTACAGCTGGGTCACGTTATAGAAAGGTACGTTGAAATAAGAAGGTAAGCACAAATGGTCAAAATCCGACATTTTCTCAACTTTATGCCCGTTCGCAGCTCAGAAATTGACAATGACCATTCTCATCTCCCTTTGTAGGTGGACATAGACAAGCGCACCCAGAAAAATACCCACATTTCTCTAAAGAACTTGCCCAGGGCTGTTGAAAGCTGGATAATTACCTATCTCCAAGTTTAGGGCTTGGTACCCGTGAATCTTCACTTTGCGACTAAACTATTCACAGCAGTGCCAAATTTTCTGGGTCACTGAATTCGGGTGCCAGCGCCCAACAAGCAGACCAAAATTCAAACCAATGCGACCACTAATATTACAGCTGGGTCATGTTATAGAGAGGTACGTTGAAATTCAAAGGTGAGCACAAATGGTCAAAATCCGACATTTTCTCACCTTTATGCCCGTTCGCAGCTCAGAAATTGACAATGACTATCCTCATCTTGTTGTGTAGCTGGAAATAGACAAGGGCACCAGGAAAAACAGTCACATTACTATAAAGAACTCGCCCAGGGCTGCTGAAAGCTGGAAAATTCCCTATCTCCAAGTTAAGGTCTTGGCACCCGTGAATCTTCATTTTGCGACTAAACTATTCACAGCAGTGCTAAAATTTCTCGGTCACTGAATGTGGGTGCCAGCGCCCTACAAGCAAACCAAAAATCAAACCAATGCGACCACTGACATTACAGCTGGGTCACGTTATAGAGAGGTAAGTTGAAATAGGAAGGTAAGCACAAATGGTCAAAATCCGACATTTTCTCACCTTTATGCCCGTTCGTAGCCCAGAAATTGCCAATGACCATTCTCATCTCGTTTTGTAGCTGGACATAGACAAGGGCACCCAGAAAAAGACCCACATTTCTCTAAAGAACTTGCCCAGGGCTGCTGAAAGCTGGATAATTACCTATCTCCAAGTTTAGGGCTTGGTACCCGTGAATCTTCACTTTGCGACTAAACTATTCACAGCAGTGCCAAATTTTCTGGGTCACTGAATTCGGGTGCCAGCGCCCAACAAGCAGACCAAAATTCAAACCAATGCGACCACTGATATTACAGCTGGGTCATGTTATAGAGAGGTACGTTGAAATTCAAAGGTGAGCACAAATGGTCAAAATCCGACATTTTCTCACCTTTATGCCCGTTCGCAGCTCAGAAATTGACAATGACCATTCTCATCTCCCTTTGTAGGTGGACATAGACAAGGGCACCCAGAAAAATACCCACATTTCTCTAAAGAACTTGCCCAGAGCTGTTGAAAGCTGGATAATTACCTATCTCCAAGTTTAGGGCTTGGTACCCGTGAATCTTCACTTTGCGACTAAACTATTCACAGCAGTGCCAAATTTTCTGGGTCACTGAATTCGGGTGCCAGCGCCCAACAAGCAGACCAAAATTCAAACCAATGCGACCACTGATATTACAGCTGGGTCATGTTATAGAGAGGTACGTTGAAATTCAAAGGTGAGCACAAATGGTCAAAATCCGACATTTTCTCACCTTTATGCCCGTTCGCAGCTCAGAAATTGACAATGACTATCCTCATCTTGTTGTGTAGCTGGAAATAGACAAGGGCACCAGGAAAAACAGTCACATTTCTATAAAGAACTCGCCCAGGGCTGCTGAAAGCTGGAAAATTACCTATCTCCAAGTTAAGGTCTTGGCACCCGTGAATCTTCATTTTGCGACTAAACTATTCACAGCAGTGCTAAAATTTCTCGGTCACTGAATGTGGGTGCCAGCGCCCTACAAGCAAACCAAAAATCAAACCAATGCGACCACTGACATTACAGCTGGGTCACGTTATAGAGAGGTAAGTTGAAATAGGAAGGTAAGCACAAATGGTCAAAATCCGACATTTTCTCACCTTTATGCCCGTTCGTAGCCCAGAAATTGCCAATGACCATTCTCATCTCGTTTTGTAGCTGGACATAGACAAGGGCACCCAGAAAAAGACCCACATTTCTCTAAAGAACTTGCCCAGGGCTGCTGAAAGCTGGATAATTACCTATCTCCAAGTTTAGGGCTTGGTACCCGTGAATCTTCACTTTGCGACTAAACTATTCACAGCAGTGCCAAATTTTCTGGGTCACTGAATTTGGGTGCCAGCGCCCTACAAGCAGACCAAAAATCAAACCAATGCGACCACTGATATTACAGCTGGGTCATGTTATAGAGAGGTACGTTGAAATTCAAAGGTGAGCACAAATGGTCAAAATCCGACATTTTCTCACCTTTATGCCCGTTCGCAGCTCAGAAATTGACAATGACCATCCTCATCTTGTTGTGTAGCTGGAAATAGACAAGGGCACCAGGAAAAACAGTCACATTTCTATAAAGAACTCGCCCAGGGCTGCTGAAAGCTGGAAAATTATCTATCTCCAAGTTAAGGTCTTGGCACCCGTGAATCTTCATTTTGCGACTAAACTATTCACAGCAGTGCTAAAATTTCTCGGTCACTGAATGTGGGTGCCAGCGCCCTACAAGCAAACCAAAAATCAAACCAATGCGACCACTGACATTACAGCTGGGTCACGTTATAGAGAGGTACGTTGAAATAGGAAGGTAAGCACAAATGGTCAAAATCCGACATTTTCTCACCTTTATGCCCGTTCGCGGCTCAGAAATTGACAATGACCATTCTCATCTCGTTTCGTAGCTGGATAGAGACAAGGGCACCCAGAAAAATACCCACATTTCTCTAAAGAACTTGCCCAGGGCTGTTGAAAGCTGGATAATTACCTATCTCCAAGTTTAGGGCTTGGTACCCGTGAATCTTCACTTTGCGACTAAACTATTCACAGCAGTGCCACATTTTCTGGGTCACTGAATTCGGGTGCCAGCGCCCTACAAGCAGACCAAAAATCAGTCCAATGCGACCACTGATATTACAGCTGGGTCATGTTATAGAGAGGTACGTTGAAATTCAAAGGTGAGCACAAATGGTCAAAATCCGACATTTTCTCGCCTTTATGCCCGTTCGCAGATCAGAAAATGACAATGACCATCCTCATCTCGTTTTGTAGCTGGACATAGACAAGGGCACCAGGAAAAACAGTCACATTTCTCTAAAGAACTCGCCCAGGGCTGCTGAAAGCCGGAAAATTACCTATCTCCAAGTTTAGGGCTTGGTACCCGTGAATCTTCATTTTGCGACTAAACTATTCACAGCAGTGCTAAAATTTCTCGGTCACTGAATGTGGGTGCCAGCGCCCTACAAGCAAACCAAAAATCAAACCAATGCGACCACTGACATTACAGCTGGGTCACGTTATAGAGAGGTACGTTGAAATAGGAAGGTAAGCACAAATGGTCAAAATCCGACATTTTCTCACCTTTATGCCCGTTCGAAGCCCAGAAATTGCCAATGACCATTCTCATCTCGTTTTGTAGCTGGACATAGACAAGGGCACCCAGAAAAAGACCCACATTTCTCTAAAGAACTTGCCCAGGGCTGCTGAAAGCTGGATAATTACCTATCTCCAAGTTTAGGGCTTGGTACCCGTGAATCTTCACTTTGCGACTAAACTATTCACAGCAGTGCCAAATTTTCTGGGTCACTGAATTTGGGTGCCAGCGCCCTACAAGCAGACCAAAAATCAAACCAATGCGACCACTGATATTACAGCTGGGTCATGTTATAGAGAGGTACGTTGAAATTCAAAGGTGAGCACAAATGGTCAAAATCCGACATTTTCTCACCTTTATGCCCGTTCGCAGATCAGAAAATGACAATGACCATCCTCATCTCGTTGTGTAGCTGGACATAGACAAGGGCACCAGGAAAAACAGTCACATTTCTATAAAGAACTCGCCCAGGGCTGCTGAAAGCTGGAAAATTACCTATCTCCAAGTTTAGGGCTTGGTACCCGTGAATCTTCACTTTGCGACTAAACTATTCACAGCAGTGCTAAAATTTCACAGTCACTGAATGTGGGTGCTAGCGCCCTACAAGCAAACCAAAAATCAAACCAATACGACCACTGACATTACAGCTGGGTCACGTTATAGAAAGGTACGTTGAAATAAGAAGGTAAGCACAAATGGTCAAAATCCGACATTTTCTCACCTTTATGCCCGTTCGCAGCTCAGAAATTGACAATGACCATTCTCATCTCCCTTTGTAGGTGGACATAGACAAGGGCACCCAGAAAAATACCCACATTTCTCTAAAGAACTTGCCCAGGGCTGTTGAAAGCTGGATAATTACCTATCTCCAAGTTTAGGGCTTGGTACCCGTGAATCTTCACTTTGCGACTAAACTATTCACAGCAGTGCCAAATTTTCTGGGTCACTGAATTCGGGTGCCAGCGCCCAACAAGCAGACCAAAAATCAAACCAATGCGACCACTGATATTACAGCTGGGTCATGTTATAGAGAGGTACGTTGAAATTCAAAGGTGAGCACAAATGGTCAAAATCCGACATTTTCTCACCTTTATGCCCGTTCGCAGCTCAGAAATTGACAATGACCATCCTCATCTTGTTGTGTAGCTGGAAATAGACAAGGGCACCAGGAAAAACAGTCACATTTCTATAAAGAACTCGCCCAGGGCTGCTGAAAGCTGGAAAATTACCTATCTCCAAGTTAAGGTCTTGGCACCCGTGAATCTTCATTTTGCGACTAAACTATTCACAGCAGTGCTAAAATTTCTCGGTCACTGAATGTGGGTGCCAGCGCCCTACAAGCAAACCAAAAATCAAACCAATGCGACCACTGACATTACAGCTGGGTCACGTTATAGAGAGGTACGTTGAAATAGGAAGGTAAGCACAAATGGTCAAAATCCGACATTTTCTCACCTTTATGCCCGTTCGCGGCTCAAAAATTGACAATGACCATTCTCATCTCGTTTCGTAGCTGGACATAGACAAGGGCACCAAGAAAAAGACCCACATTTCTCTAAAGAACTTGCCCAGGGCTGCTGAAAGCTGGATAATTACCTATCTCCAAGTTTAGGGCTTGGTACCCGTGAATCTTCACTTTGCGACTAAACTATTCACAGCAGTGCCAAATTTTCTGGGTCACTAAATTCTGGTGCCAGCGCCCTACAAGCAGACCAAAAATCAAATCAATGCGACCACTGATATTACAGCTGGGTCATGTTATAGAGAGGTACGTTGAAATTCAAAGGTGAGCACAAATGGTCAAAATCCGACATTTTCTCACCTTTATGCCCCTTCGCAGCTCAGAAATTGACAATGACCATCCTCATCTTGTTGTGTAGCTGGACATAGACAAGGGCACCAGGAAAAACAGTCACATTTCTCTAAAAAAATCGCCCAGAGCTGCTGAAAGCTGGAAAATTACCTATCTCCAAGTTAAGGGCTTGGTACCCGTGAATCTTCATTTTGCGACTAAACTATTCACAGCAGTGCTAAAATTTCACAGTCACTGAATGTGGGTGCCAGCGCCCTACAAGCAAACCAAAAATCAAACCAATGCGACCACTGACATTACAGCTGGGTCACGTTATAGAGAGGTACGTTGAAATAGGAAGGTAAGCACAAATGGTCAAAATCCGACATTTTCTCACCTTTATGCCCGTTCGCAGCTCAGAAATTGACAATGACCATTCTCATCTCCCTTTGTAGCTGGATAGAGACAAGGGCACCCAGAAAAATACCCACATTTCTCTAAAGAACTTGCCCAGGGCTGTTGAAAGCTGGATAATTACCTATCTCCAAGTTTAGGGCTTGGTACCCGTGAATCTTCACTTTGCGACTAAACTATTCACAGCAGTGCCAAATTTTCTGGGTCACTGAATTCGGGTGCCAGCGCCCTACAAGCAGACCAAAAATCAGTCCAATGCGACCACTGATATTACAGCTGGGTCATGTTATAGAGAGGTACGTTGAAATTCAAAGGTGAGCACAAATGGTCAAAATCCGACATTTTCTCGCCTTTATGCCCGTTCGCAGATCAGAAAATGACAATGACCATCCTCATCTCGTTTTGTAGCTGGACATAGACAAGGGCACCAGGAAAAACAGTCACATTTCTCTAAAGAACTCGCCCAGGGCTGCTGAAAGCCGGAAAATTACCTATCTCCAAGTTTAGGGCTTGGTACCCGTGAATCTTCATTTTGCGACTAAACTATTCACAGCAGTGCTAAAATTTCTCGGTCACTGAATGTGGGTGCCAGCGCCCTACAAGCAAACCAAAAATCAAACCAATGCGACCACTGACATTACAGCTGGGTCACGTTATAGAGAGGTACGTTGAAATAGGAAGGTAAGCACAAATGGTCAAAATCCGACATTTTCTCACCTTTATGCCCGTTCGAAGCCCAGAAATTGCCAATGACCATTCTCATCTCGTTTTGTAGCTGGACATAGACAAGGGCACCCAGAAAAAGACCCACATTTCTCTAAAGAACTTGCCCAGGGCTGCTGAAAGCTGGATAATTACCTATCTCCAAGTTTAGGGCTTGGTACCCGTGAATCTTCACTTTGCGACTAAACTATTCACAGCAGTGCCAAATTTTCTGGGTCACTGAATTTGGGTGCCAGCGCCCTACAAGCAGACCAAAAATCAAACCAATGCGACCACTGATATTACAGCTGGGTCATGTTATAGAGAGGTACGTTGAAATTCAAAGGTGAGCACAAATGGTCAAAATCCGACATTTTCTCACCTTTATGCCCGTTCGCAGATCAGAAAATGACAATGACCATCCTCATCTCGTTGTGTAGCTGGACATAGACAAGGGCACCAGGAAAAACAGTCACATTTCTATAAAGAACTCGCCCAGGGCTGCTGAAAGCTGGAAAATTACCTATCTCCAAGTTTAGGGCTTGGTACCCGTGAATCTTCACTTTGCGACTAAACTATTCACAGCAGTGCTAAAATTTCACAGTCACTGAATGTGGGTGCTAGCGCCCTACAAGCAAACCAAAAATCAAACCAATACGACCACTGACATTACAGCTGGGTCACGTTATAGAAAGGTACGTTGAAATAAGAAGGTAAGCACAAATGGTCAAAATCCGACATTTTCTCACCTTTATGCCCGTTCGCAGCTCAGAAATTGACAATGACCATTCTCATCTCCCTTTGTAGGTGGACATAGACAAGGGCACCCAGAAAAATACCCACATTTCTCTAAAGAACTTGCCCAGGGCTGTTGAAAGCTGGATAATTACCTATCTCCAAGTTTAGGGCTTGGTACCCGTGAATCTTCACTTTGCGACTAAACTATTCACAGCAGTGCCAAATTTTCTGGGTCACTGAATTCGGGTGCCAGCGCCCAACAAGCAGACCAAAAATCAAACCAATGCGACCACTGATATTACAGCTGGGTCATGTTATAGAGAGGTACGTTGAAATTCAAAGGTGAGCACAAATGGTCAAAATCCGACATTTTCTCACCTTTATGCCCGTTCGCAGCTCAGAAATTGACAATGACCATCCTCATCTTGTTGTGTAGCTGGAAATAGACAAGGGCACCAGGAAAAACAGTCACATTTCTATAAAGAACTCGCCCAGGGCTGCTGAAAGCTGGATAATTACCTATCTCCAAGTTTAGGGCTTGGTACCCGTGAATCTTCACTTTGCGACTAAACTATTCACAGCAGTGCCAAATTTTCTGGGTCACTAAATTCTGGTGCCAGCGCCCTACAAGCAGACCAAAAATCAAATCAATGCGACCACTGATATTACAGCTGGGTCATGTTATAGAGAGGTACGTTGAAATTCAAAGGTGAGCACAAATGGTCAAAATCCGACATTTTCTCACCTTTATGCCCCTTCGCAGCTCAGAAATTGACAATGACCATCCTCATCTTGTTGTGTAGCTGGACATAGACAAGGGCACCAGGAAAAACAGTCACATTTCTCTAAAAAAATCGCCCAGAGCTGCTGAAAGCTGGAAAATTACCTATCTCCAAGTTAAGGGCTTGGTACCCGTGAATCTTCATTTTGCGACTAAACTATTCACAGCAGTGCTAAAATTTCACAGTCACTGAATGTGGGTGCCAGCGCCCTACAAGCAAACCAAAAATCAAACCAATGCGACCACTGACATTACAGCTGGGTCACGTTATAGAGAGGTACGTTGAAATAGGAAGGTAAGCACAAATGGTCAAAATCCGACATTTTCTCACCTTTATGCCCGTTCGCAGCTCAGAAATTGACAATGACCATTCTCATCTCCCTTTGTAGCTGGATAGAGACAAGGGCACCCAGAAAAATACCCACATTTCTCTAAAGAACTTGCCCAGGGCTGTTGAAAGCTGGATAATTACCTATCTCCAAGTTTAGGGCTTGGTACCCGTGAATCTTCACTTTGCGACTAAACTATTCACAGCAGTGCCAAATTTTCTGGGTCACTGAATTCGGGTGCCAGCGCCCTACAAGCAGACCAAAAATCAGTCCAATGCGACCACTGATATTACAGCTGGGTCATGTTATAGAGAGGTACGTTGAAATTCAAAGGTGAGCACAAATGGTCAAAATCCGACATTTTCTCGCCTTTATGCCCGTTCGCAGATCAGAAAATGACAATGACCATCCTCATCTCGTTTTGTAGCTGGACATAGACAAGGGCACCAGGAAAAACAGTCACATTTCTCTAAAGAACTCGCCCAGGGCTGCTGAAAGCCGGAAAATTACCTATCTCCAAGTTTAGGGCTTGGTACCCGTGAATCTTCATTTTGCGACTAAACTATTCACAGCAGTGCTAAAATTTCTCGGTCACTGAATGTGGGTGCCAGCGCCCTACAAGCAAACCAAAAATCAAACCAATGCGACCACTGACATTACAGCTGGGTCACGTTATAGAGAGGTACGTTGAAATAGGAAGGTAAGCACAAATGGTCAAAATCCGACATTTTCTCACCTTTATGCCCGTTCGAAGCCCAGAAATTGCCAATGACCATTCTCATCTCGTTTTGTAGCTGGACATAGACAAGGGCACCCAGAAAAAGACCCACATTTCTCTAAAGAACTTGCCCAGGGCTGCTGAAAGCTGGATAATTACCTATCTCCAAGTTTAGGGCTTGGTACCCGTGAATCTTCACTTTGCGACTAAACTATTCACAGCAGTGCCAAATTTTCTGGGTCACTGAATTTGGGTGCCAGCGCCCTACAAGCAGACCAAAAATCAAACCAATGCGACCACTGATATTACAGCTGGGTCATGTTATAGAGAGGTACGTTGAAATTCAAAGGTGAGCACAAATGGTCAAAATCCGACATTTTCTCACCTTTATGCCCGTTCGCAGATCAGAAAATGACAATGACCATCCTCATCTCGTTGTGTAGCTGGACATAGACAAGGGCACCAGGAAAAACAGTCACATTTCTATAAAGAACTCGCCCAGGGCTGCTGAAAGCTGGAAAATTACCTATCTCCAAGTTTAGGGCTTGGTACCCGTGAATCTTCACTTTGCGACTAAACTATTCACAGCAGTGCTAAAATTTCACAGTCACTGAATGTGGGTGCTAGCGCCCTACAAGCAAACCAAAAATCAAACCAATACGACCACTGACATTACAGCTGGGTCACGTTATAGAAAGGTACGTTGAAATAAGAAGGTAAGCACAAATGGTCAAAATCCGACATTTTCTCACCTTTATGCCCGTTCGCAGCTCAGAAATTGACAATGACCATTCTCATCTCCCTTTGTAGGTGGACATAGACAAGGGCACCCAGAAAAATACCCACATTTCTCTAAAGAACTTGCCCAGGGCTGTTGAAAGCTGGATAATTACCTATCTCCAAGTTTAGGGCTTGGTACCCGTGAATCTTCACTTTGCGACTAAACTATTCACAGCAGTGCCAAATTTTCTGGGTCACTGAATTCGGGTGCCAGCGCCCAACAAGCAGACCAAAAATCAAACCAATGCGACCACTGATATTACAGCTGGGTCATGTTATAGAGAGGTACGTTGAAATTCAAAGGTGAGCACAAATGGTCAAAATCCGACATTTTCTCACCTTTATGCCCGTTCGCAGCTCAGAAATTGACAATGACCATCCTCATCTTGTTGTGTAGCTGGAAATAGACAAGGGCACCAGGAAAAACAGTCACATTTCTATAAAGAACTCGCCCAGGGCTGCTGAAAGCTGGATAATTACCTATCTCCAAGTTTAGGGCTTGGTACCCGTGAATCTTCACTTTGCGACTAAACTATTCACAGCAGTGCCAAATTTTCTGGGTCACTAAATTCTGGTGCCAGCGCCCTACAAGCAGACCAAAAATCAAATCAATGCGACCACTGATATTACAGCTGGGTCATGTTATAGAGAGGTACGTTGAAATTCAAAGGTGAGCACAAATGGTCAAAATCCGACATTTTCTCACCTTTATGCCCCTTCGCAGCTCAGAAATTGACAATGACCATCCTCATCTTGTTGTGTAGCTGGACATAGACAAGGGCACCAGGAAAAACAGTCACATTTCTCTAAAAAAATCGCCCAGAGCTGCTGAAAGCTGGAAAATTACCTATCTCCAAGTTAAGGGCTTGGTACCCGTGAATCTTCATTTTGCGACTAAACTATTCACAGCAGTGCTAAAATTTCACAGTCACTGAATGTGGGTGCCAGCGCCCTACAAGCAAACCAAAAATCAAACCAATGCGACCACTGACATTACAGCTGGGTCACGTTATAGAGAGGTACGTTGAAATAGGAAGGTAAGCACAAATGGTCAAAATCCGACATTTTCTCACCTTTATGCCCGTTCGCAGCTCAGAAATTGACAATGACCATTCTCATCTCCCTTTGTAGCTGGATAGAGACAAGGGCACCCAGAAAAATACCCACATTTCTCTAAAGAACTTGCCCAGGGCTGTTGAAAGCTGGATAATTACCTATCTCCAAGTTTAGGGCTTGGTACCCGTGAATCTTCACTTTGCGACTAAACTATTCACAGCAGTGCCAAATTTTCTGGGTCACTGAATTCGGGTGCCAGCGCCCTACAAGCAGACCAAAAATCAGTCCAATGCGACCACTGATATTACAGCTGGGTCATGTTATAGAGAGGTACGTTGAAATTCAAAGGTGAGCACAAATGGTCAAAATCCGACATTTTCTCGCCTTTATGCCCGTTCGCAGATCAGAAAATGACAATGACCATCCTCATCTCGTTTTGTAGCTGGACATAGACAAGGGCACCAGGAAAAACAGTCACATTTCTCTAAAGAACTCGCCCAGGGCTGCTGAAAGCCGGAAAATTACCTATCTCCAAGTTTAGGGCTTGGTACCCGTGAATCTTCATTTTGCGACTAAACTATTCACAGCAGTGCTAAAATTTCTCGGTCACTGAATGTGGGTGCCAGCGCCCTACAAGCAAACCAAAAATCAAACCAATGCGACCACTGACATTACAGCTGGGTCACGTTATAGAGAGGTACGTTGAAATAGGAAGGTAAGCACAAATGGTCAAAATCCGACATTTTCTCACCTTTATGCCCGTTCGAAGCCCAGAAATTGCCAATGACCATTCTCATCTCGTTTTGTAGCTGGACATAGACAAGGGCACCCAGAAAAAGACCCACATTTCTCTAAAGAACTTGCCCAGGGCTGCTGAAAGCTGGATAATTACCTATCTCCAAGTTTAGGGCTTGGTACCCGTGAATCTTCACTTTGCGACTAAACTATTCACAGCAGTGCCAAATTTTCTGGGTCACTGAATTTGGGTGCCAGCGCCCTACAAGCAGACCAAAAATCAAACCAATGCGACCACTGATATTACAGCTGGGTCATGTTATAGAGAGGTACGTTGAAATTCAAAGGTGAGCACAAATGGTCAAAATCCGACATTTTCTCACCTTTATGCCCGTTCGCAGATCAGAAAATGACAATGACCATCCTCATCTCGTTGTGTAGCTGGACATAGACAAGGGCACCAGGAAAAACAGTCACATTTCTATAAAGAACTCGCCCAGGGCTGCTGAAAGCTGGAAAATTACCTATCTCCAAGTTTAGGGCTTGGTACCCGTGAATCTTCACTTTGCGACTAAACTATTCACAGCAGTGCTAAAATTTCACAGTCACTGAATGTGGGTGCTAGCGCCCTACAAGCAAACCAAAAATCAAACCAATACGACCACTGACATTACAGCTGGGTCACGTTATAGAAAGGTACGTTGAAATAAGAAGGTAAGCACAAATGGTCAAAATCCGACATTTTCTCACCTTTATGCCCGTTCGCAGCTCAGAAATTGACAATGACCATTCTCATCTCCCTTTGTAGGTGGACATAGACAAGGGCACCCAGAAAAATACCCACATTTCTCTAAAGAACTTGCCCAGGGCTGTTGAAAGCTGGATAATTACCTATCTCCAAGTTTAGGGCTTGGTACCCGTGAATCTTCACTTTGCGACTAAACTATTCACAGCAGTGCCAAATTTTCTGGGTCACTGAATTCGGGTGCCAGCGCCCAACAAGCAGACCAAAAATCAAACCAATGCGACCACTGATATTACAGCTGGGTCATGTTATAGAGAGGTACGTTGAAATTCAAAGGTGAGCACAAATGGTCAAAATCCGACATTTTCTCACCTTTATGCCCGTTCGCAGCTCAGAAATTGACAATGACCATCCTCATCTTGTTGTGTAGCTGGAAATAGACAAGGGCACCAGGAAAAACAGTCACATTTCTATAAAGAACTCGCCCAGGGCTGCTGAAAGCTGGAAAATTACCTATCTCCAAGTTAAGGTCTTGGCACCCGTGAATCTTCATTTTGCGACTAAACTATTCACAGCAGTGCTAAAATTTCTCGGTCACTGAATGTGGGTGCCAGCGCCCTACAAGCAAACCAAAAATCAAACCAATGCGACCACTGACATTACAGCTGGGTCACGTTATAGAGAGGTACGTTGAAATAGGAAGGTAAGCACAAATGGTCAAAATCCGACATTTTCTCACCTTTATGCCCGTTCGCGGCTCAAAAATTGACAATGACCATTCTCATCTCGTTTCGTAGCTGGACATAGACAAGGGCACCAAGAAAAAGACCCACATTTCTCTAAAGAACTTGCCCAGGGCTGCTGAAAGCTGGATAATTACCTATCTCCAAGTTTAGGGCTTGGTACCCGTGAATCTTCACTTTGCGACTAAACTATTCACAGCAGTGCCAAATTTTCTGGGTCACTAAATTCTGGTGCCAGCGCCCTACAAGCAGACCAAAAATCAAATCAATGCGACCACTGATATTACAGCTGGGTCATGTTATAGAGAGGTACGTTGAAATTCAAAGGTGAGCACAAATGGTCAAAATCCGACATTTTCTCACCTTTATGCCCCTTCGCAGCTCAGAAATTGACAATGACCATCCTCATCTTGTTGTGTAGCTGGACATAGACAAGGGCACCAGGAAAAACAGTCACATTTCTCTAAAAAAATCGCCCAGAGCTGCTGAAAGCTGGAAAATTGCCTATCTCCAAGTTAAGGGCTTGGTACCCGTGAATCTTCATTTTGCGACTAAACTATTCACAGCAGTGCTAAAATTTCTCAGTCACTGAATGTGGGTGCCAGCGCCCTACAAGCAAACCAAAAATGCGACCACTGACATTACAGCTGGGTCACGTTATAGAGAGGTACGTTGAAATAGGAAGGTAAGCACAAATGGTCAAAATCCGACATTTTCTCACCTTTATGCCCGTTCGCAGCTCCGAAATTGACAATGACCATTCTTATCTCGTTTCGTAGCTGGACATAGACAAGGGCACCAAGAAAAAGACCCACACTTCTCTAAAGAACCTGCCCAGGGCTGCTGAAAGCTGGATAATTACCTATCTCCAAGTTAACGGCTTGGTACCCGTGAATCTTCACTTTGCGACTAAACTATTCACAGCAGTGCCAAATTTTCTGGGTCACTGAATTCGGGTGCCAGCGCCCTACAAGCAGACCAAAAATCAAACCGATGCGACCACTGATATTACAGCTGGGTCATGTTATAGAGAGGTACGTTGAAATTCAAAGGTGAGCACAAATGGTCAAAATCCGACATTTTCTCACCTTTATGCCCATTCGCAGCTTAGAAATTGACAATGACCATCCTCATCTTGTTGTGAAGCTGGATATAGACAAGGGCACCAGGAAAAACAGTCACATTTCTCTAAAGAACTCGCCCAGGGCTGCTGAAAGATGGAAAATGACCTATCTCCAAGTTAAGGGCTTGGTACCCGTGAATCTTCATTTTGCGACTAAACTATTCACAGCAGTGCTAAAATTTCTCGGTCACTGAATGTGGGTGCCAGCGCCCTACAAGCAGACCAAAAATCAAACAAATGCGACCACTGACATTACAGCTGGGTCACGTTATAGAGAGGTACGTTGAAATAGGAAGGTAAGCACAAATGGTCAAAATCCGACATTTTCTCATTTTTATACCCGTTCGCAGGTCAGAAATTTACAATGACCATTCTCATCCCGTTTTGTAGCTGGACATAGACAAGGGCACCCAGAAAAAGACCCACATTTCTCTAAAGAACTTGCCCAGGGCTGCTGAAAGCTGGATAATTACCTATCTCCAAGATAAGGGCTTGGTACCCGTGAATCTTCACTTTGCGACTAAACTATTCACAGCAGTGCTAAAATTTCTCGGTCACTGAATGTGGGTGCCAGCGCCCTACAAGCAAACAAAAAATCAAACCAATGCGACCACTGACATTACACCTGGGTCACGTTATAGAGAGGTACGTTGAAATAGGAAGGTAAGCACAAATGGTCAAAATCCGACATTTTCTCACCTTTATGCCCGTTCGCAGCTCAGAAATTGACAATGACCATCCTCATCTTGTTGTGTAGCTGGATATAGACAAGGGCACCAGGAAAAACAGTCACATTAGTCTAAAGAACTCGCCCAGGGCTGCTGAAAGATGGAAAATTACCTATCTCCAAGTTAAGGGCTTGGTACCCGTGAATCTTCATTTTGCGACTAAACTATTAACAGCAGTGCTAAAATTTCTCAGTCACTGAATGTGGGTGCCAGCGCCCTACAAGCAAACCAAAAATCAAACCAATGCGACCACTGACATTACAGCTGGGTCACGTTATAGAGAGGTACGTTGAAATAGGAAGGTAAGCACAAATGGTCAAAATCCGACATTTTCTCACCTTTATGCCCGTTCGCAGGTCAGAAATTGACAATGACCATTCTCATCTCGTTTTGTAGCTGGACATAGACAAGGGCACCCAGAAAAAGACCCACATATTTCTAAAGAACTTGCCCAGGGCTGCTGAAAGCTGGATAATTACCTATCTCCAAGTTTAGGGCTTGGTACCCGTGAATCTTCACTTTGCGACTAAACTATTCACAGCAGTGCCAAATTTTCTGGGTCACTGAATTCGGGTGCCAGCGCCCTACAAACAGACCCTGCCCTACAAACAGACCCAAAATCAAACCAATGCGACCATTACCTATTACAGCTGGGTCATGTTATAGAGAGGTACGTTGAAATTCAAAGGTGAGCACAAATGGTCAAAATCCGACATTTTCTCACCTTTATGCCCGTTCGCAGCTCAGAAATTGACAATGACCATCCTCATCTTGTTGTGTAGCTGGATATAGACAAGGGCACCAGGAAAAACAGTCACATTTCTCTAAAGAACTCGCCCAGGGCTGCTGAAAGATGGAAAATTACCTATCTCCAAGTTAAGGGCTTGGTACCCGTGAATCTTCATTTTGCGACTAAACTATTCACAGCAGTGCTAAAATTTCTCGGTCACTGAATGTGGGTGCCAGCGCCCTACAAGCAAACCAAAAATCAAACCAATGCGACCACTGACATTACAGCTGGGTCACGTTATAGAGAGGTACGTTGAAATAGGAAGGTAAGCACAAATGGTCAAAATCCGACATTTTCTCATTTTTATGCCCGTTCGCAGGTCAGAAATTGAGAATGACCATTCTCATCCCGTTTTGTAGCTGGACATAGACAAGGGCACTAAGAAAAAGACCCCCATATTTCTAAAGAACTTGCCCAGGGCTGCTGAAAGCTGGATAATTACCTATCTCCAAGTTAAGGGCTTGGTACCCGTGAATCTTCACTTTGCGACTAAACTATTCACAGCAGTGCTAAATTTTCTGGGTCACTGAATTCGGGTGCCAGCGCCCTACAAGCAGACCAAAAATCAAACCAATGCGACCACTGATATTACAGCTGGGTCATGTTATAGAGAGGTACGTTGAAATTCAAAGGTAAGCACAAATGGTCAAAATCCGACATTTTCTCACCTTTATGCCCATTCGCAGCTCAGAATTTGACAATGACCATCCTCATCTTGTTGTGTAGCTGGACATAGACAAGGGCACCAGGAAAAACAGTCACATTTCTCTAAAGAACTCGCCCAGGGCTGCTGAAAGCTGGAAAATTACCTCTCTCCAAGTTTAGGGCTTGGTACCCGTGAATCTTCATTTTGCGACTAAACTATTCACAGCAGTGCTAAATTTTCTCGGTCACTTAATGTGGGTGCCAGCGCCCTACAAGCAAACCAAAAATCAAACCAATGCGACCACTGACATTACAGCTGGGTCACGTTATAGAGAGGTACGTTGAAATAGGAAGGTAAGCACAAATGGTCAAAATCCGACATTTTCTCACCTTTATGCCCGTTCGCAGCCCAGAAATTGACAATGACCATTCTCATCTCGCTTTGTAGCTGGACATAGACAAGGGCACCCAGAAAAAGACCCACATTTCTCTAAAGAACTTGCCCAGGGCTGCTGAAAGCTGGATAATTACCTATCTCCAAGTTAAGGGCTTGGTACCCGTGAATCTTCACTTTGCGACTAAACTATTCACAGCAGTGCCAAATTTTCTGGGTCACTGAATTCGGGTGCCAGCGCCCTACAAGCAGACCAAAAATCAAACCAATGCGACCACTGATATTACAGCTGGGTCATGTTATAGAGAGGTACGTTGAAATTCAAAGGTGAGCACAAATGGTCAAAATCCGACATTTTCTCACCTTTATGCCCGTTCGCAGCTCAGAAATTGACAATGACCATCCTCATCTTGTTGTGTACCTGGACATAGACAAGGGCACCAGGAAAAACAGTCACATTTCTATAAAGAACTCGCCCAGGGCTGCTGAAAGCTGGAAAATTACCTATCTCCAAGTTAAGGGCTTGGCACCCGTGAATCTTCATTTTGCGACTAAACTATTCACAGCAGTGCTAAAATTTCTCGGTCACTGAATGTGGGTGCCAGCGCCCTACAAGCAAACCAAAAATCAAACCAATGCGACCACTGACATTACAGCTGGGTCACGTTATAGAGAGGTACGTTGAAATAGGAAGGTAAGCACAAATGGTCAAAATCCGACATTTTCTCACCTTTATGCCCGTTCGCAGCTCAGAAATTGACAATGACCATTCTCATCTCGTTTCGTAGCTGGACATAGACAAGGGCACCAAGAAAAAGACCCACATTTCTCTAAGGAACTTGCCCAGGGCTGCTGAAAGCTGGATAATTACCTATCTCCAAGTTTAGGGCTTGGTACCCGTGAATCTTCACTTTGCGACTAAACTATTCACAGCAGTGCCAAATTTTCAGGGTCACTAAATTCTTATGCCAGCGCCCTACAAGCAGACCAAAAATCAAATCAATGCGACCACTGATATTACAGCTGGGTCATGTTATAGAGAGGTACGTTGAATTTCAAAGGTGAGCACAAATGGTCAAAATCCGACATTTTCTCACATTTATGCCCGTTCGCAGCTCAGAAATTGACAATGACCATCCTCATCTTGTTGTGTAGCTGGACATAGACAAGGGCACCAGGAAAAACAGTCACATTTCTCTAAAGAACTCGCCCAGAGCTGCTGAAAGCTGGAAAATTACCTATCTCCAAGGTAAAGGCTTGGTACCCGTGAATCTTCATTTTGCGACTAAACTATTCACAGCAGTGCTAAAATTTCTCAGTCACTGAATGTGGGTGCCAGCGCCCTACAAGCAAACCAAAAATCAAACCAATTCGAACACTGACATTACAGCTGGGTCACGTTATAGAGAAGTACGTTGAAATAGGAAGGTAAGCACAAATGGTCAAAATCCGACATTTTCTCACCTTTATGCCCGTTCGCAGCTCAGAAATTGACAATGACCATGCTCATCTCGTTTCGTAGCTGGACATAGACAAGGGCACCCAGAAAAAGACCCACATTTCTCTAAACAACTTGCCCAGGGCTGCTGAAAGCTGGATAATTACCTATCTCCAGGTTAAGGGCTTGGTACCCGTGAATCTTCATTTTGCGACTAAACTATTCACAGCAGTGCAAAAATTTTACAGTCGCTGAATGTGGGTGCTAGCGCCCTACAAGCAAACCAAAAATCAAACCAATGCGACCACTGACATTACAGCTGGGTCACGTTATAGAGAGGTACGTTGAAATAGGAAGGTAAGCACAAATGGTCAAAATCCGACATTTTCTCACCTTTATGCCCGTTCGCAGCTCAGAAATTGACAATGACCATACTCATCTCGTTTTGTAGCTGGACATAGACAAGGGCACCAAGAAAAAGACCCACATTTCTCTAAAGAACTTGCCCAGGGCTGCTGAAAGCTGGATAATTACCTATCTCCAAGTTTAGGGCTTGGTACCCGTGAATCTTCACTTTGTGACTAAACTATTCACAGCAGTGCCAAATTTTCTGGGTCACTAAATTCTGGTGCCAGCGCCCTACAAGGAGACCAAAAATCAAACCAATGCGACCACTGATATTACAGCTGGGTCATGTTATAGAGAGGTACGTTGAAATTCAAAGGTGAGCACAAATGGTCAAAATCCGACATTTTCTCACCTTTATGCCCGTTCGCAGCTCAGAAATTGACAATGACCATACTCATCTCGTTTTGTAGCTGGACATAGACAAGGGCACCAAGAAAAAGACCCACATTTCTCTAAAGAACTTGCCCAGGGCTGCTGAAAGCTGGATAATTACCTATCTCCAAGTTTAGGGCTTGGTACCCGTGAATCTTCACTTTGCGACTAAACTATTCACAGCAGTGCCAAATTTTCGGGGTCACCAAATTCTGGTGCCAGCGCCCTACTAGCAGACCAAAAATCAAACCAATGCGACCACTGACATTACACCTGGGTCATGTTATAGAGAGGTACGTTGAAATTCAAAGGTGAGCACAAATGGTCAAAATCCGACATTTTCTCACCTTTATGCCCGTTCGCAGCTCAGAAATTGACAATGACCATCCTCATCTTGTTGTGTAGCTGGACATAGACAAGGGCACCAGGAAAAACAGTCACATTTCTCTAAAGAACTCGCCCAGGGCTGCTGAAAGCTGGAAAATTACCTATCTCCAAGTTAAGGGCTTGGTACCCGTGAATCTTCATTTTGCGACTAAACTATTCACAGCAGTGCTAAAATTTCTCGGTCACTGAATGTAGGTGCCAGCGCCCTACAAGCAAACCAAAAATCAAACCAATGCGACCACTGACATTACAGCTGGGTCACGTTATAGAGAGGTACGTTGAAATAGGAAGGTAAGCACAAATGGTCAAAATCCGACATTTTCTCACCTTTATGCCCGTTCGCACCTCAGATATTGACAATGACCATTCTCATCTCGTTTCGTAGCTAGACATAGACAAGGGCACCAAGAAAAAGACCCACATTTCTCTAAAGAACTTGCCCAGGGCTGCTGAAAGCTGGATAATTACCTATCTCCAAGTTAAGGGCTTGGTACCCGTGAATCTTCACTTTGCGACTAAACTATTCACAGCAGTGCCAAATTTTCTGGGGCACTGAATTCGGGTGCCAGCGCCCTACAAGCAGACCAAAAATCAAACCAATGCGACCACTGATATTACAGCTGGGTCATGTTATAGAGAGGTACGTTGAAATTCAAAGGTGAGCACAAATGGTCAAAATCCGACATTTTCTCACCTTTATGCCCGTTCGCAGATCAGAAATTTACAATGACCATCCTCATCTCGTTGTGTAGCTGGACATAGACAAGGGCACCAGGAAAAACAGTCACATTTCTCTAAAGAACTCGCCCAGGGCTGCTGAAAGCTGGAAAATTACCTATCTCCAAGTTAAGGGCTTGGTACCCGTGAATCTTCATTTTGCGACTAAATTATTCACAGCAGTGCTAAAATTTCTCGGTCACTGAATGTGGGTGCCAGCGCCCTACAAGCAAACCAAATATCAAACCAATGCGACCACTGACATTACAGCTGGGTCACGTTATAGAGAGGTACGTTGAAATAGGAAGGTAAGCACAAATGGTCAAAATCCGACATTTTCTCACCTTTATGCCCGTTCGCAGCTCAGAAATTGACAATGACCATTCTCATCTCGTTTTGTATATGGACATAGACAAGGGCACCCAGAACAATACCCACATTTCTCTAAAGAACTTGCCCAGGGCTGCTGAAAGCTGGATAATTACCTATCTCCTAGTTTAGGGCTTGGTACCCGTGAATCTTCATTTTGCGACTAAACTATTCACAGCAGTGCCAAATTTTCTGGGTCACTGAATTCGGGTGCCAGCGCCCTACAAGCAGACAAAAAATCAAACCAATGCGACCACTGATATCACAGCTGGGTCATGTTATAGAGAGGTACGTTGAAATTCAAAGGTGAGCACAAATGGTCAAAATCCGACATTTTCTCACCTTTATGCCCGTTCGCAGATCAGAAAATGACAATGACCATCCTCATCTCGTTGTGTAGCTGAACATAGACAAGGGCACCAGGAAAAACAGTCACATTTCTCTAAAGAACTCGCCCAGGGCTGCTGAAAGCTGGAAAATTACCTATCTCCAAGTTTAGGGCTTGGTACCCGTGAATCTTCATTTTGCGACTAAACTATTCACAGCAGTGCTAAAATTTCACAGTCACTGAATGTGGGTGCTAGCGCCCTACAAGCAAACCAAAAATCAAACCAATGCGACCACTGACATCACAGCTGGGTCACGTTATAGAGAGGTACGTTGAAATAGGAAGGTAAGCACAAATGGTCAAAATCCGACATTTTCTCACCTTTATGCCCGTTCGCAGCTCAGAAATTGACAATGACCATTCTCATCTCGTTTTGTAGCTGGACATAGACAAGAGCACCAAGACAAAGACCCACATTTCTCTAAAGAACTTGCCCAGGGCTGCTGAAAGCTGGATAATTACCTATCTCCAAGTTTAGGGCTTGGTACCCGTGAATCTTCACTTTGCGACTAAACTATTCACAGCAGTGCCAAATTTTCTGGGTCACTAAATTCTGGTGCCAGCGCCCTACAAGCAGACCAAAAATCAAACCAATGCGACCACTGATATTACAGCTGGGTCATGTTATAGAGAGGTACGTTGAAATTCAAAGGTGAGCACAAATGGTCAAAATCTGACATTTTCTCACCTTTATGCCCGTTCGCAGCTCAGAAATTGACAATGACCATCCTCATCTTGTTGTTTAGCTGGACATAGACAAGGGCACCAGGAAAAACAGTCACATTTCTCTAAAGAACTCGCCCAGGGCTGCTGAAAGCTGGAAAATTTAACTATCTCCAAGTTTAGGGCTTGGTATCCGTGAATCTTCATTTTGCGACTAAACTATTCACAGCAATGCTAAAATTTCACAGTCACTGAATATGGGTGCTAGCGCCCTACAAGCAAACCAAAAATCAAACCAATGCGACCACTGACATTACAGCTGGGTCACGTTATAGAGAGGTACGTTGAAATAGGAAGGTAAGCACAAAATAATGGTCAAAATCCGACATTTTCTCACCTTTATGCCCGTTCGCAGCTCAGAAATTGACAATGACCATTCTCATCTCGTGTTGTAGCTGGACATAGACAAGGGCACCCAGAAAAACACCCACATTTCTCTAAAGAACTTTCCCAGGGCTGCTGAAAGCTGGATAATTACCTATGTCCAAGTTTAGGGCTTGGTACCCGTGAATCTTCACTTTGCGACTAAACTATTCACAGCAGTGCCAAATTTTCTGGGTCACTAAATTCGGATGACAGCGCCCTACAAGCAGACCAAAAATCAAACCAATGCGACCACTGATATTACAGCTGGGTCATGTTATAGAGAGGTACGTTGAAATTCAAAGGTAAGCACAAATGGTAAAAATCTGACATTTTCTCACCTTTATGCCCGTTCGCAGCTCAGAAATTGACAATGACCATCCTCATCTTGTTGTGTAGCTGGACATAGACAAGGGCACCCAGAAAAAGACCCACTTTTCTTTAAAGAACTTGCCCAGGGCTGCTGAAAGCTGGATAATTACCTATCTCCAAGTTAAGGGCTTGGTACCCGTGAATCTTCACTTTGCGACTAAACTATTCACAGCAGTGCCAAATTTTCGGGGTCACTGAATTCGGGTGTCAGCGCCCTACAAGCAGACCAAAAATCAGTCCAATGCGACCACTGATATTACAGCTGGGTCATGTAATAGAGAGGTACGTTGAAATTCAAAGGTGAGCACAAATGGTCAAAATACGACATTTTCTCACCTTTATGCCCGTTCGCAGATCAGAAAATGACAACAACCATCCTCATCTCGTTTTGTAGCGGGACATAGACAAGGGCACCAGGAAAAACAGTCACATGTCTCTAAAGAACTCGCCCAGGGCTGCTGAAAGCTGGAAAATTACCTATCTCCAAGTTTAGGGCTTGGTACCCGTGAATCTTCATTTTGCGACTAAATTATTCACAGCAGTGCTAAAATTTCTCGGTCACTGAATGTGGGTGCCAGCGCCCTACAAGCAAACCAAAAATCAAACCAATGCGACCACTGACATTACAGCTCGGTCACGTTATAGAGAGGTACGTTGAAATAGGAAGGTTAGCACAAATGGTCAAAATCCGACATTTTCTCACCTTTATGCCCGTTCGCAGATCAGAAATTGACAATGACCATCCTCATCTCGTTGTGTAGCTGGACATAGACAAGGGTACAAGGAAAAACAGTCACATTTCTCTAAAGAACTCGCCCAGGGCTGCTGAAAGCTGGAAAATTACCTATCTCCAAGTTTAGGGCTTGGTACCCGTGAATCTTCATTTTGCGACTAAACTATTCACAGCAGTGCTAAAATTTCACAATCACTGAATGTGGGTGCTAGCGCCCTACAAGAAAACCAAAAATCAAACCAATGCGACCACTGACATTACAGCTGGGTCACGTTATAGAGAGGTACGTTGAAATAGGAAGGTAAGCACAAATGGTCAAAATCCGACATTTTCTCACCTTTATGCCCGTTCGCAGCTCAGAAATTGACAATGACCATCCTCATCTTGTTGTGTAGCTGGACATAGACAAGGCCACCAGGAAAAACAGTCACATTTCTCTAAAGAACTCGATCAGGGCTGCTGAAAGCTGGAAAATTACCTATCTCCAAGTTTAGTGCTTGGTACCCGTGAATCTTCACTTTGCGACTAAACTATTCACAGCAGTGCCAAATTTTTTGGGTCACTGAATTCGGGTGCCAGCGCCCTACAAGCAGACCAAAAATCAAACCAATGCGACCACTGATATTACAGCTGGGTCATGTTATAGAGAGGTACGTTGAAATTCAAAGGTAAGCACAAATGGTAAAAATCCGACATTTTCTCACCTTTATGCCCGTTCGCAGCTCAGAAATTGACAATGACCATCCTCATCTTGTTGTGTAGCTGGACATAGACAAGGGCACCAGGAAAAACAGTCACATTTCTCTAAAGAACTCGCCCAGGGCTGCTGAAAGCTGGAAAATTACCTATCTCCAAGTTAAGGGCTTGGTACCCGTGAATCTTCATTTTGCGACTAAACTATTCACAGCAGTGCTAAAATTTCTCGGTCACTGAATGTGGGTGCCAGCGCCCTAAAATCAGGCCAAAAATCAAACCAATGCGACCACTGACATTAGAGCTGGGTCACGTTATAGAGAGGTACGTTGAAATAGGAAGGTAAGCACAAATGGTCAAAATCCGACATTTTCTCACCTTTATGCCCGTTCGCAGCTCAGAAATTGACAATGACCATTCTCATCTCGTTTTGTAGCTGGACATAGACAAGGGCACCCAGAAAAAGACCCACATTTCTCTAAAGAACTTGCCCAGGGCTGCTGAAAGCTGGATAATTACCTATCTCCAAGTTAAGGGCTTGGTACCCGTGAATCTTCACTTTGCGACTAAACTATTCACAGCAGTGCCAAATTTTCTGGGTCACTGAATTCGGGTGCCAGCGCCCTACAAGCAGACCAAAAATCAAACCAATGCGACCACTGATATTACAGCTGGGTCATGTTATAGAGAGGTACGTTGAAATTCAAAGGTGAGCACAAATGGTCAAAATCCGACATTTTCGCACCTTTATGCCCGTTCGCAGATCAGAAAATGACAATGACCATCCTCATCTCGTTTTGTAGCTGGACATAGACAAGGGCACCAGGAAAAACAGTCACATTTCTCTAAAGAACTCGCCCCGGGGCTGCTGAAAGCTGGAAAATTACCTATCTCCAAGTTTAGGGCTTGGTACCCGTGAATCTTCATTTTGCGACTAAACTATTCACAGCAGTGCTAAAATTTCTCGGTCAATGAATGTGGGTGCCAGCGCCCTACAAGCAAACCAAAAATCAAACCAATGCGACCACTGACATTACAGCTGGGTCACGTTATAGAGAGGTACGTTGAAATAGGAAGGTAAGCACAAAATAATGGTCAAAATCCGACATTTTCTCATCTTTATGCCCGTTCGAAGCCCAGAAATTGCCAATGACCATTCTCATCTCGTTTTGTAGCTGGACATAGACAAGGGCACCCAGAAAAAGACCCACATTTCTCTAAAGAACTTGCCCAGGGCTGCTGAAAGCTGGAAAATTACCTATCTCCAAGTTTAGGGCTTGGTACCCGTGAATCTTCACTTTGCGACTAAACTATTCACAGCAGTGCCAAATTTTCTGGGTCACTAAATTCTGGTGCCAGCGCCCTACAAGCAGACCAAAAATCAAATCAATGCGACCACTGATATTACAGCTGGGTCATGTTATAGAGAGGTACGTTGAATTTCAAAGGTGAGCACAAATGGTCAAAATCCGACATTTTCTCACCTTTATGCCCCTTCGCAGCTCAGAAATTGACAATGACCATCCTCATCTTGTTGTGTAGCTGGACATAGACAAGGGCACCAGGAAAAACAGTCACATTTCTCTAAAAAAATCGCCCAGAGCTGCTGAAAGCTGGAAAATTACCTATCTCCAAGTTAAGGGCTTGGTACCCGTGAATCTTCATTTTGCGACTAAACTATTCACAGCAGTGCTAAAATTTCACAGTCACTGAATGTGGGTGCCAGCGCCCTACAAGCTAACCAAAAATCAAACCAATGCGACCACTGACATTACAGCTGGGTCACGTTATAGAGAGGTACGTTGAAATAGGAAGGTAAGCACAAATGGTCAAAATCCGACATTTTCTCACCTTAATGCCCGTTCGCAGCTCAGAAATTGACAATGACCATTCTCATCTCCCATTGTAGCTGGATAGAGACAAGGGCACCCAGAAAAATACCCACATTTCTCTAAAGAACTTGCCCAGGGCTGTTGAAAGCTGGATAATTACCTATCTCCAAGTTTAGGGCTTGGTACCCGTGAATCTTCACTTTGCGACTAAACTATTCACAGCAGTGCCAAATTTTCTGGGTCACTGAATTCGGGTGCCAGCACCCTACAAGCAGACCAAAAATCAGTCCAATGCGACCACTGATATTACAGCTGGGTCATGTTATAGAGAGGTACGTTGAAATTCAAAGGTGAGCACAAATGGTCAAAATCCGACATTTTCTCACCTTTATGCCCGTTCGCAGATCAGAAAATGACAATGACCATCCTCATCTCGTTTTGTAGCTGGACATAGACAAGGGCACCAGGAAAAACAGTCACATTTCTCTAAAGAACTCGCCCAGGGCTGCTGAAAGCCGGAAAATTACCTATCTCCAAGTTTAGGGCTTGGTACCCGTGAATCTTCATTTTGCGACTAAACTATTCACAGCAGTGCTAAAATTTCTCGGTCACTGAATGTGGGTGCCAGCGCCCTACAAGCAAACCAAAAATCAAACCAATGCGACCACTGACATTACAGCTGGGTCACGTTATAGAGAGGTACGTTGAAATAGGAAGGTAAGCACAAATGGTCAAAATCCGACATTTTCTCACCTTTATGCCCGTTCGAAGCCCAGAAATTGCCAATGACCATTCTCATCTCGTTTTGTAGCTGGACATAGACAAGGGCACCCAGAAAAAGACCCACATTTCTCTAAAGAACTTGCCCAGGGCTGCTGAAAGCTGGATAATTACCTATCTCCAAGTTTAGGGCTTGGTACCCGTGAATCTTCACTTTGCGACTAAACTATTCACAGCAGTGCCAAATTTTCTGGGTCACTGAATTTGGGTGCCAGCGCCCTACAAGCAGACCAAAAATCAAACCAATGCGACCACTGATATTACAGCTGGGTCATGTTATAGAGAGGTACGTTGAAATTCAAAGGTGAGCACAAATGGTCAAAATCCGACATTTTCTCACCTTTATGCCCGTTCGCAGATCAGAAAATGACAATGACCATCCTCATCTCGTTGTGTAGCTGGACATAGACAAGGGCACCAGGAAAAACAGTCACATTTCTCTAAAGAACTCGCCCAGGGCTGCTGAAAGCTGGAAAATTACCTATCTCCAAGTTTAGGGCTTGGTACCCGTGAATCTTCACTTTGCGACTAAACTATTCACAGCAGTGCTAAAATTTGACAGTCACTGAATGTGGGTGCTAGCGCCCTACAAGCAAACCAAAAATCAAACCAATACGACCACTGACATTACAGCTGGGTCACGTTATAGAAAGGTACGTTGAAATAAGAAGGTAAGCACAAATGGTCAAAATCCGACATTTTCTCAACTTTATGCCCGTTCGCAGCTCAGAAATTGACAATGACCATTCTCATCTCCCTTTGTAGGTGGACATAGACAAGCGCACCCAGAAAAATACCCACATTTCTCTAAAGAACTTGCCCAGGGCTGTTGAAAGCTGGATAATTACCTATCTCCAAGTTTAGGGCTTGGTACCCGTGAATCTTCACTTTGCGACTAAACTATTCACAGCAGTGCCAAATTTTCTGGGTCACTGAATTCGGGTGCCAGCGCCCAACAAGCAGACCAAAATTCAAACCAATGCGACCACTGATATTACAGCTGGGTCATGTTATAGAGAGGTACGTTGAAATTCAAAGGTGAGCACAAATGGTCAAAATCCGACATTTTCTCACCTTTATGCCCGTTCGCAGCTCAGAAATTGACAATGACTATCCTCATCTTGTTGTGTAGCTGGAAATAGACAAGGGCACCAGGAAAAACAGTCACATTACTATAAAGAACTCGCCCAGGGCTGCTGAAAGCTGGAAAATTCCCTATCTCCAAGTTAAGGTCTTGGCACCCGTGAATCTTCATTTTGCGACTAAACTATTCACAGCAGTGCTAAAATTTCTCGGTCACTGAATGTGGGTGCCAGCGCCCTACAAGCAAACCAAAAATCAAACCAATGCGACCACTGACATTACAGCTGGGTCACGTTATAGAGAGGTAAGTTGAAATAGGAAGGTAAGCACAAATGGTCAAAATCCGACATTTTCTCACCTTTATGCCCGTTCGTAGCCCAGAAATTGCCAATGACCATTCTCATCTCGTTTTGTAGCTGGACATAGACAAGGGCACCCAGAAAAAGACCCACATTTCTCTAAAGAACTTGCCCAGGGCTGCTGAAAGCTGGATAATTACCTATCTCCAAGTTTAGGGCTTGGTACCCGTGAATCTTCACTTTGCGACTAAACTATTCACAGCAGTGCCAAATTTTCTGGGTCACTGAATTTGGGTGCCAGCGCCCTACAAGCAGACCAAAAATCAAACCAATGCGACCACTGATATTACAGCTGGGTCATGTTATAGAGAGGTACGTTGAAATTCAAAGGTGAGCACAAATGGTCAAAATCCGACATTTTCTCACCTTTATGCCCGTTCGCAGCTCAGAAATTGACAATGACCATCCTCATCTTGTTGTGTAGCTGGAAATAGACAAGGGCACCAGGAAAAACAGTCACATTTCTATAAAGAACTCGCCCAGGGCTGCTGAAAGCTGGAAAATTATCTATCTCCAAGTTAAGGTCTTGGCACCCGTGAATCTTCATTTTGCGACTAAACTATTCACAGCAGTGCTAAAATTTCTCGGTCACTGAATGTGGGTGCCAGCGCCCTACAAGCAAACCAAAAATCAAACCAATGCGACCACTGACATTACAGCTGGGTCACGTTATAGAGAGGTACGTTGAAATAGGAAGGTAAGCACAAATGGTCAAAATCCGACATTTTCTCACCTTTATGCCCGTTCGCGGCTCAGAAATTGACAATGACCATTCTCATCTCGTTTCGTAGCTGGACATAGACAAGGGCACCCAGAAAAAGACCCACATTTCTCTAAAGAACTTGCCCAGGGCTGCTGAAAGCTGGATAATTACCTATCTCCAAGTTTAGGGCTTGGTACCCGTGAATCTTCACTTTGCGACTAAACTATTCACAGCAGTGCCAAATTTTCTGGGTCACTGAATTTGGGTGCCAGCGCCCTACAAGCAGACCAAAAATCAAACCAATGCGACCACTGATATTACAGCTGGGTCATGTTATAGAGAGGTACGTTGAAATTCAAAGGTGAGCACAAATGGTCAAAATCCGACATTTTCTCACCTTTATGCCCGTTCGCAGATCAGAAAATGACAATGACCATCCTCATCTCGTTGTGTAGCTGGACATAGACAAGGGCACCAGGAAAAACAGTCACATTTCTCTAAAGAACTCGCCCAGGGCTGCTGAAAGCTGGAAAATTACCTATCTCCAAGTTTAGGGCTTGGTACCAGTGAATCTTCACTTTGCGACTAAACTATTCACAGCAGTGCTAAAATTTCACAGTCACTGAATGTGGGTGCTAGCGCCCTACAAGCAAACCAAAAATCAAACCAATACGACCACTGACATTACAGCTGGGTCACGTTATAGAAAGGTACGTTGAAATAAGAAGGTAAGCACAAATGGTCAAAATCCGACATTTTCTCAACTTTATGCCCGTTCGCAGCTCAGAAATTGACAATGACCATTCTCATCTCCCTTTGTAGGTGGACATAGACAAGGGCACCCAGAAAAATACCCACATTTCTCTAAAGAACTTGCCCAGAGCTGTTGAAAGCTGGATAATTACCTATCTCCAAGTTTAGGGCTTGGTACCCGTGAATCTTCACTTTGCGACTAAACTATTCACAGCAGTGCCAAATTTTCTGGGTCACTGAATTCGGGTGCCAGCGCCCAACAAGCAGACCAAAATTCAAACCAATGCGACCACTGATATTACAGCTGGGTCATGTTATAGAGAGGTACGTTGAAATTCAAAGGTGAGCACAAATGGTCAAAATCCGACATTTTCTCACCTTTATGCCCGTTCGCAGCTCAGAAATTGACAATGACTATCCTCATCTTGTTGTGTAGCTGGAAATAGACAAGGGCACCAGGAAAAACAGTCACATTTCTATAAAGAACTCGCCCAGGGCTGCTGAAAGCTGGAAAATTACCTATCTCCAAGTTAAGGTCTTGGCACCCGTGAATCTTCATTTTGCGACTAAACTATTCACAGCAGTGCTAAAATTTCTCGGTCACTGAATGTGGGTGCCAGCGCCCTACAAGCAAACCAAAAATCAAACCAATGCGACCACTGACATTACAGCTGGGTCACGTTATAGAGAGGTAAGTTGAAATAGGAAGGTAAGCACAAATGGTCAAAATCCGACATTTTCTCACCTTTATGCCCGTTCGTAGCCCAGAAATTGCCAATGACCATTCTCATCTCGTTTTGTAGCTGGACATAGACAAGGGCACCCAGAAAAAGACCCACATTTCTCTAAAGAACTTGCCCAGGGCTGCTGAAAGCTGGATAATTACCTATCTCCAAGTTTAGGGCTTGGTACCCGTGAATCTTCACTTTGCGACTAAACTATTCACAGCAGTGCCAAATTTTCTGGGTCACTGAATTTGGGTGCCAGCGCCCTACAAGCAGACCAAAAATCAAACCAATGCGACCACTGATATTACAGCTGGGTCATGTTATAGAGAGGTACGTTGAAATTCAAAGGTGAGCACAAATGGTCAAAATCCGACATTTTCTCACCTTTATGCCCGTTCGCAGCTCAGAAATTGACAATGACCATCCTCATCTTGTTGTGTAGCTGGAAATAGACAAGGGCACCAGGAAAAACAGTCACATTTCTATAAAGAACTCGCCCAGGGCTGCTGAAAGCTGGAAAATTATCTATCTCCAAGTTAAGGTCTTGGCACCCGTGAATCTTCATTTTGCGACTAAACTATTCACAGCAGTGCTAAAATTTCTCGGTCACTGAATGTGGGTGCCAGCGCCCTACAAGCAAACCAAAAATCAAACCAATGCGACCACTGACATTACAGCTGGGTCACGTTATAGAGAGGTACGTTGAAATAGGAAGGTAAGCACAAATGGTCAAAATCCGACATTTTCTCACCTTTATGCCCGTTCGCGGCTCAGAAATTGACAATGACCATTCTCATCTCGTTTCGTAGCTGGAAAGAGACAAGGGCACCCAGAAAAATACCCACATTTCTCTAAAGAACTTGCCCAGGGCTGTTGAAAGCTGGATAATTACCTATCTCCAAGTTTAGGGCTTGGTACCCGTGAATCTTCACTTTGCGACTAAACTATTCACAGCAGTGCCACATTTTCTGGGTCACTGAATTCGGGTGCCAGCGCCCTACAAGCAGACCAAAAATCAGTCCAATGCGACCACTGATATTACAGCTGGGTCATGTTATAGAGAGGTACGTTGAAATTCAAAGGTGAGCACAAATGGTCAAAATCCGACATTTTCTCGCCTTTATGCCCGTTCGCAGATCAGAAAATGACAATGACCATCCTCATCTCGTTTTGTAGCTGGACATAGACAAGGGCACCAGGAAAAACAGTCACATTTCTCTAAAGAACTCGCCCAGGGCTGCTGAAAGCCGGAAAATTACCTATCTCCAAGTTTAGGGCTTGGTACCCGTGAATCTTCATTTTGCGACTAAACTATTCACAGCAGTGCTAAAATTTCTCGGTCACTGAATGTGGGTGCCAGCGCCCTACAAGCAAACCAAAAATCAAACCAATGCGACCACTGACATTACAGCTGGGTCACGTTATAGAGAGGTACGTTGAAATAGGAAGGTAAGCACAAATGGTCAAAATCCGACATTTTCTCACCTTTATGCCCGTTCGAAGCCCAGAAATTGCCAATGACCATTCTCATCTCGTTTTGTAGCTGGACATAGACAAGGGCACCCAGAAAAAGACCCACATTTCTCTAAAGAACTTGCCCAGGGCTGCTGAAAGCTGGATAATTACCTATCTCCAAGTTTAGGGCTTGGTACCCGTGAATCTTCACTTTGCGACTAAACTATTCACAGCAGTGCCAAATTTTCTGTATCACTGAATTTGGGTGCCAGCGCCCTACAAGCAGACCAAAAATCAAACCAATGCGACCACTGATATTACAGCTGGGTCATGTTATAGAGAGGTACGTTGAAATTCAAAGGTGAGCACAAATGGTCAAAATCCGACATTTTCTCACCTTTATGCCCGTTCGCAGATCAGAAAATGACAATGACCATCCTCATCTCGTTGTGTAGCTGGACATAGACAAGGGCACCAGGAAAAACAGTCACATTTCTATAAAGAACTCGCCCAGGGCTGCTGAAAGCTGGAAAATTACCTATCTCCAAGTTTAGGGCTTGGTACCCGTGAATCTTCACTTTGCGACTAAACTATTCACAGCAGTGCTAAAATTTCACAGTCACTGAATGTGGGTGCTAGCGCCCTACAAGCAAACCAAAAATCAAACCAATACGACCACTGACATTACAGCTGGGTCACGTTATAGAAAGGTACGTTGAAATAAGAAGGTAAGCACAAATGGTCAAAATCCGACATTTTCTCACCTTTATGCCCGTTCGCAGCTCAGAAATTGACAATGACCATTCTCATCTCCCTTTGTAGGTGGACATAGACAAGGGCACCCAGAAAAATACCCACATTTCTCTAAAGAACTTGCCCAGGGCTGTTGAAAGCTGGATAATTACCTATCTCCAAGTTTAGGGCTTGGTACCCGTGAATCTTCACTTTGCGACTAAACTATTCACAGCAGTGCCAAATTTTCTGGGTCACTGAATTCGGGTGCCAGCGCCCTACAAGCAGACCAAAAATCAGTCCAATGCGACCACTGATATTACAGCTGGGTCATGTTATAGAGAGGTACGTTGAAATTCAAAGGTGAGCACAAATGGTCAAAATCCGACATTTTCTCGCCTTTATGCCCGTTCGCAGATCAGAAAATGACAATGACCATCCTCATCTCGTTGTGTAGCTGGACATAGACAAGGGCACCAGGAAAAACAGTCACATTTCTCTAAAGAACTCACCCAGGGCTGCTGAAAGCTGGAAAATTACCTATCTCCAAGTTTAGGGCTTGGTACCCGTGAATCTTCATTTTGCGACTAAACTATTCACAGCAGTGCTAAAATTTCACAGTCACTGAATGTGGGTGCCAGCGCCCTACAAGCAAACCAAAAATCAAACCAATGCGACCACTGACATTACAGCTGGGTCACGTTATAGAGAGGTACGTTGAAATAGGAAGGTAAGCACAAATGGTCAAAATCCGACATTTTCTCACCTTTATGCCCGTTCGCAGCTCAGAAATTGACAATGACCATTCTCATCTCCCTTTGTAGCTGGATAGAGACAAGGGCACCCAGAAAAATACCCACATTTCTCTAAAGAACTTGCCCAGGGCTGTTGAAAGCTGGATAATTACCTATCTCCAAGTTTAGGGCTTGGTACCCGTGAATCTTCACTTTGCGACTAAACTATTCACAGCAGTGCCAAATTTTCTGGGTCACTGAATTCGGGTGCCAGCGCCCTACAAGCAGACCAAAAATCAGTCCAATGCGACCACTGATATTACAGCTGGGTCATGTTATAGAGAGGTACGTTGAAATTCAAAGGTGAGCACAAATGGTCAAAATCCGACATTTTCTCGCCTTTATGCCCGTTCGCAGATCAGAAAATGACAATGACCATCCTCATCTCGTTTTGTAGCTGGACATAGACAAGGGCACCAGGAAAAACAGTCACATTTCTCTAAAGAACTCGCCCAGGGCTGCTGAAAGCCGGAAAATTACCTATCTCCAAGTTTAGGGCTTGGTACCCGTGAATCTTCATTTTGCGACTAAACTATTCACAGCAGTGCTAAAATTTCTCGGTCACTGAATGTGGGTGCCAGCGCCCTACAAGCAAACCAAAAATCAAACCAATGCGACCACTGACATTACAGCTGGGTCACGTTATAGAGAGGTACGTTGAAATAGGAAGGTAAGCACAAATGGTCAAAATCCGACATTTTCTCACCTTTATGCCCGTTCGAAGCCCAGAAATTGCCAATGACCATTCTCATCTCGTTTTGTAGCTGGACATAGACAAGAGCACCCAGAAAAAGACCCACATTTCTCTAAAGAACTTGCCCAGGGCTGCTGAAAGCTGGATAATTACCTATCTCCAAGTTTAGGGCTTGGTACCCGTGAATCTTCACTTTGCGACTAAACTATTCACAGCAGTGCCAAATTTTCTGGGTCACTGAATTTGGGTGCCAGCGCCCTACAAGCAGACCAAAAATCAAACCAATGCGACCACTGATATTACAGCTGGGTCATGTTATAGAGAGGTACGTTGAAATTCAAAGGTGAGCACAAATGGTCAAAATCCGACATTTTCTCACCTTTATGCCCGTTCGCAGATCAGAAAATGACAATGACCATCCTCATCTCGTTGTGTAGCTGGACATAGACAAGGGCACCAGGAAAAACAGTCACATTTCTATAAAGAACTCGCCCAGGGCTGCTGAAAGCTGGAAAATTACCTATCTCCAAGTTTAGGGCTTGGTACCCGTGAATCTTCACTTTGCGACTAAACTATTCACAGCAGTGCTAAAATTTCACAGTCACTGAATGTGGGTGCTAGCGCCCTACAAGCAAACCAAAAATCAAACCAATACGACCACTGACATTACAGCTGGGTCACGTTATAGAAAGGTACGTTGAAATAAGAAGGTAAGCACAAATGGTCAAAATCCGACATTTTCTCACCTTTATGCCCGTTCGCAGCTCAGAAATTGACAATGACCATTCTCATCTCCCTTTGTAGGTGGACATAGACAAGGGCACCCAGAAAAATACCCACATTTCTCTAAAGAACTTGCCCAGGGCTGTTGAAAGCTGGATAATTACCTATCTCCAAGTTTAGGGCTTGGTACCCGTGAATCTTCACTTTGCGACTAAACTATTCACAGCAGTGCCAAATTTTCTAGGTCACTGAATTCGGGTGCCAGCGCCCAACAAGCAGACCAAAAATCAAACCAATGCGACCACTGGTATTACAGCTGGGTCATGTTATAGAGAGGTACGTTGAAATTCAAAGGTGAGCACAAATGGTCAAAATCCGACATTTTCTCACCTTTATGCCCGTTCGCAGCTCAGAAATTGACAATGACCATCCTCATCTTGTTGTGTAGCTGGAAATAGACAAGGGCACCAGGAAAAACAGTCACATTTCTATAAAGAACTCGCCCAGGGCTGCTGAAAGCTGGAAAATTACCTATCTCCAAGTTAAGGTCTTGGCACCCGTGAATCTTCATTTTGCGACTAAACTATTCACAGCAGTGCTAAAATTTCTCAGTCACTGAATGTGGGTGCCAGCGCCCTACAAGCAAACCAAAAATCAAACCAATGCGACCACTGACATTACAGCTGGGTCACGTTATAGAGAGGTACGTTGAAATAGGAAGGTAAGCACAAATGGTCAAAATCCGACATTTTCTCACCTTTATGCCCGTTCGCAGGTCAGAAATTGACAATGACCATTCTCATCTCGTTTTGTAGCTGGACATAGACAAGGGCACCCAGAAAAAGACCCACATATTTCTAAAGAACTTGCCCAGGGCTGCTGAAAGCTGGATAATTACCTATCTCCAAGTTTAGGGCTTGGTACCCGTGAATCTTCACTTTGCGACTAAACTATTCACAGCAGTGCCAAATTTTCTGGGTCACTAAATTCTGGTGCCAGCGCCCTACAAGCAGACCAAAAATCAAATCAATGCGACCACTGATATTACAGCTGGGTCATGTTATAGAGAGGTACGTTGAAATTCAAAGGTGAGCACAAATGGTCAAAATCCGACATTTTCTCACCTTTATGCCCCTTCGCAGCTCAGAAATTGACAATGACCATCCTCATCTTGTTGTGTAGCTGGACATAGACAAGGGCACCAGGAAAAACAGTCACATTTCTCTAAAAAAATCGCCCAGAGCTGCTGAAAGCTGGAAAATTGCCTATCTCCAAGTTAAGGGCTTGGTACCCGTGAATCTTCATTTTGCGACTAAACTATTCACAGCAGTGCTAAAATTTCTCAGTCACTGAATGTGGGTGCCAGCGCCCTACAAGCAAACCAAAAATGCGACCACTGACATTACAGCTGGGTCACGTTATAGAGAGGTACGTTGAAATAGGAAGGTAAGCACAAATGGTCAAAATCCGACATTTTCTCACCTTTATGCCCGTTCGCAGCTCCGAAATTGACAATGACCATTCTCATCTCGTTTCGTAGCTGGACATAGACAAGGGCACCAAGAAAAAGACCCACACTTCTCTAAAGAACCTGCCCAGGGCTGCTGAAAGCTGGATAATTACCTATCTCCAAGTTAACGGCTTGGTACCCGTGAATCTTCACTTTGCGACTAAACTATTCACAGCAGTGCCAAATTTTCTGGGTCACTGAATTCGGGTGCCAGCGCCCTACAAGCAGACCAAAAATCAAACCGATGCGACCACTGATATTACAGCTGGGTCATGTTATAGAGAGGTACGTTGAAATTCAAAGGTGAGCACAAATGGTCAAAATCCGACATTTTCTCACCTTTATGCCCATTCGCAGCTTAGAAATTGACAATGACCATCCTCATCTTGTTGTGAAGCTGGATATAGACAAGGGCACCAGGAAAAACAGTCACATTTCTCTAAAGAACTCGCCCAGGGCTGCTGAAAGATGGAAAATGACCTATCTCCAAGTTAAGGGCTTGGTACCCGTGAATCTTCATTTTGCGACTAAACTATTCACAGCAGTGCTAAAATTTCTCGGTCACTGAATGTGGGTGCCAGCGCCCTACAAGCAGACCAAAAATCAAACAAATGCGACCACTGACATTACAGCTGGGTCACGTTATAGAGAGGTACGTTGAAATAGGAAGGTAAGCACAAATGGTCAAAATCCGACATTTTCTCATTTTTATACCCGTTCGCAGGTCAGAAATTTACAATGACCATTCTCATCCCGTTTTGTAGCTGGACATAGACAAGGGCACTAAGAAAAAGACCCCCATATTTCTAAAGAACTTGCCCAGGGCTGCTGAAAGCTGGATAATTACCTATCTCCAAGTTAAGGGCTTGGTACCCGTGAATCTTCACTTTGCGACTAAACTATTCACAGCAGTGCTAAATTTTCTGGGTCACTGAATTCGGGTGCCAGCGCCCTACAAGCAGACCAAAAATCAAACCAATGCGACCACTGATATTACAGCTGGGTCATGTTATAGAGAGGTACGTTGAAATTCAAAGGTAAGCACAAATGGTCAAAATCCGACATTTTCTCACCTTTATGCCCATTCGCAGCTCAGAATTTGACAATGACCATCCTCATCTTGTTGTGTAGCTGGACATAGACAAGGGCACCAGGAAAAACAGTCACATTTCTCTAAAGAACTCGCCCAGGGCTGCTGAAAGCTGGAAAATTACCTCTCTCCAAGTTTAGGGCTTGGTACCCGTGAATCTTCATTTTGCGACTAAACTATTCACAGCAGTGCTAAATTTTCTCGGTCACTTAATGTGGGTGCCAGCGCCCTACAAGCAAACCAAAAATCAAACCAATGCGACCACTGACATTACAGCTGGGTCACGTTATAGAGAGGTACGTTGAAATAGGAAGGTAAGCACAAATGGTCAAAATCCGACATTTTCTCACCTTTATGCCCGTTCGCAGCCCAGAAATTGACAATGACCATTCTCATCTCGCTTTGTAGCTGGACATAGACAAGGGCACCCAGAAAAAGACCCACATTTCTCTAAAGAACTTGCCCAGGGCTGCTGAAAGCTGGATAATTACCTATCTCCAAGTTAAGGGCTTGGTACCCGTGAATCTTCACTTTGCGACTAAACTATTCACAGCAGTGCCAAATTTTCTGGGTCACTGAATTCGGGTGCCAGCGCCCTACAAGCAGACCAAAAATCAAACCAATGCGACCACTGATATTACAGCTGGGTCATGTTATAGAGAGGTACGTTGAAATTCAAAGGTGAGCACAAATGGTCAAAATCCGACATTTTCTCACCTTTATGCCCGTTCGCAGCTCAGAAATTGACAATGACCATCCTCATCTTGTTGTGTACCTGGACATAGACAAGGGCACCAGGAAAAACAGTCACATTTCTATAAAGAACTCGCCCAGGGCTGCTGAAAGCTGGAAAATTACCTATCTCCAAGTTAAGGGCTTGGCACCCGTGAATCTTCATTTTGCGACTAAACTATTCACAGCAGTGCTAAAATTTGACAGTCACTGAATGTGGGTGCCAGCGCCCTACAAGCAAACCAAAAATCAAACCAATGCGACCACTGACATTACAGCTGGGTCACGTTATAGAGAGGTACGTTGAAATAGGAAGGTAAGCACAAATGGTCAAAATCCGACATTTTCTCACCTTTATGCCCGTTCGCAGCTCAGAAATTGACAATGACCATTCTCATCTCGTTTCGTAGCTGGACATAGACAAGGGCACCAAGAAAAAGACCCACATTTCTCTAAGGAACTTGCCCAGGGCTGCTGAAAGCTGGATAATTACCTATCTCCAAGTTTAGGGCTTGGTACCCGTGAATCTTCACTTTGCGACTAAACTATTCACAGCAGTGCCAAATTTTCAGGGTCACTAAATTCTTATGCCAGCGCCCTACAAGCAGACCAAAAATCAAATCAATGCGACCACTGATATTACAGCTGGGTCATGTTATAGAGAGGTACGTTGAATTTCAAAGGTGAGCACAAATGGTCAAAATCCGACATTTTCTCACATTTATGCCCGTTCGCAGCTCAGAAATTGACAATGACCATCCTCATCTTGTTGTGTAGCTGGACATAGACAAGGGCACCAGGAAAAACAGTCACATTTCTCTAAAGAACTCGCCCAGAGCTGCTGAAAGCTGGAAAATTACCTATCTCCAAGGTAAAGGCTTGGTACCCGTGAATCTTCATTTTGCGACTAAACTATTCACAGCAGTGCTAAAATTTCTCAGTCACTGAATGTGGGTGCCAGCGCCCTACAAGCAAACCAAAAATCAAACCAATTCGAACACTGACATTACAGCTGGGTCACGTTATAGAGAAGTACGTTGAAATAGGAAGGTAAGCACAAATGGTCAAAATCTGCCATTTTCTCACCTTTATGCCCGTTCGCAGCTCAGAAATTGACAATGACCATGCTCATCTCGTTTCGTAGCTGGACATAGACAAGGGCACCCAGAAAAAGACCCACATTTCTCTAAACAACTTGCCCAGGGCTGCTGAAAGCTGGATAATTACCTATCTCCAGGTTAAGGGCTTGGTACCCGTGAATCTTCATTTTGCGACTAAACTATTCACAGCAGTGCAAAAATTTTACAGTCGCTGAATGTGGGTGCTAGCGCCCTACAAGCAAACCAAAAATCAAACCAATGCGACCACTGACATTACAGCTGGGTCACGTTATAGAGAGGTACGTTGAAATAGGAAGGTAAGCACAAATGGTCAAAATCCGACATTTTCTCACCTTTATGCCCGTTCGCAGCTCAGAAATTGACAATGACCATACTCATCTCGTTTTGTAGCTGGACATAGACAAGGGCACCAAGAAAAAGACCCACATTTCTCTAAAGAACTTGCCCAGGGCTGCTGAAAGCTGGATAATTACCTATCTCCAAGTTTAGGGCTTGGTACCCGTGAATCTTCACTTTGTGACTAAACTATTCACAGCAGTGCCAAATTTTCTGGGTCACTAAATTCTGGTGCCAGCGCCCTACAAGGAGACCAAAAATCAAACCAATGCGACCACTGATATTACAGCTGGGTCATGTTATAGAGAGGTACGTTGAAATTCAAAGGTGAGCACAAATGGTCAAAATCCGACATTTTCTCACCTTTATGCCCGTTCGCAGCTCAGAAATTGACAATGACCATACTCATCTCGTTTTGTAGCTGGACATAGACAAGGGCACCAAGAAAAAGACCCACATTTCTCTAAAGAACTTGCCCAGGGCTGCTGAAAGCTGGATAATTACCTATCTCCAAGTTTAGGGCTTGGTACCCGTGAATCTTCACTTTGCGACTAAACTATTCACAGCAGTGCCAAATTTTCTGGGTCACCAAATTCTGGTGCCAGCGCCCTACTAGCAGACCAAAAATCAAACCAATGCGACCACTGACATTACACCTGGGTCATGTTATAGAGAGGTACGTTGAAATTCAAAGGTGAGCACAAATGGTCAAAATCCGACATTTTCTCACCTTTATGCCCGTTCGCAGCTCAGAAATTGACAATGACCATCCTCATCTTGTTGTGTAGCTCGACATAGACAAGGGCACCAGGAAAAACAGTCACATTTCTCTAAAGAACTCGCCCAGGGCTGCTGAAAGCTGGAAAATTACCTATCTCCAAGTTAAGGGCTTGGTACCCGTGAATCTTCATTTTGCGACTAAACTATTCACAGCAGTGCTAAAATTTCTCGGTCACTGAATGTAGGTGCCAGCGCCCTACAAGCAAACCAAAAATCAAACCAATGCGACCACTGACATTACAGCTGGGTCACGTTATAGAGAGGTACGTTGAAATAGGAAGGTAAGCACAAATGGTCAAAATCCGACATTTTCTCACCTTTATGCCCGTTCGCACCTCAGATATTGACAATGACCATTCTCATCTCGTTTCGTAGCTAGACATAGACAAGGGCACCAAGAAAAAGACCCACATTTCTCTAAAGAACTTGCCCAGGGCTGCTGAAAGCTGGATAATTACCTATCTCCAAGTTAAGGGCTTGGTACCCGTGAATCTTCACTTTGCGACTAAACTATTCACAGCAGTGCCAAATTTTCTGGGGCACTGAATTCGGGTGCCAGCGCCCTACAAGCAGACCAAAAATCAAACCAATGCGACCACTGATATTACAGCTGGGTCATGTTATAGAGAGGTACGTTGAAATTCAAAGGTGAGCACAAATGGTCAAAATCCGACATTTTCTCACCTTTATGCCCGTTCGCAGATCAGAAATTTACAATGACCATCCTCATCTCGTTGTGTAGCTGGACATAGACAAGGGCACCAGGAAAAACAGTCACATTTCTCTAAAGAACTCGCCCAGGGCTGCTGAAAGCTGGAAAATTACCTATCTCCAAGTTAAGGGCTTGGTACCCGTGAATCTTCATTTTGCGACTAAATTATTCACAGCAGTGCTAAAATTTCTCGGTCACTGAATGTGGGTGCCAGCGCCCTACGAGCAAACCAAATATCAAACCAATGCGACCACTGACATTACAGCTGGGTCACGTTATAGAGAGGTACGTTGAAATAGGAAGGTAAGCACAAATGGTCAAAATCCGACATTTTCTCACCTTTATGCCCGTTCGCAGCTCAGAAATTGACAATGACCATTCTCATCTCGTTTTGTATATGGACATAGACAAGGGCACCCAGAACAATACCCACATTTCTCTAAAGAACTTGCCCAGGGCTGCTGAAAGCTGGATAATTACCTATCTCCTAGTTTAGGGCTTGGTACCCGTGAATCTTCATTTTGCGACTAAACTATTCACAGCAGTGCCAAATTTTCTGGGTCACTGAATTCGGGTGCCAGCGCCCTACAAGCAGACAAAAAATCAAACCAATGCGACCACTGATATCACAGCTGGGTCATGTTATAGAGAGGTACGTTGAAATTCAAAGGTGAGCACAAATGGTCAAAATCCGACATTTTCTCACCTTTATGCCCGTTCGCAGATCAGAAAATGACAATGACCATCCTCATCTCGTTGTGTAGCTGAACATAGACAAGGGCACCAGGAAAAACAGTCACATTTCTCTAAAGAACTCGCCCAGGGCTGCTGAAAGCTGGAAAATTACCTATCTCCAAGTTTAGGGCTTGGTACCCGTGAATCTTCATTTTGCGACTAAACTATTCACAGCAGTGCTAAAATTTCACAGTCACTGAATGTGGGTGCTAGCGCCCTACAAGCAAACCAAAAATCAAACCAATGCGACCACTGACATCACAGCTGGGTCACGTTATAGAGAGGTACGTTGAAATAGGAAGGTAAGCACAAATGGTCAAAATCCGACATTTTCTCACCTTTATGCCCGTTCGCAGCTCAGAAATTGACAATGACCATTCTCATCTCGTTTTGTAGCTGGACATAGACAAGAGCACCAAGACAAAGACCCACATTTCTCTAAAGAACTTGCCCAGGGCTGCTGAAAGCTGGATAATTACCTATCTCCAAGTTTAGGGCTTGGTACCCGTGAATCTTCACTTTGCGACTAAACTATTCACAGCAGTGCCAAATTTTCTGGGTCACTAAATTCTGGTGCCAGCGCCCTACAAGCAGACCAAAAATCAAACCAATGCGACCACTGATATTACAGCTGGGTCATGTTATAGAGAGGTACGTTGAAATTCAAAGGTGAGCACAAATGGTCAAAATCTGACATTTTCTCACCTTTATGCCCGTTCGCAGCTCAGAAATTGACAATGACCATCCTCATCTTGTTGTTTAGCTGGACATAGACAAGGGCACCAGGAAAAACAGTCACATTTCTCTAAAGAACTCGCCCAGGGCTGCTGAAAGCTGGAAAATTTAACTATCTCCAAGTTTAGGGCTTGGTATCCGTGAATCTTCATTTTGCGACTAAACTATTCACAGCAATGCTAAAATTTCACAGTCACTGAATATGGGTGCTAGCGCCCTACAAGCAAACCAAAAATCAAACCAATGCGACCACTGACATTACAGCTGGGTCACGTTATAGAGAGGTACGTTGAAATAGGAAGGTAAGCACAAAATAATGGTCAAAATCCGACATTTTCTCACCTTTATGCCCGTTCGCAGCTCAGAAATTGACAATGACCATTCTCATCTCGTGTTGTAGCTGGACATAGACAAGGGCACCCAGAAAAACACCCACATTTCTCTAAAGAACTTTCCCAGGGCTGCTGAAAGCTGGATAATTACCTATGTCCAAGTTTAGGGCTTGGTACCCGTGAATCTTCACTTTGCGACTAAACTATTCACAGCAGTGCCAAATTTTCTGGGTCACTAAATTCGGATGACAGCGCCCTACAAGCAGACCAAAAATCAAACCAATGCGACCACTGATATTACAGCTGGGTCATGTTATAGAGAGGTACGTTGAAATTCAAAGGTAAGCACAAATGGTAAAAATCTGACATTTTCTCACCTTTATGCCCGTTCGCAGCTCAGAAATTGACAATGACCATCCTCATCTTGTTGTGTACCTGGACATAGACAAGGGCACCCAGAAAAAGACCCACTTTTCTTTAAAGAACTTGCCCAGGGCTGCTGAAAGCTGGATAATTACCTATCTCCAAGTTAAGGGCTTGGTACCCGTGAATCTTCACTTTGCGACTAAACTATTCACAGCAGTGCCAAATTTTCGGGGTCACTGAATTCGGGTGCCAGCGCCCTACAAGCAGACCAAAAATCAGTCCAATGCGACCACTGATATTACAGCTGGGTCATGTAATAGAGAGGTACGTTGAAATTCAAAGGTGAGCACAAATGGTCAAAATACGACATTTTCTCACCTTTATGCCCGTTCGCAGATCAGAAAATGACAACAACCATCCTCATCTCGTTTTGTAGCGGGACATAGACAAGGGCACCAGGAAAAACAGTCACATGTCTCTAAAGAACTCGCCCAGGGCTGCTGAAAGCTGGAAATTTACCTATCTCCAAGTTTAGGGCTTGGTACCCGTGAATCTTCATTTTGCGACTAAATTATTCACAGCAGTGCTAAAATTTCTCGGTCACTGAATGTGGGTGCCAGCGCCCTACAAGCAAACCAAAAATCAAACCAATGCGACCACTGACATTACAGCTCGGTCACGTTATAGAGAGGTACGTTGAAATAGGAAGGTTAGCACAAATGGTCAAAATCCGACATTTTCTCACCTTTATGCCCGTTCGCAGATCAGAAATTGACAATGACCATCCTCATCTCGTTGTGTAGCTGGACATAGACAAGGGTACAAGGAAAAACAGTCACATTTCTCTAAAGAACTCGCCCAGGGCTGCTGAAAGCTGGAAAATTACCTATCTCCAAGTTTAGGGCTTGGTACCCGTGAATCTTCATTTTGCGACTAAACTATTCACAGCAGTGCTAAAATTTCACAATCACTGAATGTGGGTGCTAGCGCCCTACAAGAAAACCAAAAATCAAACCAATGCGACCACTGACATTACAGCTGGGTCACGTTATAGAGAGGTACGTTGAAATAGGAAGGTAAGCACAAATGGTCAAAATCCGACATTTTCTCACCTTTATGCCCGTTCGCAGCTCAGAAATTGACAATGACCATCCTCATCTTGTTGTGTAGCTGGACATAGACAAGGCCACCAGGAAAAACAGTCACATTTCTCTAAAGAACTCGATCAGGGCTGCTGAAAGCTGGAAAATTACCTATCTCCAAGTTTAGTGCTTGGTACCCGTGAATCTTCACTTTGCGACTAAACTATTCACAGCAGTGCCAAATTTTTTGGGTCACTGAATTCGGGTGCCAGCGCCCTACAAGCAGACCAAAAATCAAACCAATGCGACCACTGATATTACAGCTGGGTCATGTTATAGAGAGGTACGTTGAAATTCAAAGGTAAGCACAAATGGTAAAAATCCGACATTTTCTCACCTTTATGCCCGTTCGCAGCTCAGAAATTGACAATGACCATCCTCATCTTGTTGTGTAGCTGGACATAGACAAGGGCACCAGGAAAAACAGTCACATTTCTCTAAAGAACTCGCCCAGGGCTGCTGAAAGCTGGAAAATTACCTATCTCCAAGTTAAGGGCTTGGTACCCGTGAATCTTCATTTTGCGACTAAACTATTCACAGCAGTGCTAAAATTTCACAATCACTGAATGTGGGTGCTAGCGCCCTACAAGAAAACCAAAAATCAAACCAATGCGACCACTGACATTACAGCTGGGTCACGTTATAGAGAGGTACGTTGAAATAGGAAGGTAAGCACAAATGGTCAAAATCCGACATTTTCTCACCTTTATGCCCGTTCGCAGCTCAGAAATTGACAATGACCATCCTCATCTTGTTGTGTAGCTGGACATAGACAAGGCCACCAGGAAAAACAGTCACATTTCTCTAAAGAACTCGATCAGGGCTGCTGAAAGCTGGAAAATTACCTATCTCCAAGTTTAGTGCTTGGTACCCGTGAATCTTCACTTTGCGACTAAACTATTCACAGCAGTGCCAAATTTTTCGGGTCACTGAATTCGGGTGCCAGCGCCCTACAAGCAGACCAAAAATCAAACCAATGCGACCACTGATATTACAGCTGGGTCATGTTATAGAGAGGTACGTTGAAATTCAAAGGTAAGCACAAATGGTAAAAATCCGACATTTTCTCACCTTTATGCCCGTTCGCAGCTCAGAAATTGACAATGACCATCCTCATCTTGTTGTGTAGCTGGACATAGACAAGGGCACCAGGAAAAACAGTCACATTTCTCTAAAGAACTCGCCCAGGGCTGCTGAAAGCTGGAAAATTACCTATCTCCAAGTTAAGGGCTTGGTACCCGTGAATCTTCATTTTGCGACTAAACTATTCACAGCAGTGCTAAAATTTCTCGGTCACTGAATGTGGGTGCCAGCGCCCTAAAATTAGGCCAAAAATCAAACCAATGCGACAACTGACATTAGAGCTGGGTCACGTTATAGAGAGGTACGTTGAAATAGGAAGGTAAGCACAAATGGTCAAAATCCGACATTTTCTCACCTTTATGCCCGTTCGCAGCTCAGAAATTGACAATGACCATTCTCATCTCGTTTTGTAGCTGGACATAGACAAGGGCACCCAGAAAAAGACCCACATTTCTCTAAAGAACTTGCCCAGGGCTGCTGAAAGCTGGATAATTACCTATCTCCAAGTTAAGGGCTTGGTACCCGTGAATCTTCACTTTGCGACTAAACTATTCACAGCAGTGCCAAATTTTCTGGGTCACTGAATTCGGGTGCCAGCGCCCTACAAGCAGACCAAAAATCAAACCAATGCGACCACTGATATTACAGCTGGGTCATGTTATAGAGAGGTACGTTGAAATTCAAAGGTGAGCACAAATGGTCAAAATCCGACATTTTCGCACCTTTATGCCCGTTCGCAGATCAGAAAATGACAATGACCATCCTCATCTCGTTTTGTAGCTGGACATAGACAAGGGCACCAGGAAAAACAGTCACATTTCTCTAAAGAACTCGCCCCGGGGCTGCTGAAAGCTGGAAAATTACCTATCTCCAAGTTTAGGGCTTGGTACCCGTGAATCTTCATTTTGCGACTAAACTATTCACAGCAGTGCTAAAATTTCTCGGTCACTGAATGTGGGTGCCAGCGCCCTACAAGCAAACCAAAAATCAAACCAATGCGACCACTGACATTACAGCTGGGTCACGTTATAGAGAGGTACGTTGAAATAGGAAGGTAAGCACAAAATAATGGTCAAAATCCGACATTTTCTCACCTTTATGCCCGTTCGAAGCCCAGAAATTGCCAATGACCATTCTCATCTCGTTTTGTAGCTGGACATAGACAAGGGCACCCAGAAAAAGACCCACATTTCTCTAAAGAACTTGCCCAGGGCTGCTGAAAGCTGGATAATTACCTATCTCCAAGTTTAGGGCTTGGTACCCGTGAATCTTCACTTTGCGACTAAACTATTCACAGCAGTGCCAAATTTTCTGGGTCACTAAATTCTGGTGCCAGCGCCCTACAAGCAGACCAAAAATCAAATCAATGCGACCACTGATATTACAGCTGGGTCATGTTATAGAGAGGTACGTTGAATTTCAAAGGTGAGCACAAATGGTCAAAATCCGACATTTTCTCACCTTTATGCCCCTTCGCAGCTCAGAAATTGACAATGACCATCCTCATCTTGTTGTGTAGCTGGACATAGACAAGGGCACCAGGAAAAACAGTCACATTTCTCTAAAAAAATCGCCCAGAGCTGCTGAAAGCTGGAAAATTACCTATCTCCAAGTTAAGGGCTTGGTACCCGTGAATCTTCATTTTGCGACTAAACTATTCACAGCAGTGCTAAAATTTCACAGTCACTGAATGTGGGTGCCAGCGCCCTACAAGCTAACCAAAAATCAAACCAATGCGACCACTGACATTACAGCTGGGTCACGTTATAGAGAGGTACGTTGAAATAGGAAGGTAAGCACAAATGGTCAAAATCCGACATTTTCTCACCTTTATGCCCGTTCGCAGCTCAGAAATTGACAATGACCATTCTCATCTCCCATTGTAGCTGGATAGAGACAAGGGCACCCAGAAAAATACCCACATTTCTCTAAAGAACTTGCCCAGGGCTGTTGAAAGCTGGATAATTACCTATCTCCAAGTTTAGGGCTTGGTACCCGTGAATCTTCACTTTGCGACTAAACTATTCACAGCAGTGCCAAATTTTCTGGGTCACTGAATTCGGGTGCCAGCACCCTACAAGCAGACCAAAAATCAGTCCAATGCGACCACTGATATTACAGCTGGGTCATGTTATAGAGAGGTACGTTGAAATTCAAAGGTGAGCACAAATGGTCAAAATCCGACATTTTCTCACCTTTATGCCCGTTCGCAGATCAGAAAATGACAATGACCATCCTCATCTCGTTTTGTAGCTGGACATAGACAAGGGCACCAGGAAAAACAGTCACATTTCTCTAAAGAACTCGCCCAGGGCTGCTGAAAGCCGGAAAATTACCTATCTCCAAGTTTAGGGCTTGGTACCCGTGAATCTTCATTTTGCGACTAAACTATTCACAGCAGTGCTAAAATTTCTCGGTCACTGAATGTGGGTGCCAGCGCCCTACAAGCAAACCAAAAATCAAACCAATGCGACCACTGACATTACAGCTGGGTCACGTTATAGAGAGGTACGTTGAAATAGGAAGGTAAGCACAAATGGTCAAAATCCGACATTTTCTCACCTTTATGCCCGTTCGAAGCCCAGAAATTGCCAATGACCATTCTCATCTCGTTTTGTAGCTGGACATAGACAAGGGCACCCAGAAAAAGACCCACATTTCTCTAAAGAACTTGCCCAGGGCTGCTGAAAGCTGGATAATTACCTATCTCCAAGTTTAGGGCTTGGTACCCGTGAATCTTCACTTTGCGACTAAACTATTCACAGCAGTGCCAAATTTTCTGGGTCACTGAATTTGGGTGCCAGCGCCCTACAAGCAGACCAAAAATCAAACCAATGCGACCACTGATATTACAGCTGGGTCATGTTATAGAGAGGTACGTTGAAATTCAAAGGTGAGCACAAATGGTCAAAATCCGACATTTTCTCACCTTTATGCCCGTTCGCAGATCAGAAAATGACAATGACCATCCTCATCTCGTTGTGTAGCTGGACATAGACAAGGGCACCAGGAAAAACAGTCACATTTCTCTAAAGAACTCGCCCAGGGCTGCTGAAAGCTGGAAAATTACCTATCTCCAAGTTTAGGGCTTGGTACCCGTGAATCTTCACTTTGCGACTAAACTATTCACAGCAGTGCTAAAATTTGACAGTCACTGAATGTGGGTGCTAGCGCCCTACAAGCAAACCAAAAATCAAACCAATACGACCACTGACATTACAGCTGGGTCACGTTATAGAAAGGTACGTTGAAATAAGAAGGTAAGCACAAATGGTCAAAATCCGATATTTTCTCAACTTTATGCCCGTTCGCAGCTCAGAAATTGACAATGACCATTCTCATCTCCCTTTGTAGGTGGACATAGACAAGCGCACCCAGAAAAATACCCACATTTCTCTAAAGAACTTGCCCAGGGCTGTTGAAAGCTGGATAATCACCTATCTCCAAGTTTAGGGCTTGGTACCCGTGAATCTTCACTTTGCGACTAAACTATTCACAGCAGTGCCAAATTTTCTGGGTCACTGAATTCGGGTGCCAGCGCCCAACAAGCAGACCAAAATTCAAACCAATGCGACCACTGATATTACAGCTGGGTCATGTTATAGACAGGTACGTTGAAATTCAAAGGTGAGCACAAATGGTCAAAATCCGACATTTTCTCACCTTTATGCCCGTTCGCAGCTCAGAAATTGACAATGACTATCCTCATCTTGTTGTGTAGCTGGAAATAGACAAGGGCACCAGGAAAAACAGTCACATTACTATAAAGAACTCGCCCAGGGCTGCTGAAAGCTGGAAAATTCCCTATCTCCAAGTTAAGGTCTTGGCACCCGTGAATCTTCATTTTGCGACTAAACTATTCACAGCAGTGCTAAAATTTCTCGGTCACTGAATGTGGGTGCCAGCGCCCTACAAGCAAACCAAAAATCAAACCAATGCGACCACTGACATTACAGCTGGGTCACGTTATAGAGAGGTAAGTTGAAATAGGAAGGTAAGCACAAATGGTCAAAATCCGACATTTTCTCACCTTTATGCCCGTTCGTAGCCCAGAAATTGCCAATGACCATTCTCATCTCGTTTTGTAGCTGGACATAGACAAGGGCACCCAGAAAAAGACCCACATTTCTCTAAAGAACTTGCCCAGGGCTGCCGAAAGCTGGATAATTACCTATCTCCAAGTTTAGGGCTTGGTACCCGTGAATCTTCACTTTGCGACTAAACTATTCACAGCAGTGCCAAATTTTCTGGGTCACTGAATTTGGGTGCCATCGCCCTACAAGCAGACCAAAAATCAAACCAATGCGACCACTGATATTACAGCTGGGTCATGTTATAGAGAGGTACGTTGAAATTCAAAGGTGAGCACAAATGGTCAAAATCCGACATTTTCTCACCTTTATGCCCGTTCGCAGCTCAGAAATTGACAATGACCATCCTCATCTTGTTGTGTAGCTGGAAATAGACAAGGGCACCAGGAAAAACAGTCACATTTCTATAAAGAACTCGCCCAGGGCTGCTGAAAGCTGGAAAATTATCTATCTCCAAGTTAAGGTCTTGGCACCCGTGAATCTTCATTTTGCGACTAAACTATTCACAGCAGTGCTAAAATTTCTCGGTCACTGAATGTGGGTGCCAGCGCCCTACAAGCAAACCAAAAATCAAACCAATGCGACCACTGACATTACAGCTGGGTCACGTTATAGAGAGGTACGTTGAAATAGGAAGGTAAGCACAAATGGTCAAAATCCGACATTTTCTCACCTTTATGCCCGTTCGCGGCTCAGAAATTGACAATGACCATTCTCATCTCGTTTCGTAGCTGGACATAGACAAGGGCACCCAGAAAAAGACCCACATTTCTCTAAAGAACTTGCCCAGGGCTGCTGAAAGCTGGATAATTACCTATCTCCAAGTTTAGGGCTTGGTACCCGTGAATCTTCACTTTGCGACTAAACTATTCACAGCAGTGCCAAATTTTCTGGGTCACTGAATTTGGGTGCCAGCGCCCTACAAGCAGACCAAAAATCAAACCAATGCGACCACTGATATTACAGCTGGGTCATGTTATAGAGAGGTACGTTGAAATTCAAAGGTGAGCACAAATGGTCAAAATCCGACATTTTCTCACCTTTATGCCCGTTCGCAGATCAGAAAATGACAATGACCATCCTCATCTCGTTGTGTAGCTGGACATAGACAAGGGCACCAGGAAAAACAGTCACATTTCTCTAAAGAACTCGCCCAGGGCTGCTGAAAGCTGGAAAATTACCTATCTCCAAGTTTAGGGCTTGGTACCAGTGAATCTTCACTTTGCGACTAAACTATTCACAGCAGTGCTAAAATTTCACAGTCACTGAATGTGGGTGCTAGCGCCCTACAAGCAAACCAAAAATCAAACCAATACGACCACTGACATTACAGCTGGGTCACGTTATAGAAAGGTACGTTGAAATAAGAAGGTAAGCACAAATGGTCAAAATCCGACATTTTCTCAACTTTATGCCCGTTCGCAGCTCAGAAATTGACAATGACCATTCTCATCTCCCTTTGTAGGTGGACATAGACAAGGGCACCCAGAAAAATACCCACATTTCTCTAAAGAACTTGCCCAGAGCTGTTGAAAGCTGGATAATTACCTATCTCCAAGTTTAGGGCTTGGTACCCGTGAATCTTCACTTTGCGACTAAACTATTCACAGCAGTGCCAAATTTTCTGGGTCACTGAATTCGGGTGCCAGCGCCCAACAAGCAGACCAAAATTCAAACCAATGCGACCACTGATATTACAGCTGGGTCATGTTATAGAGAGGTACGTTGAAATTCAAAGGTGAGCACAAATGGTCAAAATCCGACATTTTCTCACCTTTATGCCCGTTCGCAGCTCAGAAATTGACAATGACTATCCTCATCTTGTTGTGTAGCTGGAAATAGACAAGGGCACCAGGAAAAACAGTCACATTTCTATAAAGAACTCGCCCAGGGCTGCTGAAAGCTGGAAAATTACCTATCTCCAAGTTAAGGTCTTGGCACCCGTGAATCTTCATTTTGCGACTAAACTATTCACAGCAGTGCTAAAATTTCTCGGTCACTGAATGTGGGTGCCAGCGCCCTACAAGCAAACCAAAAATCAAACCAATGCGACCACTGACATTACAGCTGGGTCACGTTATAGAGAGGTAAGTTGAAATAGGAAGGTAAGCACAAATGGTCAAAATCCGACATTTTCTCACCTTTATGCCCGTTCGTAGCCCAGAAATTGCCAATGACCATTCTCATCTCGTTTTGTAGCTGGACATAGACAAGGGCACCCAGAAAAAGACCCACATTTCTCTAAAGAACTTGCCCAGGGCTGCTGAAAGCTGGATAATTACCTATCTCCAAGTTTAGGGCTTGGTACCCGTGAATCTTCACTTTGCGACTAAACTATTCACAGCAGTGCCAAATTTTCTGGGTCACTGAATTTGGGTGCCAGCGCCCTACAAGCAGACCAAAAATCAAACCAATGCGACCACTGATATTACAGCTGGGTCATGTTATAGAGAGGTACGTTGAAATTCAAAGGTGAGCACAAATGGTCAAAATCCGACATTTTCTCACCTTTATGCCCGTTCGCAGCTCAGAAATTGACAATGACCATCCTCATCTTGTTTTGTAGCTGGAAATAGACAAGGGCACCAGGAAAAACAGTCACATTTCTATAAAGAACTCGCCCAGGGCTGCTGAAAGCTGGATAATTACCTATCTCCAAGTTAAGGTCTTGGCACCCGTGAATCTTCATTTTGCGACTAAACTATTCACAGCAGTGCTAAAATTTCTCGGTCACTGAATGTGGGTGCCAGCGCCCTACAAGCAAACCAAAAATCAAACCAATGCGACCACTGACATTACAGCTGGGTCACGTTATAGAGAGGTACGTTGAAATAGGAAGGTAAGCACAAATGGTCAAAATCCGACATTTTCTCACCTTTATGCCCGTTCGCGGCTCAGAAATTGACAATGACCATTCTCATCTCGTTTCGTAGCTGGATAGAGACAAGGGCACCCAGAAAAATACCCACATTTCTCTAAAGAACTTGCCCAGGGCTGTTGAAAGCTGGATAATTACCTATCTCCAAGTTTAGGGCTTGGTACCCGTGAATCTTCACTTTGCGACTAAACTATTCACAGCAGTGCCACATTTTCTGGGTCACTGAATTCGGGTGCCAGCGCCCTACAAGCAGACCAAAAATCAGTCCAATGCGACCACTGATATTACAGCTGGGTCATGTTATAGAGAGGTACGTTGAAATTCAAAGGTGAGCACAAATGGTCAAAATCCGACATTTTCTCGCCTTTATGCCCGTTCGCAGATCAGAAAATGACAATGACCATCCTCATCTCGTTTTGTAGCTGGACATAGACAAGGGCACCAGGAAAAACAGTCACATTTCTCTAAAGAACTCGCCCAGGGCTGCTGAAAGCCGGAAAATTACCTATCTCCAAGTTTAGGGCTTGGTACCCGTGAATCTTCATTTTGCGACTAAACTATTCACAGCAGTGCTAAAATTTCTCGGTCACTGAATGTGGGTGCCAGCGCCCTACAAGCAAACCAAAAATCAAACCAATGCGACCACTGACATTACAGCTGGGTCACGTTATAGAGAGGTACGTTGAAATAGGAAGGTAAGCACAAATGGTCAAAATCCGACATTTTCTCACCTTTATGCCCGTTCGAAGCCCAGAAATTGCCAATGACCATTCTCATCTCGTTTTGTAGCTGGACATAGACAAGGGCACCCAGAAAAAGACCCACATTTCTCTAAAGAACTTGCCCAGGGCTGCTGAAAGCTGGATAATTACCTATCTCCAAGTTTAGGGCTTGGTACCCGTGAATCTTCACTTTGCGACTAAACTATTCACAGCAGTGCCAAATTTTCTGGGTCACTGAATTTGGGTGCCAGCGCCCTACAAGCAGACCAAAAATCAAACCAATGCGACCACTGATATTACAGCTGGGTCATGTTATAGAGAGGTACGTTGAAATTCAAAGGTGAGCACAAATGGTCAAAATCCGACATTTTCTCACCTTTATGCCCGTTCGCAGATCAGAAAATGACAATGAGCATCCTCATCTCGTTGTGTAGCTGGACATAGACAAGGGCACCAGGAAAAACAGTCACATTTCTATAAAGAACTCGCCCAGGGCTGCTGAAAGCTGGAAAATTACCTATCTCCAAGTTTAGGGCTTGGTACCCGTGAATCTTCACTTTGCGACTAAACTATTCACAGCAGTGCCAAATTTTCTGGGTCACTGAATTTGGGTGCCAGCGCCCTACAAGCAGACCAAAAATCAAACCAATGCGACCACTGATATTACAGCTGGGTCATGTTATAGAGAGGTACGTTGAAATTCAAAGGTGAGCACAAATGGTCAAAATCCGACATTTTCTCACCTTTATGCCCGTTCGCAGCTCAGAAATTGACAATGACCATCCTCATCTTGTTGTGTAGCTGGAAATAGACAAGGGCACCAGGAAAAACAGTCACATTTCTATAAAGAACTCGCCCAGGGCTGCTGAAAGCTGGAAAATTATCTATCTCCAAGTTAAGGTCTTGGCACCCGTGAATCTTCATTTTGCGACTAAACTATTCACAGCAGTGCTAAAATTTCTCGGTCACTGAATGTGGGTGCCAGCGCCCTACAAGCAAACCAAAAATCAAACCAATGCGACCACTGACATTACAGCTGGGTCACGTTATAGAGAGGTACGTTGAAATAGGAAGGTAAGCACAAATGGTCAAAATCCGACATTTTCTCACCTTTATGCCCGTTCGCGGCTCAGAAATTGACAATGACCATTCTCATCTCGTTTCGTAGCTGGATAGAGACAAGGGCACCCAGAAAAATACCCACATTTCTCTAAAGAACTTGCCCAGGGCTGTTGAAAGCTGGATAATTACCTATCTCCAAGTTTAGGGCTTGGTACCCGTGAATCTTCACTTTGCGACTAAACTATTCACAGCAGTGCCACATTTTCTGGGTCACTGAATTCGGGTGCCAGCGCCCTACAAGCAGACCAAAAATCAGTCCAATGCAACCACTGATATTACAGCTGGGTCATGTTATAGAGAGGTACGTTGAAATTCAAAGGTGAGCACAAATGGTCAAAATCCGACATTTTCTCGCCTTTATGCCCGTTCGCAGATCAGAAAATGACAATGACCATCCTCATCTCGTTTTGTAGCTGGACATAGACAAGGGCACCAGGAAAAACAGTCACATTTCTCTAAAGAACTCGCCCAGGGCTGCTGAAAGCCGGAAAATTACCTATCTCCAAGTTTAGGGCTTGGTACCCGTGAATCTTCATTTTGCGACTAAACTATTCACAGCAGTGCTAAAATTTCTCGGTCACTGAATGTGGGTGCCAGCGCCCTACAAGCAAACCAAAAATCAAACCAATGCGACCACTGACATTACAGCTGGGTCACGTTATAGAGAGGTACGTTGAAATAGGAAGGTAAGCACAAATGGTCAAAATCCGACATTTTCTCACCTTTATGCCCGTTCGAAGCCCAGAAATTGCCAATGACCATTCTCATCTCGTTTTGTAGCTGGACATAGACAAGGGCACCCAGAAAAAGACCCACATTTCTCTAAAGAACTTGCCCAGGGCTGCTGAAAGCTGGATAATTACCTATCTCCAAGTTTAGGGCTTGGTACCCGTGAATCTTCACTTTGCGACTAAACTATTCACAGCAGTGCCAAATTTTCTGGGTCACTGAATTTGGGTGCCAGCGCCCTACAAGCAGACCAAAAATCAAACCAATGCGACCACTGATATTACAGCTGGGTCATGTTATAGAGAGGTACGTTGAAATTCAAAGGTGAGCACAAATGGTCAAAATCCGACATTTTCTCACCTTTATGCCCGTTCGCAGATCAGAAAATGACAATGACCATCCTCATCTCGTTGTGTAGCTGGACATAGACAAGGGCACCAGGAAAAACAGTCACATTTCTATAAAGAACTCGCCCAGGGCTGCTGAAAGCTGGAAAATTACCTATCTCCAAGTTTAGGGCTTGGTACCCGTGAATCTTCACTTTGCGACTAAACTATTCACAGCAGTGCTAAAATTTCACAGTCACTGAATGTGGGTGCTAGCGCCCTACAAGCAAACCAAAAATCAAACCAATACGACCACTGACATTACAGCTGGGTCACGTTATAGAAAGGTACGTTGAAATAAGAAGGTAAGCACAAATGGTCAAAATCCGACATTTTCTCACCTTTATGCCCGTTCGCAGCTCAGAAATTGACAATGACCATTCTCATCTCCCTTTGTAGGTGGACATAGACAAGGGCACCCAGAAAAATACCCACATTTCTCTAAAGAACTTGCCCAGGGCTGTTGAAAGCTGGATAATTACCTATCTCCAAGTTTAGGGCTTGGTACCCGTGAATCTTCACTTTGCGACTAAACTATTCACAGCAGTGCCAAATTTTCTGGGTCACTGAATTCGGGTGCCAGCGCCCAACAAGCAGACCAAAAATCAAACCAATGCGACCACTGATATTACAGCTGGGTCATGTTATAGAGAGGTACGTTGAAATTCAAAGGTGAGCACAAATGGTCAAAATCCGACATTTTCTCACCTTTATGCCCGTTCGCAGCTCAGAAATTGACAATGACCATCCTCATCTTGTTGTGTAGCTGGAAATAGACAAGGGCACCAGGAAAAACAGTCACATTTCTATAAAGAACTCGCCCAGGGCTGCTGAAAGCTGGAAAATTACCTATCTCCAAGTTAAGGTCTTGGCACCCGTGAATCTTCATTTTGCGACTAAACTATTCACAGCAGTGCTAAAATTTCTCGGTCACTGAATGTGGGTGCCAGCGCCCTACAAGCAAACCAAAAATCAAACCAATGCGACCACTGACATTACAGCTGGGTCACGTTATAGAGAGGTACGTTGAAATAGGAAGGTAAGCACAAATGGTCAAAATCCGACATTTTCTCACCTTTATGCCCGTTCGCGGCTCAAAAATTGACAATGACCATTCTCATCTCGTTTCGTAGCTGGACATAGACAAGGGCACCAAGAAAAAGACCCACATTTCTCTAAAGAACTTGCCCAGGGCTGCTGAAAGCTGGATAATTACCTATCTCCAAGTTTAGGGCTTGGTACCCGTGAATCTTCACTTTGCGACTAAACTATTCACAGCAGTGCCAAATTTTCTGGGTCACTAAATTCTGGTGCCAGCGCCCTACAAGCAGACCAAAAATCAAATCAATGCGACCACTGATATTACAGCTGGGTCATGTTATAGAGAGGTACGTTGAAATTCAAAGGTGAGCACAAATGGTCAAAATCCGACATTTTCTCACCTTTATGCCCCTTCGCAGCTCAGAAATTGACAATGACCATCCTCATCTTGTTGTGTAGCTGGACATAGACAAGGGCACCAGGAAAAACAGTCACATTTCTCTAAAAAAATCGCCCAGAGCTGCTGAAAGCTGGAAAATTACCTATCTCCAAGTTAAGGGCTTGGTACCCGTGAATCTTCATTTTGCGACTAAACTATTCACAGCAGTGCTAAAATTTCACAGTCACTGAATGTGGGTGCCAGCGCCCTACAAGCAAACCAAAAATCAAACCAATGCGACCACTGACATTACAGCTGGGTCACGTTATAGAGAGGTACGTTGAAATAGGAAGGTAAGCACAAATGGTCAAAATCCGACATTTTCTCACCTTTATGCCCGTTCGCAGCTCAGAAATTGACAATGACCATTCTCATCTCCCTTTGTAGCTGGATAGAGACAAGGGCACCCAGAAAAATACCCACATTTCTCTAAAGAACTTGCCCAGGGCTGTTGAAAGCTGGATAATTACCTATCTCCAAGTTTAGGGCTTGGTACCCGTGAATCTTCACTTTGCGACTAAACTATTCACAGCAGTGCCAAATTTTCTGGGTCACTGAATTCGGGTGCCAGCGCCCTACAAGCAGACCAAAAATCAGTCCAATGCGACCACTGATATTACAGCTGGGTCATGTTATAGAGAGGTACGTTGAAATTCAAAGGTGAGCACAAATGGTCAAAATCCGACATTTTCTCGCCTTTATGCCCGTTCGCAGATCAGAAAATGACAATGACCATCCTCATCTCGTTTTGTAGCTGGACATAGACAAGGGCACCAGGAAAAACAGTCACATTTCTCTAAAGAACTCGCCCAGGGCTGCTGAAAGCCGGAAAATTACCTATCTCCAAGTTTAGGGCTTGGTACCCGTGAATCTTCATTTTGCGACTAAACTATTCACAGCAGTGCTAAAATTTCTCGGTCACTGAATGTGGGTGCCAGCGCCCTACAAGCAAACCAAAAATCAAACCAATGCGACCACTGACATTACAGCTGGGTCACGTTATAGAGAGGTACGTTGAAATAGGAAGGTAAGCACAAATGGTCAAAATCCGACATTTTCTCACCTTTATGCCCGTTCGAAGCCCAGAAATTGCCAATGACCATTCTCATCTCGTTTTGTAGCTGGACATAGACAAGGGCACCCAGAAAAAGACCCACATTTCTCTAAAGAACTTGCCCAGGGCTGCTGAAAGCTGGATAATTACCTATCTCCAAGTTTAGGGCTTGGTACCCGTGAATCTTCACTTTGCGACTAAACTATTCACAGCAGTGCCAAATTTTCTGGGTCACTGAATTTGGGTGCCAGCGCCCTACAAGCAGACCAAAAATCAAACCAATGCGACCACTGATATTACAGCTGGGTCATGTTATAGAGAGGTACGTTGAAATTCAAAGGTGAGCACAAATGGTCAAAATCCGACATTTTCTCACCTTTATGCCCGTTCGCAGATCAGAAAATGACAATGACCATCCTCATCTCGTTGTGTAGCTGGACATAGACAAGGGCACCAGGAAAAACAGTCACATTTCTATAAAGAACTCGCCCAGGGCTGCTGAAAGCTGGAAAATTACCTATCTCCAAGTTTAGGGCTTGGTACCCGTGAATCTTCACTTTGCGACTAAACTATTCACAGCAGTGCTAAAATTTCACAGTCACTGAATGTGGGTGCTAGCGCCCTACAAGCAAACCAAAAATCAAACCAATACGACCACTGACATTACAGCTGGGTCACGTTATAGAAAGGTACGTTGAAATAAGAAGGTAAGCACAAATGGTCAAAATCCGACATTTTCTCACCTTTATGCCCGTTCGCAGCTCAGAAATTGACAATGACCATTCTCATCTCCCTTTGTAGGTGGACATAGACAAGGGCACCCAGAAAAATACCCACATTTCTCTAAAGAACTTGCCCAGGGCTGTTGAAAGCTGGATAATTACCTATCTCCAAGTTTAGGGCTTGGTACCCGTGAATCTTCACTTTGCGACTAAACTATTCACAGCAGTGCCAAATTTTCTGGGTCACTGAATTCGGGTGCCAGCGCCCAACAAGCAGACCAAAAATCAAACCAATGCGACCACTGATATTACAGCTGGGTCATGTTATAGAGAGGTACGTTGAAATTCAAAGGTGAGCACAAATGGTCAAAATCCGACATTTTCTCACCTTTATGCCCGTTCGCAGCTCAGAAATTGACAATGACCATCCTCATCTTGTTGTGTAGCTGGAAATAGACAAGGGCACCAGGAAAAACAGTCACATTTCTATAAAGAACTCGCCCAGGGCTGCTGAAAGCTGGAAAATTACCTATCTCCAAGTTAAGGTCTTGGCACCCGTGAATCTTCATTTTGCGACTAAACTATTCACAGCAGTGCTAAAATTTCTCGGTCACTGAATGTGGGTGCCAGCGCCCTACAAGCAAACCAAAAATCAAACCAATGCGACCACTGACATTACAGCTGGGTCACGTTATAGAGAGGTACGTTGAAATAGGAAGGTAAGCACAAATGGTCAAAATCCGACATTTTCTCACCTTTATGCCCGTTCGCAGCTCCGAAATTGACAATGACCATTCTCATCTCGTTTCGTAGCTGGACATAGACAAGGGCACCAAGAAAAAGACCCACACTTCTCTAAAGAACCTGCCCAGGGCTGCTGAAAGCTGGATAATTACCTATCTCCAAGTTAACGGCTTGGTACCCGTGAATCTTCACTTTGCGACTAAACTATTCACAGCAGTGCCAAATTTTCTGGGTCACTGAATTCGGGTGCCAGCGCCCTACAAGCAGACCAAAAATCAAACCGATGCGACCACTGATATTACAGCTGGGTCATGTTATAGAGAGGTACGTTGAAATTCAAAGGTGAGCACAAATGGTCAAAATCCGACATTTTCTCACCTTTATGCCCATTCGCAGCTTAGAAATTGACAATGACCATCCTCATCTTGTTGTGAAGCTGGATATAGACAAGGGCACCAGGAAAAACAGTCACATTTCTCTAAAGAACTCGCCCAGGGCTGCTGAAAGATGGAAAATGACCTATCTCCAAGTTAAGGGCTTGGTACCCGTGAATCTTCATTTTGCGACTAAACTATTCACAGCAGTGCTAAAATTTCTCAGTCACTGAATGTGGGTGCCAGCGCCCTACAAGCAGACCAAAAATCAAACAAATGCGACCACTGACATTACAGCTGGGTCACGTTATAGAGAGGTACGTTGAAATAGGAAGGTAAGCACAAATGGTCAAAATCCGACATTTTCTCATTTTTATACCCGTTCGCAGGTCAGAAATTTACAATGACCATTCTCATCCCGTTTTGTAGCTGGACATAGACAAGGGCACCCAGAAAAAGACCCACATTTCTCTAAAGAACTTGCCCAGGGCTGCTGAAAGCTGGATAATTACCTATCTCCAAGTTAAGGGCTTGGTACCCGTGAATCTTCACTTTGCGACTAAACTATTCACAGCAGTGCTAAAATTTCTCGGTCACTGAATGTGGGTGCCAGCGCCCTACAAGCAAACAAAAAATCAAACCAATGCGACCACTGACATTACACCTGGGTCACGTTATAGAGAGGTACGTTGAAATAGGAAGGTAAGCACAAATGGTCAAAATCCGACATTTTCTCACCTTTATGCCCGTTCGCAGCTCAGAAATTGACAATGACCATCCTCATCTTGTTGTGTAGCTGGATATAGACAAGGGCACCAGGAAAAACAGTCACATTAGTCTAAAGAACTCGCCCAGGGCTGCTGAAAGATGGAAAATTACCTATCTCCAAGTTAAGGGCTTGGTACCCGTGAATCTTCATTTTGCGACTAAACTATTGACAGCAGTGCTAAAATTTCTCAGTCACTGAATGTGGGTGCCAGCGCCCTACAAGCAAACTAAAAATCAAACCAATGCGACCACTGACATTACAGCTGGGTCACGTTATAGAGAGGTACGTTGAAATAGGAAGGTAAGCACAAATGGTCAAAATCCGACATTTTCTCACCTTTATGCCCGTTCGCAGGTCAGAAATTGACAATGACCATTCTCATCTCGTTTTGTAGCTGGACATAGACAAGGGCACCCAGAAAAAGACCCACATATTTCTAAAGAACTTGCCCAGGGCTGCTGAAAGCTGGATAATTACCTATCTCCAAGTTTAGGGCTTGGTACCCGTGAATCTTCACTTTGCGACTAAACTATTCACAGCAGTGCCAAATTTTCTGGGTCACTGAATTCGGGTGCCAGCGCCCTACAAACAGACCCTGCCCTACAAACAGACCCAAAATCAAACCAATGCGACCATTACCTGCTACAGCTGGGTCATGTTATAGAGAGGTACGTTGAAATTCAAAGGTGAGCACAAATGGTCAAAATCCGACATTTTCTCACCTTTATGCCCGTTCGCAGCTCAGAAATTGACAATGACCATCCTCATCTTGTTGTGTAGCTGGATATAGACAAGGGCACCAGGAAAAACAGTCACATTTCTCTAAAGAACTCGCCCAGGGCTGCTGAAAGATGGAAAATTACCTATCTCCAAGTTAAGGGCTTGGTACCCGTGAATCTTCATTTTGCGACTAAACTATTCACAGCAGTGCTAAAATTTCTCGGTCACTGAATGTGGGTGCCAGCGCCCTACAAGCAAACCAAAAATCAAACCAATGCGACCACTGACATTACAGCTGGGTCACGTTATAGAGAGGTACGTTGAAATAGGAAGGTAAGCACAAATGGTCAAAATCCGACATTTTCTCATTTTTATGCCCGTTCGCAGGTCAGAAATTGAGAATGACCATTCTCATCCCGTTTTGTAGCTGGACATAGACAAGGGCACTAAGAAAAAGACCCCCATATTTCTAAAGAACTTGCCCAGGGCTGCTGAAAGCTGGATAATTACCTATCTCCAAGTTAAGGGCTTGGTACCCGTGAATCTTCACTTTGCGACTAAACTATTCACAGCAGTGCTAAATTTTCTGGGTCACTGAATTCGGGTGCCAGCGCCCTACAAGCAGACCAAAAATCAAACCAATGCGACCACTGATATTACAGCTGGGTCATGTTATAGAGAGGTACGTTGAAATTCAAAGGTAAGCACAAATGGTCAAAATCCGACATTTTCTCACCTTTATGCCCATTCGCAGCTCAGAATTTGACAATGACCATCCTCATCTTGTTGTGTAGCTGGACATAGACAAGGGCACCAGGAAAAACAGTCACATTTCTCTAAAGAACTCGCCCAGGGCTGCTGAAAGCTGGAAAATTACCTCTCTCCAAGTTTAGGGCTTGGTACCCGTGAATCTTCATTATGCGACTAAACTATTCACAGCAGTGCTAAATTTTCTCGGTCACTTAATGTGGGTGCCAGCGCCCTACAAGCAAACCAAAAATCAAACCAATGCGACCACTGACATTACAGCTGGGTCACGTTATAGAGAGGTACGTTGAAATAGGAAGGTAAGCACAAATGGTCAAAATCCGACATTTTCTCACCTTTATGCCCGTTCGCAGCCCAGAAATTGACAATGACCATCCTCATCTTGTTGTGTACCTGGACATAGACAAGGGCACCAGGAAAAACAGTCACATTTCTATAAAGAACTCGCCCAGGGCTGCTGAAAGCTGGAAAATTACCTATCTCCAAGTTAAGGGCTTGGCACCCGTGAATCTTCATTTTGCGACTAAACTATTCACAGCAGTGCTAAAATTTCTCGGTCACTGAATGTGGGTGCCAGCGCCCTACAAGCAAACCAAAAATCAAACCAATGCGACCACTGACATTACAGCTGGGTCACGTTATAGAGAGGTACGTTGAAATAGGAAGGTAAGCACAAATGGTCAAAATCCGACATTTTCTCACCTTTATGCCCGTTCGCAGCTCAGAAATTGACAATGACCATTCTCATCTCGTTTCGTAGCTGGACATAGACAAGGGCACCAAGAAAAAGACCCACATTTCTCTAAGGAACTTGCCCAGGGCTGCTGAAAGCTGGATAATTACCTATCTCCAAGTTTAGGGCTTGGTACCCGTGAATCTTCACTTTGCGACTAAACTATTCACAGCAGTGCCAAATTTTCAGGGTCACTAAATTCTTATGCCAGCGCCCTACAAGCAGACCAAAAATCAAATCAATGCGACCACTGATATTACAGCTGGGTCATGTTATAGAGAGGTACGTTGAATTTCAAAGGTGAGCACAAATGGTCAAAATCCGACATTTTCTCACATTTATGCCCGTTCGCAGCTCAGAAATTGACAATGACCATCCTCATCTTGTTGTGTAGCTGGACATAGACAAGGGCACCAGGAAAAACAGTCACATTTCTCTAAAGAACTCGCCCAGAGCTGCTGAAAGCTGGAAAATTACCTATCTCCAAGGTAAAGGCTTGGTACCCGTGAATCTTCATTTTGCGACTAAACTATTCACAGCAGTGCTAAAATTTCTCAGTCACTGAATGTGGGTGCCAGCGCCCTACAAGCAAACCAAAAATCAAACCAATTCGAACACTGACATTACAGCTGGGTCACGTTATAGAGAAGTACGTTGAAATAGGAAGGTAAGCACAAATGGTCAAAATCCGACATTTTCTCACCTTTATGCCCGTTCGCAGCTCAGAAATTGACAATGACCATGCTCATCTCGTTTCGTAGCTGGACATAGACAAGGGCACCCAGAAAAAGACCCACATTTCTCTAAACAACTTGCCCAGGGCTGCTGAAAGCTGGATAATTACCTATCTCCAGGTTAAGGGCTTGGTACCCGTGAATCTTCATTTTGCGACTAAACTATTCACAGCAGTGCAAAAATTTTACAGTCGCTGAATGTGGGTGCTAGCGCCCTACAAGCAAACCAAAAATCAAACCAATGCGACCACTGACATTACAGCTGGGTCACGTTATAGAGAGGTACGTTGAAATAGGAAGGTAAGCACAAATGGTCAAAATCCGACATTTTCTCACCTTTATGCCCGTTCGCAGCTCAGAAATTGACAATGACCATTCTCATCTCGTTTTGTATATGGACATAGACAAGGGCACCCAGAACAATACCCACATTTCTCTAAAGAACTTGCCCAGGGCTGCTGAAAGCTGGATAATTACCTATCTCCTAGTTTAGGGCTTGGTACCCGTGAATCTTCATTTTGCGACTAAACTATTCACAGCAGTGCCAAATTTTCTGGGTCACTGAATTCGGGTGCCAGCGCCCTACAAGCAGACAAAAAATCAAACCAATGCGACCACTGATATCACAGCTGGGTCATGTTATAGAGAGGTACGTTGAAATTCAAAGGTGAGCACAAATGGTCAAAATCCGACATTTTCTCACCTTTATGCCCGTTCGCAGATCAGAAAATGACAATGACCATCCTCATCTCGTTGTGTAGCTGAACATAGACAAGGGCACCAGGAAAAACAGTCACATTTCTCTAAAGAACTCGCCCAGGGCTGCTGAAAGCTGGAAAATTACCTATCTCCAAGTTTAGGGCTTGGTACCCGTGAATCTTCATTTTGCGACTAAACTATTCACAGCAGTGCTAAAATTTCACAGTCACTGAATGTGGGTGCTAGCGCCCTACAAGCAAACCAAAAATCAAACCAATGCGACCACTGACATCACAGCTGGGTCACGTTATAGAGAGGTACGTTGAAATAGGAAGGTAAGCACAAATGGTCAAAATCCGACATTTTCTCACCTTTATGCCCGTTCGCAGCTCAGAAATTGACAATGACCATTCTCATCTCGTTTTGTAGCTGGACATAGACAAGAGCACCAAGACAAAGACCCACATTTCTCTAAAGAACTTGCCCAGGGCTGCTGAAAGCTGGATAATTACCTATCTCCAAGTTTAGGGCTTGGTACCCGTGAATCTTCACTTTGCGACTAAACTATTCACAGCAGTGCCAAATTTTCTGGGTCACTAAATTCTGGTGCCAGCGCCCTACAAGCAGACCAAAAATCAAACCAATGCGACCACTGATATTACAGCTGGGTCATGTTATAGAGAGGTACGTTGAAATTCAAAGGTGAGCACAAATGGTCAAAATCTGACATTTTCTCACCTTTATGCCCGTTCGCAGCTCAGAAATTGACAATGACCATCCTCATCTTGTTGTTTAGCTGGACATAGACAAGGGCACCAGGAAAAACAGTCACATTTCTCTAAAGAACTCGCCCAGGGCTGCTGAAAGCTGGAAAATTACCTATCTCCAAGTTAAGGGCTTGGTACCCGTGAATCTTCATTTTGCGACTAAACTATTCACAGCAGTGCTAAAATTGGTCAAAAATTGGTCAAAAGCAGAGGCCCGCAGAGGCCCGCACAGGCCCGCAGAGGCCCGCACACGACCCGCAGAGGACCGCATAGGTCCGCAGAGGCCGGCAGAGGCCCGCAGAGGCCCGCAGAGCCCCGCAGAGGCGCGCAAAAGTCCGGAAAGTTTCCGCTAAGGCCCGTAGGGGCCCGCAGAGGCCCGAAGAGGCCCGCAGACGCTCCGTAGAGGCCCGGAAAGGCCCGCAGAGGCCCCGCAGAGATCCGCAGAGGTCCGCAGAGGCCCGCAGACGCCCCGTAGAGAGCCGCAAAGACCCGCAGAGGCCCCGCAGAGATCCGCAGAGGTGAGCAGAGGCCCGTAGAGGCCCGAAGAGGCCCGCAGAGGCCCGAAGAGGCCCAAAGAGGCCCAAAGAGGCCCGCAGAGGCCCGCAGAGGCCGCAGACGCCCGCAAAGGCCCCACAAAGGCCCGCAGAGGCCCGCAGAGCGCCGCAGAGGCCCGCAGAGGCCGGCAAAAGTCCGGAAAGGCTCCGCAGACGCCCGCAGAGGCCCCTAGAGGCCCGCAGAGGCCCGGAGAAGCCCCCCAAAGGCCCGCAGAGGCCCGCAGAGGCCTCGCAAACGCCCGCAGAGGCCCGCAGAGGCCCGCAGAGGCCCGCGGACACCCGCAGAGCCCCGCAGAGGCTCGCAGAGGCCCGCTGAGGCCCCGCAAAGGGTCGCAAAGACCCGCAGAGGCCCCGCAGTGATCCGCAGAGGTCGGCAGAGGCCCGAAGACGCCCGCAGAGGCCCGCAGACGCCCGCAGACGCCCGCAGAGGCCCGCAGAGGCCCGCAGAGGCCCGACAAAGGCCCGCAGAGGCCCGCAGAGCACCGCAGAGGCTCGCAGAGGCCGGCAAAAGTCCGGAAAGGCTCCGCAGACGCCCGCAGAGGCCCCTAGAGGCCCTAGAGGCCCGCAGAAGCACCCCAAAGGCCCGCACAGGCCCGCAGAGGCCCGCAGAGGCCCGCAGAGGCCCGCGGACACCCGCAGAGCCCCGGAGAGGCCCGCAGAGGCCCGCAAAGGTCCAGAAAGTCTCCGCGGACGCCCGCAGAGGCCCCGAACAGACCCGCAGAGGCCCGCACTGGCCCGCAGAGGCCTGCACAGGCTCGCAGAGGCCCGCACAGGCCCGCAGAGGCCCGCAGAGGCCCCGCAGAGGTCCGCAGAGGTCCGCAGAGGCCCGAAGAGCCCCGCAGAGGCCCGCACAGGCCCGCAGAGCCCAGGAGAGGCCCGCAGAGGCCCGCAAAGGTCCAGAAAGTCCCCGCAGACGCCAACAGAGGCCGGCGGAGGCCCACAAAAGCCCCGCAAAGGCCCGCAAAAACCCGCAGAAGCACCGCAAAGGCCCGCAAAAGTCCGTAAAGGCCCCCAGAGGCCCGCAGAGGCCCGCAGAAGCCCCGCAGAAACCCGCAGAGGCACCGCAAAGGCCCGCAAAAGTCCTGAAAGGCTCCGCAAAGGCCCGCTGAGGCTCGCAGAGGCCCGCTGAGGCCCCGCAAAGGCCCGCAGAGGCCCGGAGATGCCTGCAGAGGCCCGGAAGCCCCGCGGAGGCCAGCACAAACCCTAAAAAGTCCGGAAAGGCCCCGCATAGGCCCGCAGACGCCCGCGGAAGCCCCGGAAAGGCACGCAAAGACCCGCAGAGGCCCCACAAAGGCCCGCGAAAGTCCGGAAAGGCCCGCAAAATTACGGAAAGGCTCCGCAAAGGCCCGCAGAATCCCGCAGAGGCCCGCAGAGGCCCGTAAATGCCCGCTGAGGCCCCACAAAGGCCCGCAGAAGCCTGGAAAGCCCCGTAGAGGCCAGGACAGGCCCGACAAAGTCCGAGAAGGCTCGCAGAGGCCCGCAAAAGCCCCAAAATGGTCCGCAGAAGCCCTAAAATGGCCCGCAAAGGCCAGCAAAGGCCCGTAGAGGCCCCGCAAATGCCCGAAAAAGTCCGGAAAGGCCCGCAAAATCCCGCTGAGGCTCGCAGAGGCCCGGAAATGCCCCACAAAGACCCACAAAGTCCAGCAAAGGCCCGCAGAGGCCCGCAGAGGCCCGGAAAAGTCCACAAAGGCTCCGCAGAGGCCCACAGAGGCCCGCGGAGGCCCGCAGAAGCCCCGCAAAGGCCCGAAAAGGCCCGCAGAGGCCCCAAAAGGGCCCTCAGAGGCCCGCAGAGACCCGCAGAGGTCCGCAGAGATCCGCAGAGCTCCGCAGAGGCTCCGCACAGGCCCGCAGAGGCCCGCACAGCCCCCCCAGAGGTCCTCAGATGCCCCACAAAGACCCGCAGAGCACGCAGAGCCCCGCAGAGGCCCGAAAAAGTCCGGAAAGGCTCCGCAAAAGCCCGCAGAGGCGCGCAGAGGCCCTCAGAAGCCCCGCAAGGCCCGCAAAGGCCCGCAGTGGCCCGGGAGGCACCGCAAAGGCCCGCAGAGGCCCGAAGATACTCGCAGAGGCCCGCAAAAGTCCGGATAGGCTCCGCAACGGCCCGCAAAGGCCCGCAGAGGCCCGCAAAAGTCCGGAAAGGCCCCGCAAAGGCCCGCAGAGGCCTTCAGAAGCCCCGCAACGGCCCGCAGAGGCCTCACAAAGGCCCGCAGAGGCCGGGAATACCCAGCAGAGGCCCCACAAAGGCCCGCAGAAGCCCGGAGAGCCCCGCAGAGGCCCCAACTGGCCCGCAACAGTCCGGAAAAGGCTCGCAGAGGCCCCGCGAAGGCCCGCAGAGGCCCACAGATGCCCGCAGAGTCCGGGAAAGGCCAGAAAGGCTCCGCAGAGGCCCACAGAGGCCCGCGGAGGCCTGCAGAAGCCCCGCAAAGGCCCGAAAAGGCCCGCAGAGGCCCGCAGAGGCCCTCAGAGGCCCTCAGAGGCCCGCAGAGGCCCGCAGAAGCTCCGCACAGGCCCGCAGAGGCACGCACAGGCCCGCAGAGGCCCGCAGAGGTCCTACCAGGCCCCACAAAGGCCCGCAGAGGCCAGCAGAGTCCCACAGAGGCCGGCAAAAGTGTGGAAAGGCTCCACAACGGCCCGCATAGGCGCGTAGAGGCGCGCAGGGGCCCGCAGAAGACCCGCAAGGCCCGCAAACGCCCGCAGAGGCCCGGGGAGGCCTGCAAAAGGCCGAGGCCCGCAAAAGTCCGGAAAGGCTCCGCAACGGCCCGCAGGGGCCTGGAAAAGCCCCGCAAAGGCCCGCGGAGGCCCGCAAAGGCCCCACAAAGGCCCGCAGAAACCCGGAGAGCCTCGCAGAGGCCCCACAAAGGCCCGCAGAGGCCCGGAGAGCCCCGCAGAGCTCAGAAATTGACAATGACCATACTCATCTCGTTTTTTAGCTGGACATAGTGCATAAGCACAAATGGTCATAAGCACAAATGGTCAAAATCCGACATTTTCTCACTTTTATGCCCGTTCGCAGCTCAGATATTGCCAATGACCATTCTCATCTCGTTTCGTAGCTAGACATAGACAAGGGCACCAAGAAAAAGACCCACATTTCTCTAAAGAACTTGCCCAGGGCTGCTGAAAGCTGGATAATTACCTATCTCCAAGTTAAGGGCTTGGTACCCGTGAATCTTCATTTTTGCGACTAAACTATTCACAGCAGTGCTAAAATTTCTCAGTCACTGAATGTAGGTGCCAGCGCCCTACAAGCAAACCAAAAATCAAACCAATGCGACCACTGACATTACAGCTGGGTCACGTTATAGAGAGGTACGTTGAAATAGGAAGGTAAGCACAAATGGTCAAAATCCGACATTTTCTCACTTTTATGCCCGTTCGCAGCTCAGATATTGCCAATGACCATTCTCATCTCGTTTCGTAGCTAGACATAGACAAGGGCACCAAGAAAAAGACCCACATTTCTCTAAAGAACTTGCCCAGGGCTGCTGAAAGCTGGATAATTACCTATCTCCAAGTTAAGGGCTTGGTACCCGTGAATCTTCACTTTGCGACTAAACTATTCACAGCAGTGCCAAATTTTCTGGGTCACTGAATTCGGGTGCCAGCGCCCTACAAGCAGACCAAAAATCAAACCAATGCGACCACTGATATTACAGCTGGGTCATGTTATAGAGAGGTACGTTGAAATTCAAAGGTGAGCACAAATGGTCAAAATCCGACATTTTCTCACCTTTATGCCCGTTCGCAGATCAGAAATTTACAATGACCATCCTCATCTCGTTGTGTAGCTGGACATAGACAAGGGCACCAGGAAAAACAGTCACATTTCTCTAAAGAACTCGCCCAGGGCTGCTGAAAGCTGGAAAATTACCTATCTCCAAGTTAAGGGCTTGGTACCCGTGAATCTTCATTTTGCGACTAAACTATTCACAGCAGTGCTAAAATTGGTCAAAAATTGGTCAAAAGCAGAGGCCCGCAGAGGCCCGCACAGGCCCGCAGAGGCCCGCACACGACCCGCAGAGGACCGCATAGGTCCGCAGAGGCCCGCAGAGGCCCGCAGAGGCCCGCAGAGCCCCGCAGAGGCGCGCAAAAGTCCGGAAAGTCTCCGCTAAGGCCCGTAGAGGCCCGCAGAGGCCCGAAGAGGCCCGCAGACGCTCCGTAGAGGCCCGGAAAGGCCCGCAGAGGCCCCGCAGAGATCCGCAGAGGTCCGCAGAGGCCCGCAGACGCCCCGTAGAGAGCCGCAAAGACCCGCAGAGGCCCCGCAGAGATCCGCAGAGGTGAGCAGAGGCCCGTAGAGGCCCGAAGAGGCCCGCAGAGGCCCGAAGAGGCCCAAAGAGGCCCGCAGAGGCCCGCAGAGGCCGCAGACGCCCGCAAAGGCCCCACAAAGGCCCGCAGAGGCCCGCAGAGCGCCGCAGAGGCCCGCAGAGGCCGGCAAAAGTCCGGAAAGGCTCCGCAGACGCCCGCGAAGGCCCCTAGAGGCCCGCAGAGGCCCGGAGAAGCCCCCCAAAGGCCCGCAAAGGCCCGCAGAGGCCCGCAGAGGCCTCGCAAAGGCCCGCAGAGGCCCGTAGAGGCCCGCAGAGGCCCGCAGAGGCCCGTGGACACCCGCAGAGCCCCGGAGAGGCCCGCAGAGGCCCGCAAAGGTCCAGAAAGTCTCCGCGGACGCCCGCAGAGGCTCCGAACAGACCCGCAGAGGCCCGCACAGGCCCGCAGAGGCCCGCACAGGCTCGCAGAGGCCCGCACAGGCCCGCAGAGGCCCGCAGAGGCCCGCAGAGGCCCCGCAGAGGTCCGCAGAGGTCAACAGAGGCCCGCAGAGCCCCGCAGAGGCCCGCCCAGGCGCGCAGAGCCCCGGGAAGGCCCGCAGAGGCCCGCAAAGGTCCAGAAAGTCTCCGCAGAGGCCCACAGAGGCCAGCGGAGGCCCGCAGAAGCCCCGCAAAGGCCCGCCAAAACCCGCAGAGGCACCGCAAAGGCCCGCAAAAGTCCGCAAAGGCCCCCAGAGGCCCGCAGAGGCCCGCAGAAGCCCCGCAAAAACCCGCAGAGGCACTGCAAAGGCCCGCAAAAGTCCGGAACGGCTCCGCAAAGGCCCGCTGAGGCTCGCAGAGGCCCGCTGAGGCCCCGCAAAGGGTCGCAAAGACCCGCAGAGGCCCCGCAGTGATCCGCAGAGGTCGGCAGAGGCCCGAAGACGCCCGCAGAGGCCCGCAGACGCCCGCAGACGCCCGCAGAGGCCCGCAGAGGCCCGCAGAGGCCCGACAAAGGCCCGCAGAGGCCCGCAGAGCACCGCAGAGGCTCGCAGAGGCCGGCAAAAGTCCGGAAAGGCTCCGCAGACGCCCGCAGAGGCCCCTAGAGGCCAAGAGGCCCGCAGAAGCACCCCAAAGGCCCGCAAAGGCCCGCAGAGGCCCGCAGAGGCCCGCAGAGGCCCGCGGACACCCGCAGAGCCCCGGAAAGGCCCGCCGAGGCCCGCAAAGGTCCAAAAAGTCTCCGCGGACGCCCGCAGAGGCTCCGAACAGACCCGCAGAGGCCCGCACAGGCCCGCAGAGGCCCGCAGAGGCCCGCAGAGGCCCGCAGAGGCCCGCAGAGGCCCGCAGAGGCCCGCGGACACCCGCAGAGCCCCGGAGAGGCCCGCAGAGGCCCGCAAAGGTCCAGAAAGTCTCCGCGGACGCCCGCAGAGGCCCCGAACAGACCCGCAGAGGCCCGCACTGGCCCGCAGAGGCCTGCACAGGCTCGCAGAGGCCCGCACAGGCCCGCAGAGGCCCGCAGAGGCCCCGCAGAGGTCCGCAGAGGTCCGCAGAGGCCCGAAGAGCCCCGCAGAGGCCCGCACAGGCCCGCAGAGCCCAGGAGAGGCCCGCAGAGGCCCGCAAAGGTCCAGAAAGTCCCCGCAGACGCCAACAGAGGCCGGCGGAGGCCCACAAAAGCCCCGCAAAGGCCCGCAAAAACCCGCAGAAGCACCGCAAAGGCCCGCAAAAGTCCGTAAAGGCCCCCAGAGGCCCGCAGAGGCCCGCAGAAGCCCCGCAGAAACCCGCAGAGGCACCGCAAAGGCCCGCAAAAGTCCTGAAAGGCTCCGCAAAGGCCCGCTGAGGCTCGCAGAGGCCCGCTGAGGCCCCGCAAAGGCCCGCAGAGGCCCGGAGATGCCTGCAGAGGCCCGGAAGCCCCGCGGAGGCCAGCACAAACCCTAAAAAGTCCGGAAAGGCCCCGCATAGGCCCGCAGACGCCCGCGGAAGCCCCGGAAAGGCACGCAAAGACCCGCAGAGGCCCCACAAAGGCCCGCGAAAGTCCGGAAAGGCCCGCAAAATTACGGAAAGGCTCCGCAAAGGCCCGCAGAATCCCGCAGAGGCCCGCAGAGGCCCGTAAATGCCCGCTGAGGCCCCACAAAGGCCCACAGAAGCCTGGAAAGCCCCGTAGAGGCCAGGACAGGCCCGACAAAGTCCGAGAAGGCTCGCAGAGGCCCGCAAAAGCCCCAAAATGGTCCGCAGAAGCCCTAAAATGGCCCGCAAAGGCCAGCAAAGGCCCGTAGAGGCCCCGCAAATGCCCGAAAAAGTCCGGAAAGGCCCGCAAAATCCCGCTGAAGCTCGCAGAGGCCCGGAAATGCCCCACAAAGACCCACAAAGTCCAGCAAAGGCCCGCAGAGGCCCGCAGAGGCCCGGAAAAGTCCACAAAGGCTCCGCAGAGGCCCACAGAGGCCCGCGGAGGCCCGCAGAAGCCCCGCAAAGGCCCGAAAAGGCCCGCAGAGGCCCGCAGAGGCCCCAAAAGGGCCCTCAGAGGCCCGCAGAGACCCGCAGAGGTCCGCAGAGATCCGCAGAGCTCCGCAGAGGCTCCGCACAGGCCCGCAGAGGCCCGCACAGCCCCCCAGAGGTCCTCAGATGCCCCACAAAGACCCGCAGAGCACGCAGAGCCCCGCAGAGGCCCGCAAAAGTCCGGAAAGGCTCCGCAAAAGCCCGCAGAGGCGCGCAGAGGCCCTCAGAAGCCCCGCAAGGCCCGCAAAGACCCGCAGTGGCCCGGGAGGCACCGCAAAGGCCCGCAGAGGCCCGAAGATACTCGCAGAGGCCCGTAAAAGTCCGGATAGGCTCCGCAACGGCCCGCAAAGGCCCGCAGAGGCCCGCAAAAGTCCGGAAAGGCCCCGCAAAGGCCCGCAGAGGCCTTCAGAAGCCCCGCAACGGCCCGCAGAGGCCTCACAAAGGCCCGCAGAGGCCGGGAATACCCAGCAGAGGCCCCACAAAGGCCCGCAGAAGCCCGGAGAGCCCCGCAGAGGCCCCAACTTGCCCGCAACAGTCCGGAAAAGGCTCGCAGAGGCCCCGCGAAGGCCCGCAGAGGCCCACAGATGCCCGCAGAGTCCGGGAAAGGCCAGAAAGGCTCCGCAGAGTCCCACAGAGGCCCGCGGAGGCCTGCAGAAGCCCCGCAAAGGCCCGAAAAGGCCCGCAGAGGCCCGCAGAGGCCCTCAGAGGCCCGCAGAGGCCCGCAGAAGCTCCGCACAGGCCCGCAGAGGCACGCACAGGCCCGCAGAGGCCCGCAGAGGTCCTACCAGGCCCCACAAAGGCCCGCAGAGGCCAGCAGAGTCCCACAGAGGCCGGCAAAAGTGTGGAAAGGCTCCACAACGGCCCGCATAGGCGCGTAGAGGCGCGCAGGGGCCCGCAGAAGACCCGCAAGGCCCGCAAACGCCCGCAGAGGCCCGGGGAGGCCTGCAAAAGGCCGAGGCCCGCAAAAGTCCGGAAAGGCTCCGCAACGGCCCGCAGGGGCCTGGAAAAGCCCCGCAAAGGCCCGCAAAGGCCCGCGGAGGCCCGCAAAGGCCCCACAAAGGCCCGCAGAAACCCGGAGAGCCTCGCAGAGGCCCCACAAAGGCCCGCAGAGGCCCGGAGAGCCCCGCAGAGGCCCCACTGGCCCGCAAAAGTCTGGAAAAGGCCCGCAAAGGTCCCGCAAAGGCCCGCAGAGGCCTACAGATGCCCGCAGAGGCCCGCAAAAGTCCCCAAAGGGTCCACAAAGGCCTGCCGAGGCCCGCACAAGCCCCGCAAAGGCCTGCAAAGGCTCGCAAAAGCCCGCACAGGCCCGCAGAGGCCCCACAAAAACCCGCAAAGGCCCGCAGAGCCCCGCAAAGCCCCGCAGAGGCCCGCAAAAGTGCGGAAAGGCTCCGCAAAGGTTCCGCAGAGGCCCGCAGAGACCCGCAGATGCCAGAGGCCCCGTAAAGGCCCGAAGAGATCCCGCTTATACCCGCAGAGGCCCGTCGAGGCCCCCCGAGGCCCCCCGAGGCCCCGCAGAGGTCGGCAGAGACCCGCAGTCGTCCCGCAGAGGCCCGGGAGGCCCCGCAAAGGCCTGCAGAGGCCCGAAATTACTCGCAGAGGCCCGCAAAAGTCCGGATAGGCTCCGCAATGGCCCGAAGAGGCCCACAGAGGCCCGCAAAAGTCCGGAAACGCTCCGCAAAGGCCCGCAGAGGCCTGCAGAAGCCCCGCAAAGGCCCGCAGAGGCCCCAAAAAGGCCCGCGGGGGCCCGGAAAGCCCCGCATAGGCCCACCAAAGGCCCGCAGAGGCCCGGAGAGCCCCGCAGAGGCCCCCACTGGCCCGCAACAGTCCGGAAAAGGCCCGCAGAGGTCCCGTAAAAGCGCGCAGATGCCCAACAAAGGCCCGGCGAGGCGCGCAAAGGCCCGCAGAAGCCCCGCAAGGCCCGCAAAGGCCCGCAGAGGCCCGGGAGGCCCCGCAACGGCTCGCGGAGGCCCGAAGATACTCGCAGAGGCTCGCAAAAGTCCGGATAGGCTCCTCAACGGCCCGCAGACGCCAGCAGAGGCCCGCACAGGCTCGCAGAGGCCCGCACACGCATCGCAGAGGTCCGCATAGGTCCGCAGAGGCCCGCAGAGGCCCGCAGAGCCGCGCAGAGGTGCGCAAAAGCCCGGAAAGTCTCCGCTTAGGCCCGTAGAGGCCCGCAGAGGCCCGAAGAGGCCCGCAGACCCTCCGTAGAGGCCCGCAAAGGCCCGCAGAGGCCCCGCAGGGATCCGCAGAGGTCCGCAGAGGCCCGCAGACGCCCCGTAGAGGGCCGCAAAGACCTGCAGAGGCCCTGAAGAGATCCGCAGAGGCCAGCAGAGGCCCGCAGAGGCCCGAAGGGGCCCGCAGAGGCCCGCAGAGGCCCGCAGAGGCCGGCAAAAGTCCGGAGAGGCTGCGCAGAGGCCCGCAGAGGCACCTTGAGGCCCGCGGAGGCACCTTGAGGCCCGCAGAGGCCCGCAGAAGCCCCCCAAAGGCCCGCAAAGGCCCGCAGTGGCCGGCAGAGGCCTCGCAAAGGCCCGCGGAGGCCCAGCGGAGTCCCGCAGAGGCTCCGAACAGACCCGCAGAGGCTCGCACAGGCCCGCAGAGGCCCGCACAGGCTCACAGAGGCCCGTATAGGCCCGCAGAGGCCCGCAGAGGCCCGCAGAGGCCCGCAGAGGCCCCACAGAGCCCCGCAGAGGCCCGCAAAGGCCCAGAAAGGCTCCGCAGAGGCCCACAGAGGCCAGCGGAAGCCCGCAGAAGCCCCGCTAAGGTCCAAAAAGGCCCGCAGAGGCCCGCAGAGGCCCCGTAAAGGCCCTCAGAGGCCCGCAGAGGCCCGGAGAGGCCCACGGAGGCCCCCGCAGAGGCCCCCAAAAGCCCGGAAAGGCTCCGCCAAGGCCCGCAGAGGCGCGCAGAGGCCCGCAAAGGCCCGCAGAGCCCCCGCAGAGGCCGCAAAAGTCCGGAAAGGCTCCGCAAAGGCCCACCGAGGCGCGCAAAGGCCCGCAGAAGCCCCGCAAATCCCCCACTTGCCCGCAAAAGTCCGGGAAAGGCCCGAAGAGGCCCCGCAAAGGCCCGCAGAAGCGCACTGAGGCCCGCAAAAGGCCGGAAGGCTCCGCAAATTCCCGCAGAGGCCCGGAAAAGTCCAGTAAGGCTCTGCAGAGGCCCACAGAGGCCCGGGGAGGCCCGCAGAAGCCCCGCAAAGTCCACAAAAGGCCTGTAGAGGCCCGCAGAGGCCCCGCAAAGGCCCTCGGAGGCCCGCAGAGGCCCGCAGAGGTCCTCAGAGGCCCGCAAAGGCCCGCAGAGGCCCCGCAAAGGCCCGCAGAGGCCCCGCACAGGCCCGCTCAGGCCTGCAAATGCCCGCAGAGGCCCTGCAGAGGTCCTCCGCGGCCCCACAAAGGCCCACAGAGCCCCCGCAGAGGCCCGCAAAAGTCCGGATAGGCTCCACAAAGGCCCGCAAAGGCCTGCAAAGGCCCGCAGAGCCCCGAAGAACCCCGCAAAAGTCCGGAAAGGCTCCGCAAAGGCCCGCAGAGGCGCGCAGAGGGCCGCAGAAGACACGCGAAGGCCCGCAAAGGTCCGCAGATACCCGCAGAGGCCCTCAAAAGTCCAGAAAGGCCCGCAGAGGCTCGCAAAAGTTCGCAAAGGCCCGCAGAGGCCCAACAAAGGCCCGCAAAGGACCGGAGATGCCCGCAGACGCCCCACAAAGGCCCGGAAGTCCCGCGGAGGCCAGCACAGGCCCGCAAAAGTCCGGAAAGGCTCCGCAAAGGGCCCCAGAAGCCCGCAGAGGCCCGCAGAAGCCCCGCAAAGGCCCACAAAAACCCGCAGAGGCACCGCAAAGGGCCGTAAAAGTCCGGAAAAGCTCCGCAAAGGCCCGCAGAGGCCCGCAGAGGCCCGCAAAGGCCCGCAGTGTCCCGCAGAGGCCCGCAGAGGCTCCGCACAGTCCCGCAGAGGCCCGAATTGGCCCACAGTTTCCCGCAGAGGCCCCGCAGAGGTCCACAGATGCCGCACAAAGGCCCGCAGAGGCCCACAGTGCCCCTGCAGAGGCCCGCAAAAGTCCGGAAAGGCTCCGCAAAGGCCCGGCGAGGCGCGCAAAGGCCCGCAGAAGCCCCGTAAGGCATGCAAAGGCCCGCCGAGGCCCGGAAGGCCCCGTAAAGGCCCGCGTTGGCCCGAAAATACTCGCAGAGGCCCCCTAAGTCCGGATAGGCTCCGCAACGGCCCGCAGAGGCCGGCAGAGGCCCGCACAGGACCGCAGAGGCCCGCAGAGGCGCGCACAGGCCCGCAGAGGCCCGCACACGACCCGCAGAGGACCGCATAGGTCCGCAGAGGCCCGCAGAGGCCCGCAGAGCCCCGCAGAGGCGCGCAAAATTCCGGAAAGTCTCCGCTAAGGCCCGTAAAGGCCCGCAGAGGCCCGAAGAGGCCCGCAAACGCTCCGTAGAGGCCCGCAGAGGCCCTGCAGAGATCCGTAGAGGGCCGCAAATACCCGCAGAGGCCCCGCAGAGATCCGCAGGGGTGAGCAGAGGCCCGTAGAGGCCCGAAGAGGCCCGCAGAGGCCGGAAGAGGCCCAAAGAGGCCCAAAGAGGCCCGCAGAGGCCCGCAGAGGCCGCAGACGCCCGCAGAGGCCCCGCAAAGGCCCGCAGAGGCCCGCAGAGCGCCGCAGAGGCCCGCAGAGGCCGGCAAAAGTCCGGAAAGGCTCCGAAGACGCCCGCAGAGGCCCCTAGAGGCCCGCAGAGACCCGCAGAAGCCCCCCAAAGGCCCGCAAAGGCCCGCAGAGGCCCGCAGAGGCCTCGCAAAGGCCCGCAGAGGCCCGCAGAGGCCCGCAGACACCCGCAGAGCCCCGGAGAGGCCCGCAGAGGCCCGCAAAGGTCCAGAAAGTCTCCGCAGGGGTCCCGCAGAAATCAACAGAGGCCCGCAGAGCCCCGCAGAGGCCCGCACAGGCGCGCAGAGGCCCGCAAAGGTCCAGAAAGTCTCCGCAGAGGCCCACAGAGGCCAGCGGAGGCCCGCAGAAGCCCCGCAAAGGCCCGCAAAAACCCGCAGAGGCACCGCAAAGGCCCGCAAAAGTCCGCAAAGGCCCCCAGAGGCTCGCAGAGGCCCGCAGAAGCCCCGCAAAAACCCGCAGAGGCACTGCAAAGGCCCGCAAAAGTCCGGAACGGCTCCGCAAAGGCCCGCTGAGGCTCGTAGAGGCCCGCTGAGGCCCCGCAAAGGGCCGCAAAGACCCGCAGAGGCCCCACAGTGATCCGCAGAGGTCCGCAGAGGCCCGAAGAGGCCCGCAGACGCCCGCAGAGGCCCGCAGAGGCCCGCAGAGGCCCGCAGAGGCCCGCAGAGGCCCGACAAAGGCCCGCAGAGGCCCGCAGAGCACCGCAGAGGCCCGCAGAGGCCGGCAAAAGTCCGGAAAGGCTCCGCAGACGCCCGCAGAGGCCCCTAGAGGCCCGCAGAGGCCCGCAGAAGCACCCCAAAGGCCCGCAAAGGCCCCCAAGAGGCCCCACAAAGGCCCGCAGAGGCCCGCAGAGCGCGGCAGAGGCCCGCAGAGGCCGGCAAAAGTCCGGAAAGGCCCGCAAAAGTCCGGTAAGGCTCCGCAAAATCTCGCTGAAGCCCGCAGAGGCCCGGAAAAGCCCCACAAAGACCCGCAAAGTCCCGCAAAGGCCCGCAGAGGCCCTGCAAAGGCCCGCAAAAGTCCGGAAATGCTCCGCAAAGGCCCGCAGAGGGCCGCAGAGGCCCTGAGAGGCCCGCAGAGGGCCGCAAAGACCCGCAGAGGCCCCACAAAGGCCCGCGAAAGTCCGAAAAGGCCCGCAAAAGTCCGGAAAGGCTCCGCAAAGGCCCTCAGAATCCCGCTGAGGCCCGCAGAGGCCCGTAAATGCCCGCTGAGGCCCCACAAAGGCCCGCAGAAGCCTGGAAAGCCCCGCAGAGGCCAGGACAGGCCCGACAAAGTCCGAGAAGGCTCGCAGAGGCCCGCAGAAGCCCCAAAATGGTCCGCAGAAGCCCTAAAATGGCCCGCAAAGGCCAGCAAAGGCCCGTAGAGGCCCCGCAAATGCCCGAAAAAGTCCGGAAAGGCCCGCAAAATTCCGCTGAGGCCCGCAGAGGCCCGGCCAAGCCCCACAAAGACCCGCAAAGTCCAGCAAAGGCCCGCAGAGGCCCCGCAAAGGCCCGCAAAAATCCTGAAAGGCTCCGCAAAGGCCCGCTGAGGGCCGCAGAGGCCCTCAGAGGCTCGAAGAGCGCCGCAGAAGCCCCGCTAAGGCCTGCAAAGGCCAGCAAAGGCCCGCAGAGGCGCTGCAAAGGCCCGCAGAAGCCCGCAGAGGCCCGCAGAAGCCCCAAAAAGGCACGAAAAGGCCAGGAAAGGCCCGCAGAGGCCCCGCAAAGGCCCGCAAAAGTCCGGAAAGGCCCGCAAAAGTCCGGTAAGGCTCCGCAAAATCTCGCTGAAGCCCGCAGAGGCCCGGAAAAGCCCCACAAAGACCCGCAAAGTCCCGCAAAGGCCCGCAGAGGCCCTGCAAAGGCCCGCAAAAGTCCGGAAAGGCTCCACAAAGGCCCGCAGAGGGCCGCAGAGGCCCTGAGAGGCCCGAAGGGGGCCGCAGAAGCCCCGCAAAGGCCAGCAAAGGCCCGCAGAGGCGCGGCAAAGGCCCGCAAAAGTCCGGAAAGGCCCGGAAAAGTGCGGAAAGGCTCTCCAAAGGCCCGCTGAGGCCCACAGATACCCGGACAAACCCGGCTAAGCCCCGCAAAGGCCGGGAAAGGCCAGCAGATGCCCCGCAAAGGCCCGCAAAAGTCCGGAAAGGCTCCAGAAAGGCCCGCAAAGGGGCGCAGAGGCCCGCAGAGGCCCGCAGGAGCCCCGCAAAAGCCCGCAAAGGCCAGAAAAGGCCCGCAAAGGCCCCGCAAAGGCCCGCAAAAGTCCGGAAAGGCCGGCAAAAGTCCCGAAAGTCTCCACAAAGGCCCGCAGAGGCCCGCAGAGGCCCGCAGAAGCCCCGCAAAGGCCAGCAAACGCCCGCAGAGGCGCCGCAAAGGCCCGCAAAAGTCCTGGAAGGCCCGGAAAAGTCCGGAAAGGCCGGCAAAAGTCCGGAAAGGCGCCGAAAAGGCCCGCTGAGGCCGGCAGGGGCCCGGAAAAGCCCCACAAAGACCCGCAAAGGCCAGCAAAGATCCTCAGAGGCCCCGCAAAGGCCCGTAAAAGTCCGAAAAGGCCCGCAAAAGTCCGGAAAGGCTCCCCAAAGGCCCGCAGAGGCCCGCAGAGGCCAGGAAAAAGCCCTACAAAGACCGGCAAAGGCCAGCAAAGGCCCGCAGAGGCCCTGCAAAGACCCGCAAAAGTCCGGAAAGGCCAACAAAAGTCCGGAAAAGCTCCAAATGGGCCAGCTGAGGCCCGCAAAGGTCCTGATAAGCCCGACAAAGACCCGCAAAGGCCAGCAAAGGCCCGCAGAGGCCCCGCAAAGGCCCTCGAAAGTCAGGGAAGGCCCGCAAAAGTCCGAAAAGGCCCGCAAAAGTCCGGAAAGGCTCCCCAAAGGCCCGCAGAGGCCCGCAGAGACTCGGAAAAGTCCCACAAAGATCCGCAAAGGCCAGCAAAGGCCCGCAGAGGCCCCGCAAAGACCGGCAAAAGTCCAGGAAGGCCGGCAAATGTCCGGAAAGGCTCCGCAAAGGCCCGCAGAGGCCCGTAGAAGCCCCGCAAAGGCCAGCAAACCCCCGCAGAGGCGCCGCAAAGGCCTGCAAATGTCCGGGAAAGCCCGCAAAAGTCCGGAAAGGCCGGAAAAAGTCCGGAAAGGCTCCCCAAAGGCCCGCAGAGGCCCGGAAAAGCGCCACAAAGACCCACAAAGGCCAGCAAAGGCCCTCAGAGGCCCTGCAAAGGCCCGCAAAAGTCAGGAAAGGCCAACAAAAGTCCGGTAAGGCTCCGAAAAGGCCCGCTGAGGCCCGCAGAGGTCCGGATAAGCCCCACAATGACCCGCAAAGGCCCGCAGAGGCCCTGCAAAGGCCCGCAAAAGTCCGGGAAGGCCCGCAAAAGTCCGGAAAGGCCCGCAAAAGTCCGGAAAGGCTCCCCAAAGGCCCGCAGAGGCCCGCAGAGACCCGGAAAAGCCCCACAAAGATCCGCAAAGGCCAGCAAAGGCCCGAGAGGCCCTGCAAAGGCCCGCGAAAGTCCGGAAAGGCCCAAAAAAGTCCGGAAAGGCTCCGAAAAGGCCCGCTGAGGCCCGCAAAGGCCCGGAAAACCCAACAAAGACCCGCAAAGGCCCCGCAAAGGCCAGCAAACGCCCACAGAGACGCCGCAAAGGCCCGCAAAAGTCCGGGAAGGCCCGCAAAAGTCCGGAAAGGCCCGCAAAAGTCCGGAAAGGCTCCCCAAAGGCCCGCAGAGGCCCGGAAAAGCCCCACAAAGAGGCACAAACGCCAGCAATGGCCCTCAGAGGCCCTGCAAAGGCCCGCAAAAGTCCGGAAAGGCCCACAAAAGTCCGGAAAGGCTCCGAAAACGCCCGTTGAGGGCCGCAGAGGCCCGGAAAAGCCTCACAAAGACCCGGAAAGGCCAGCAAAGGCCCGCAGAGGCCTCGCAATGGCCCGAAAAAGTCCGGAAAGGCCCGCAAAAGTCCGGGAAGGCCCGCAAAAGTCCGGAAAGGCCCGCAAAAGTCCGAAAAGGCTCCCCAAAGGCCCGCAGAGCCCCGAAAAAGCCCCACAAAGACGCACAAACGCCAGCAAAGGCCCTTAGAGGCCCTGCAAAAGCCCGCAAAAGTCCGGAAAGGCCCACAAAAGTCCGGAAAGGCCCACAAAAGTCCAGAAAGGCTCTGAAAAGGCCCGTTGAGGGCCGCAGAGGCCCGGAAAAGCCCCACAAAGACCCGCAAAGGCCCGCAGAGGCCTCGCAAAGGCCCGCAAAAGTCCGGAGAGGCCGGAAAGTCCGGAAAAATCCGGAAAGGCTACGAAAAGGCCTGCAGAGGCCCGCAGAGGCACCCCAGAGAACCGTAGTGTCCCGTAGAGGCCCCCAGAGGCCCCGACAAAATTCCGGAAAAGTCCGGAAAGTCCGGAAAAGTCCGGAAAGGCTCCGAAAAGGCCTGCAGAGGCCCGCAGAGGCACCCCAGAGAACCGTAGTGTCCCGTAGAGGCCCCCAGAGGCCCGACAAAATTCCGGAAAAGTCCGGAAAGTCCGGAAAAGTCCGGAAAGGCTCCGAAAAGGCCTGCAGAGGCCCGCAGAGGCACCCCAGAGAACCGTAGTGTCCCGTAGAGGCCCCCAGAGGCCCCGACAAAATTCCGGAAAAGTCCGGAAAGTCCGGAAAAGTCCGGAAAGGCTCCGAAAAGGCCTGCAGAGGCCCGCAGAGGCACCCCAGAGAACCGTAGTGTCCCGTAGAGGCCCCCAGAGGCCCCGACAAAATTCCGGAAAAGTCCGGAAAGTCCGGAAAAGTCCGGAAAGGCTCCGAAAAGGCCTGCAGAGGCCCGCAGAGGCACCCCAGAGAACCGTAGTGTCCCGTAGAGGCCCCCAGAGGCCCCGACAAAATTCCGGAAAAGTCCGGAAAGTCCGGAAAAGCCCGGAAAAGCTCCGAAAAGGCCTGCAGAGGCCCGCAGAGGCACCCCAGAGAACCGTAGTGTCCCGTAGAGGCCCCCAGAGGCCCCGACAAAATTCCGGAAAAGTCCGAAAGGCCGGCAAAAGTCCGGAAAGGCGCCGCAAAGGCCCGCAGAGGCCCGCAGAAGCCCCGCAAAGGCCAGCAAACGCCCGCAGAGGCGCCGCAAAGGCCCTCAAAAGACCGGGAAGGCCCGAAAAAGTCCGGCAAGGCCCGAAAAATCCCGGAAAGGCTCCGAAAAGGCCCGCAGAAGCCCCACAAAGACCCGCAAAGGCCAGGAAAGGCCCGCAGAGGCCCCCTAAAGGCCTGCAAAAGTCCGAAAAGGCCCGCAAAGACCGCAAAGACCCGCAGAGACCTGCAGTGTCCCGTACAGGCGCGCAAAGGCAGAAAATAGAAGCCCACAACCAAAACTCAAACTCAAATCGAAAGGCGACGCAACGCCAAAATCACACCTTACGAAAAATCAAATCCAAACCAAAACATCCATATTCTGAATACAATATATGTAAATTTATGTTCTAAATCCATTAGAAAACCTATTAAAGAATTTCCATGTACATAAATGTTCATGAATGTACATCGATTTACATGAATGTACGCGAATGTACATGAATGTACATGAATGTACATGAATGTACATGAATGTACATGAATGTACATGAATGTACATGAATGTACATGAATGTACATGAATGTACATTCATGTACATTCATGTACATTCATGTACATGAATGTACATGAATGTACATTCATGTACATGAATGTACATGAATGTACATGAATGTACATGAATGTACATGAATGTACATGAATGTACATGAATGTACATGAATGTACATGAATGTACATGAATGTACATGAATGTACATGAATGCACATGAATGTACATGAATGTACATGAATGTACATGAATGTACATGAATGTACATGAATGTACATGAATGTACATGAATGTACATGAATGTACATGAATGTACATGAATGTACATGAATGTACATGAATGTACATGAATGTACATGAATGTACATGAATGTACATGAATGTACATGAATGTACATGAATGTACATGAATGTACATGAATGTACATGAATGTACATGAATGTACATGAATGTACATGAATGTACATGAATGTACATGAATGTACATGAATGTACATGAATGTACATAAATGTACATGAATGTACATGAATGTACATGAATGTACATGAATGTACATGAATGTACATTCATGTACATTCATGTACATGAATGTACATTCATGAATGTACATTCATGTACATTCATGTACATGAATGTACATGAATGTACATGAATGTACATGAATGTACATGAATGTACATGAATGTACATGAATGTACATGAATGTACATGAATGTACATGAATGTACATGAATGTACATGAATGTACATGAATGTACATGAATGTACATGAATGTACATGAATGTACATGAATGTACATTCATTCATGTACATGAATGTACATGAATGTACATGAATGTACATGAATGTACATGAATGTACATGAATGTACATGAATGTACATGAATGTACATGAATGTACATGAATGTACATGAATGTACATGAATGTACATGAATGTGCATGAATGTACATGAATGTACATGAATGTACATGAATGTACATGAATGTACATGAATGTACATGAATGTACATGAATGTACATGAATGTACATGAATGTACATGAATGTACATGAATGTACATGAATGTACATGAATGTACATGAATGTACATGAATGTACATGAATGTACATGAATGTACATGAATGTACATGAATGTACATGAATGTACATGAATGTACATGAATGTACATGAATGTACATGAATGTACATGAATGTACATGAATGTACATGAATGTACATGAATGTACATGAATGTACATGAATGTACATGAATGTACATGAATGTACATGAATGTACATGAATGTACATGAATGTACATGAATGTACATGAATGTACATGAATGTACATGAATGTACATGAATGTACATGAATGTACATGAATGTACATGAATGTACATGAATGTACATGAATGTACATGAATGTACATGAATGTACATGAATGTACATGAATGTACATGAATGTACATGAATGTACATGAATGAACATGAATGTACATGAATGTACATGAATGTACATGAATGTACATGAATGTACATGAATGTACATGAATGTACATGAATGTACATGAATGTTCATGAATGTACATGAATGTACATGAATGTACATGAATGTACATGAATGTACATGAATGTACATGAATGTACATGAATGTACATGAATGTACATGAATGTACATGAATGTACATGAATGTACATGAATGTACATGAATGTACATGAATGTACATGAATGTACATGAATGTACATGAATGTACATGAATGTACATGAATGTACATGAATGTACATGAATGTACATGAATGTACATGAATGTACATGAATGTACATGAATGTACATGAATGTACATGAATGTACATGAATGTACATGAATGTACATGAATGTACATGAATGTACATGAATGTACATGAATGTACATGAATGTACATGAATGTACATGAATGTACATGAATGTACATGAATGTACATGAATGTACATGAATGCACATGAATGTACATGAATGTAAATGAATGTACATGAATGTACATGAATGTACATGAATGTACATGAATGTACATGAATGTACATGAATGTACATGAATGTACATGAATGTACATGAATGTACATGAATGTACATGAATGTACATGAATGTACATGAATGTACATGAATGTACATGAATGTACATGAATGTACATGAATGTACATGAATGTACATGAATGTACATGAATGTACATGAATGTACATGAATGTACATGAATGTACATGAATGTACATGAATGTACATGAATGTACATGAATGTACATGAATGTACATGAATGTACATGAATGTACATGAATGTACATGAATGTACATGAATGTACATGAATGTACATGAATGTACATGAATGTACATGAATGTACATGAATGTACATGAATGTACATGAATGTACATGAATGCACATGAATGTACATGAATGTAAATGAATGTACATGAATGTACATGAATGTACATGAATGTACATGAATGTACATGAATGTACATGAATGTACATGAATGTACATGAATGTACATGAATGTACATGAATGTACATGAATGTACATGAATGTACATGAATGTACATGAATGTACATGAATGTACATGAATGTACATGAATGTACATGAATGTACATGAATGTACATGAATGAACTAAATATACATGAATGTACATGAATGTACATGAATGTACATGAATGTACATGAATGTACACGAATGTACATGAATGTACATGAATGTACATGTGTATGAATGTACATGAATGTACATGAAAGTACATGGATGTAAATATTCGTACATGGTTGTATATGAATGTAAATGGATGTACATAAATGTACATGAACGTACATGAATGTACATTCATGAAAAAAAAATGCATTGATGAAAAAATGAATTTACATGAATGAAGAAATGAATGTACAAATATAAAGAAAATATTGTATATGAATGAGGAAATGTTCGCAGAAATAAACATGTACATTCATGTCCATACATGTACATTCATGTCCATTCATGTTCATTCATGTCCATTCATGTTCATTCATGTACATTCATGTACATTCATGTTCATTCATGAACATTCATGTACATTCATATACATTCATGTACATTCACGTACATTCATGTACATTCACGTACATCCATGTACATTCATGAACATTCATGTACATTCATGTACATTCATGTACATTCATGTTCATTCATGTACATTCATGTACATTCATGTACATTCCGGTCATGTACATTCATGTACATTCATGTACATTCATGTACATTCATGTACATTCATGTACATTCATGTACATTCATGTACATTCATTTACATTCATGTACATTCATTTACATTCATGTACATTCATGTACATTCATGTGCATTCATGTACATTCATGTACATTCATGTACATTCATGTACATTCATGTACATTCATGTACATTCATGTACATTCATGTACATTCATGTACATTCATGTACATTCATGTACATTCATGTACATTCTTGTACATTCATGTACATTCATAAACATTCATGTACATTCATGTACATTCATGTACATTCATGTACATTCATGTACATTCATGTACATTCATGTACATTCATGTACATTCATGTACATTCATGTACATTCATGTACATTCATGTACATTCATGTACATTCATGTACATTCATGTACATTCATGTACATTCATGTACATTCATGTACATTCATGTAAATTCATGTACATTCATGAACATTCCGGAAAAGTCCGGAAAGTCCGGACAAATACGGAAAAGCTCCGAAAAGGCCTGCAGAGGCCCGCAGAGGCACCCCAGAGAACCGTAGTGTCCCGTAGAGGCCGAATGTACATTCATGTCCATTCATGTACATTCATGTCCATTCATGTACATTCATGTCCATTCATGTACATTCATGTCCATTCATGTACATTCATGTACATTCATGTACATTCATGTTGATTCATGTACATTCATGTACATTCATGTACATTCATGTACATTCATGTACATTCATGTACATTCATGTACATTCATGTACATTCATGTACATTCATGTACATTCATGTACATTCATGTACATTCATGTACATTCATGTACATTCATGTACATTCATGTACATTCATGTACATTCATGTACATTCATGTACATTCATGTACATTCATGTACATTCATGTACATTCATGTACATTCATGTACATTCATGTAAATTCATGTACATTCATGAACATTCCGGAAAAGTCCGGAAAGTCCGGACAAATACGGAAAAGCTCCGAAAAGGCCTGCAGAGGCCCGCAGAGGCACCCCAGAGAACCGTAGTGTCCCGTAGAGGCCCCCAGAGGCCGCGACAAAAATCCGGAAAAGTCCGGAAAGTCCGGAAAAGTCCGGAAAGGCTCCGAAAAGGCCTGCAGAGGCCCGCAGAGGCACCCCAGAGAACCGTAGTGTCCCGAAGAGGCCCCCAGAGGCCCCGACAAAATTCCGGAAAAGTCCGGAAAGTCCGGAAAAGTCCGGAAAGGCTCCGAAAAGGCCTGCAGAGGCCCGCAGAGGCACCCCAGAGAACCGTAGTGTCCCGTAGAGGCCCCCAGAGGCCCCGACAAAATTCCGGAAAAGTCCGGAAAGTCCGGAAAAGTCCGGAAAAGCTCCGAAAAGGCCTGCAGAGGCCCGCAGAGGCACCCCAGAGAACCGTAGTGTCCCGTAGAGGCCCCCAGAGGCCCCGACAAAATTCCGGAAAAGTCCGGAAAGTCCGGAAAAGTCCGGAAAGGCTCCGAAAAGGCCTGCAGAGGCCCGCAGAGGCACCCCAGAGAACCGTAGTGTCCCGTAGAGGCCCCCAGAGGCCCCGACAAAATTCCGGAAAAGTCCGGAAAGTCCGGAAAAGTCCGGAAAGGCTCCGAAAAGGCCTGCAGAGGCCCGCAGAGGCACCCCAGAGAACCGTAGTGTCCCGTAGAGGCCCCCAGAGGCCCCGACAAAATTCCGGAAAAGTCCGGAAAGTCCGGAAAAGTCCGGAAAGGCTCCGAAAAGGCCTGCAGAGGCCCGCAGAGGCACCCCAGAGAACCGTAGTGTCCCGTAGAGGCCCCCAGAGGCCCCGACAAAATTCCGGAAAAGTCCGGAAAGTCCGGAAAAGTCCGGAAAGGCTCCGAAAAGGCCTGCAGAGGCCCGCAGAGGCACTCCAGAGAACCGTAGTGTCCCGTAGAGGCCCCCAGAGGCCCCGACAAAATTCCGGAAAAGTCCGGAAAGTCCGGAAAAGTCCGGAAAGGCTCCGAAAAGGCCTGCAGAGGCCCGCAGAGGCACCCCAGAGAACCGTAGTGTCCCGTAGAGGCCCCCAGAGGCCCCGACAAAATTCCGGAAAAGTCCGGAAAGTCCGGAAAAGCCCGGAAAAGCTCCGATAAGGCCTGCAGAGGCCCGCAGAGGCACCCCAGAGAACCGTAGTGTCCCGTAGAGGCCCCCAGAGGCCCCGACAAAATTCCGGAAAAGTCCGGAAAGGCCGGCAAAAGTCCGGAAGAGCTCCGAAAAGGCCTGCAGAGGCCCGCAGAGGCACCCCAGAGAACCGTAGTGTCCCGTAGAGGCCCCCACAGGCCCCGACAAAATTCCGGAAAAGTCCGGAAAGTCCGGAAAAGTCCGGAAAGGCTCCGAAAAGGCCTGCAGAGGCCCGCAGAGGCACCCCAGAGAACCGTAGTGTCCCGTAGAGGCCCCCAGAGGCCCCGACAAAATTCCGGAAAAGTCCGGAAAGTCCGGAAAGTCCGGAAAGGCTCCGAAAAGGCCTGCAGAGGCCCGCAGAGGCACCCCAGAGAACCGTAGTGTCCCGTAGAGGCCCCCACAGGCCCCGACAAAATTCCGGAAAAGTCCGGAAAGTCCGGAAAAGTCCGGAAAGGCTCCGAAAAGGCCTGCAGAGGCCCGCAGAGGCACCCCAGAGAACCGTAGTGTCCCGTAGAGGCCCCCAGAGGCCCCGACAAAATTCCGGAAAAGTCCGGAAAGTCCGGAAAAGTCCGGAAAGGCTCCGAAAAGGCCTGCAGAGGCCCGCAGAGGCACCCCAGAGAACCGTAGTGTCCCGTAGAGGCCCCCAGAGGCCCCGACAAAATTCCGGCGGGCCTTTGCGGGCCTTAGAAGAGCCTTTGGTGACTTTTGCGGGCCTCTGCGGGCATCTGCCGGCCTTTGCGGGCCTTTGCATGGCTTCTGCAGGCCTCTGCGCACCTCTGCGGGCCTTTGCGAAGCCTTTCCGGACTTTTGCGGGCCTTTGCGGGGCTCTGTGGGCCTCTGCGGGCCTTTGTGGGGCCTCTGCTGGCCTCCGCGGGCCTTTGTGGGCCTTTGCGGGGCTTGTGCGGGCCTCCCGGGCTTTTCGGGAGCCTTTCCGGACTTTTGCGGGCCTCTGCGGGCCTCAGCGGGCCTCTGCGGGCCTTTGCGGACCGTGTCCGGACTTTTGCGGGCCTCTGGGGCATCTGTGCGCCTTTGCGGGCCTTTGCGGGTACTCTACGGGCCTTTTCCGGACTTTTGTGGGCCAGTGGGCGCCTCTGCGGGGCTCTCCGGGCCTCTGGGGGCCTTCGTTGAGCCTCTACGGGGCTCTGCGGGCCTCTCCGGACCTCTGCGGATCTCTGCGGGGCCTCTGCGGGCCTCTCCGGACCTCTGCGGATCTCTGCGGGGCCTCTGCGGGCCTCTACGGAGGGTCTGCGGGCCTCTTCGGGCCGCTGCGGTTCTCGTTGAGCCTCTACGGGTCTCTCCGGGCCTCTGCGGGCCTTGGTGCGGCCTCTGCGGGCCTCCGCGGGCCTTTGCGGACTTTTGCGGACCTTTGCGGAGCCTTTCCGGACTTTTCCGGGCCTCTGCGGGCCGTTGCTGAGCCTTTCGGGGCCTTTGTCGGGTCTCTAAAGACCTCTGCGGGGCCTCTGCGGGCCTCTGTGGGCCTGTGCGGGCCTAAGCGAGCATTTGCGGGCCTCCGCGGGCCTGCGCGGGACTCTGCCGGTCTGTGCGGAACCTCTGCGGGCTCTCGCGAGCATTTGCGGGCCTCTTCGAGCCTCTGCGGGCCTCTGCGGGCCTTTGCGAGGCCTATGCGGGCCTTTGCGGGCCTTTGGGGGGCTTCTGCGGGCCTTTGCGGAGTCTTTCCGGACTATTGCGGGCCTCTGCGGAGCTCTGCGGGCCTTCCCGGGCCTTTCTGGGGCCTCTGCGGGCCTCTTCAGGGCTCTGCGGGCCTCTCCGGACCTCTGCGGATCTCTGCGGGGCCTCTGCGGGCCTCTACGGAGGGTCTGCGGGCCTCTTCGGGCCGCTGCGGTTCTCTGGGGACATCTACGGGGCTCTGCGGCCCTCTGCGGGCCTCCGCGGGCCTTTGCGAGGCCTTTGCGGGGCCACTGCGGGCCTTCCCGGGCCTTTACGGGGCCTCGGCGGGCCTCTGCGGGCCTCTGCGGCACTTCGCGGAGCCTTTCCGGACTTTTGTGGGCCTCTGCGCGGCTCTGCGGGCCTCTGCGGTCCTTTGCGGGTAATTGCGGGCCTTTGCGGAGCCTTCCGAACTTTTGCGGGCCTCTTCGGCCCTCTGCGGGCCTTCGCGGGGCTTCTGCGGGCCTCTTCGGGCCTTCGCGGAGCTTCTGCGGGCACCCGCTGGCATCTGTGGGCCTCTGCGGAGCCTTTCTGGACTTTCCCGGGCCTCTCCGGGCCTCTGCGGGCCTTTGCAGAGCCTTTCCGGACCTTTGCGGGGCTCTGTGGACCTTTGCGGACCTCTGCGGGCCTCTGCGGACCTCTGCGGGGCATCTGCGGGCCTCTGAAGAGCCTTTCCGGACTTTTGCGGGCCTCTGAGCGGCTCTGCGGGCCTTTGCGGGCCTTTGCGGGGCCTCTGCGGGCCTTTGCGGAGCCTTTGGCGGGCCTCTGCGGGCCTTCGCGGAGCCTTTCCGGACTTTTCGGGCCTCTGCGCGGCTCTGCGGGCCTCTGCGGGCTTTTGCGGGCCTTTGCGGTGCCTTTGCGGGCCTCTGCGGACCTCTGCGGGCCTTTGCGGAGCCTTCCCGGACCTTTGCGGGGCTCTGCGGACCTTTACGGGACTTTGCGGTGCCTATGTGGGCTACCGCGGGCCTTTGCGGGGCTTCTACGGGCCTTTGCGGAGTCTTTCCGGACTTTTGTGGGCCTCTGCGGGCCTCTGCGGGGCTCTGCGGGCCTCTGCGGGCAACTGCTGACCTCTGCGGACCTCTGCGGGGCCTCTGCGGGCCTCTGCGGGCCTCTGCGAGCCTTTGCGGGGCCTCTGCGGGCCTTTGCGGGGCTTCTGCGGGCCTCTGCGGGCCTTTGCGGGCCTTCGCGGGCCTTTGTGGGCCTCCGCGGAGCCTTTCGGAACTTTGGGGGCTTCTGCGGGCCTCTGCGGGTCTGTGCGGGCCCCCGCGGGCCTCTGCGGGCCTTTGTGGGGCCTCTGCGAGCCTCTGCGGGCCTTTGCGGGGCTTCTGCGGGCCTCTTCTGAACTTTGCGGGCGTTTGCGGAGCCTTTCCGGACTTTTGCGGGCCTCTGCGGGGCTCTGCGGCCCTCTGCGGGCTTCTGCGGGCCTTTGCGGGCCTTTGCGGAGCCTTCCCGACTTTGGAAGGTCTCTGCGGGCCTTCGAGGCCTCTGCGGGCCACTGCGGGCCTCTGCGAACCTCTGCGGACCTCAGCGGGGCCTCTGCGGGCCTTTGCGGGCCTGTCCGGGCCTCTGCGGGCCTCCACGGGCCTTTGCGAACCTTTGCGGGGCTTCTCCAGGCCTCTGCGGGGCTTCTCCGGGCCTCTGCAGGCCTTTGCGAAGCCTACCGGACTTTTGCGGGCCTTTGCGGCGCGTCTGCGGGCCTCTTTGGGCCTCTGCGGGCCTTTTTGGGGCCTCTGCGGGCCTTTGCGGGGCTTCTGCGGGCCTCTGTGGGTATTTCCGGAGCCTTTCCGGACTTTTGCGGGCCTCTCCGGGCCTCTGCGGGGCTCTGCGGGACTCTGCGTACTCTGCGTGACTCTGTGTGGGCCTCTGCGGGCCTTGGCGGGCCTTTCGGGGCTTCTGCGGGCCTCTGCGGGCCTTTGCGCGGAGCCTTCCCGGGCTTTTGCGGGCGTCTTCGGAGCTCTGCGGGCCTCTGCGGGCCTCTGCGGGCCTCTGCGGGCCTCTGCGGACCTCTGCGGACCTCTGCGGAGGCCTCTGCGGGCCTCTGCGGGCCTCTGCGGGCCTCTGCGGATGTGTGCGGAGCCTCTGCTGTGCTCTGTATGTTACTTTCCAGAAAAATTCGGCCACAGATTGCCACAGATTGCCCCCACACGGACTCCCTGTTCTCTCCATGATTTTCAACGAACTCCAGATAATTATCACGACCCACACGAATTCGCTGTGCTCTTCATGTTTTTCAGGGATAATACTATTACAGATAGCGCTCCACACGGATTCACTTTGTTCTTGATGTTCTTTTTCATGGAAATCGGGCCACAGATGGACCCCACACGGATTTGCTGTGGTCTCCATGATTCTCAAGGAATTCACAGATAGCGCTTCACACGGATTCTCTGTACTTTGTGTGTTCCTTTTCAGGAAAATCGGTCCGCTGATGCCCCACACGGATTCGCTGTGCTCTTCATGATTTTCAACGAGACTCACAGATTGCGCCCCACACGGATTTGATGTGCTCTTCATGTTTTTTCTGGGATAATCACAGATAGCGCCACACACGGATTCTCTGCGCTCGACATATTCTCTTTGTGGGAAATCAGGCCACAGATTGACCCCACACGAATTTGTTGTGACCTCCATGACTATCAAGTAAATTCACAGATAGCGCCCCACACGGATTCTCTGTGCTTTGTATGTTCCTTTTCAGAAAAATCGGGTCACAGATGCCCCACACGGATTCGCTGTGCTCTTCATGATTTTCAAGGAAATTCACAGAATGATAACGCCCCACACGGATTCGCTGTGCTCTGCAGATTCTTTCACAGATCACCGCCTAATTGACTGACTTCTCCAAATCCACAAATTTACACAAAGTGGCAAGCCAGCCCTCGTCCTACATGAAAAACACGTGCATACCCAATGCATTCACGCCATTCGATCGATTTTCTACTGTGGTACCCCGCGGACACACCAGCCGTGCTCCAGATTCAGAACTTGTTCAGGCCCTCTCATAGGTAGCACAGCACTGCACACCGCATCATCTATCGACCCTTCGAAAATTCTTAGACAACTTTTCACCTGTCCAAGACATGCCACGGTCTTCATAGGAGTTATTAGAGGCTGTCTAATTTTTCGTTTTATCTATCCCACAGAGAAACGGCAATGAAATATGCTGTGCAGCAGGTTACCGTCTCCTTTCCTTGTTTACACCATAGGGAGTTTGAGGTTTTCCTGGACTTTGACGGAAAACCGTCAGCTGCACGCCACGAAATGGATTGTTGCTGAAATTCACTGTTCTCTGTCTGCATGTTTTATTTCAGGGGAATGGGACCACAGATTGAACCAACACGGATTCGATGTGCTGCTCTTCTTGATTTTCAACGAAATCCACAGACATTCACGGTGCTCTGCATGTTCTTTTTCAGGGGAATCGGACCAAAGGTTGAACGCACACGGATTCGATGTGCTCTTCTTGCTTTCCAACGAAACCCACAGATTGCGCCCCACACGGATTCGCTGTGCTCTCCATGATTTTTCAAGAAAATTCACAGACAGCGCCTCACACGGATTCTCTGTGCTTTGTGTGTTCCTTTTCAGGAAAATCGGTCCACTGATGCCCCACACGGATTCGCTGTGCTCTTCATGATTTTCAACGAGACTCACAGATTGCGCCCCACACGGATTTTATGTGCTCTTCATAATTATTTTCTGGGATAATCACATATAGCGCCGCCCACACGGATTCACTGTGCTCTTCATAATTTCCAGCGAAATCCACAGATTGCGCCCCACACGGATTCACTGTCCTCTTCATGTTTTTCATCGAAATTCACACATAGCGCCCAACACGGATTCTCTGTGCTTTGTATATTCCCTTTCAGGAAAATCGGTCCGCAGATGCCCCCACACGGATTCGCTGTGCTCTTCATGATTTTCAACGAAACTCACATATTCCGCCCACACGGATTTGATGTGCTCTTCATGTTTTCAGGGAAATTCGACCGTGCCGCCCCGCACGGAATTCCTGTGCTCTGTATGTTTTTCATCAAGAAATTCGGGCCACAGATTGACCCCACACGGATTTGCTGTGCTCTCTATGATTTTCAAAAAAATTCACAGATAACGCCTCACACGGATTCGCTATGCTCTGACTGTTCTTTTACAAGAAAATCGGGCCACAGAGTCCCCCCTCACGGATTCGCTGTGCTGTTCATGATTTCCAACGAAATCCATTATGCGCCCCACACGGATTCGCTGTGCTCTCCATGATTTTCAAGAAAATTCACAAACAACGACTTACACGGATTCTCTGTGCTTTGTGTGTTCCTTTTCAGGAAAATCGGTCCGCTGATGCCCCACACGGATTCGCTGTGCTCTTCATGATTTTCAACGAGACTCACAGATTGCGCCCCACACGGATTTGATGTGCTCTTCATAAATTATTTTCTGGGATAATCACAGATAGCGCCCCACACGGATTCACTGTGCTCTTCATGATTTCCAGCGAAATCCACAGATTGCGCCCCACACGGATTCACTGTCCTCTTCATGTTTTTCATCGAAATTCACAGATAGCGCCCAACACGGATTCTCTGTGCTTTGTATATTCCTTTTCAGGAAATTCGGTCCGCAGATGCCCCCACACGGATTCGCCGTGCTCTTCATGATTTTCAACGAAACTCACATAATAATATTATTGCCCCCACACGGATTTGATGTGCTCTTCATGTTTTTCAGGGAAATTCGACCGTGCCGCCCCGCACGGAATTCCTGTGCGCTGTACGTTTTTCATCAAGAAATTCGGGCCACAGATTGACCCCACACGGATTTGCTGTGCTCTCTATGATTTTCAAAAAATTCACAGATAACGCCTCACACGGATTCGCTATGCTCTGACTGTTCTTTTACAAGAAAATCGGGCCACAGAGTCCCCCCTCACGGATTCGCTGTGCTCTTCATGATTTCCAAGAAAATTCACAAACAACGACTTACACGGATTCTCTGTGCTTTGTGTGTTCCTTTTCAGGAAAATCGGTCCGCTGATGCCCCACACGGATTCGCTGAGCTCTTCATGATTTTCAACGAGACTCATAGATTGCGCCCCACACGGATTTGATGTGCTCTTCATAATTATTTTCTGGGATAATCACAGATAGCGCCCCACGCGGATTCACTGTGCTCTTCATGATTTCCAGCGAAATCCACAGATTGCGCCCCACACGGATTCACTGTCCTCTTCATGTTTTTCATCGAAATTCACAGATAGCGCCCAACACGGATTCTCTGTGCTTTGTATATTCCTTTTCAGGAAATTCGGTCCGCAGATGCCCCTACACGGATTCGCCGTGCTCTTCATGATTTTCAACGAAACTCACATGTTGCGCCCACACGGATTTGATGTGCTCTTCATGTTTTTCAGGGAAATTCGACCGTGCCGCCCCGCACGAATTTCCTGTGCTCTGTACGTTTTTCATCATGAAATTTTGGCCACAGATTGACCCCACACGGATTTGCTGTGCTCTCTATGATTTTCAAAAAAATTCACAGATAGCAGCGCCTCACACGGATTCGCTGTGCTCTGACTGTTCTTTTACAAGAAAATCGGGCCACAGAGTCCCACCCCCTAACGGATTCGCTGTGCTCTTCTTGCTTTTCAACGAAACCCACAGATTGCGCCCCACACGGATTCGACGTGTTCTCCATGATTTTTCAAGAAAATTCACAGACAGCGCCTCGCACGGATTCTCTGTGCCTTGTATGTTCCTTTTCAGGAAAATCGGTCCGCAGATGCCCCCACACGGATTCGCTGTGCTCTTCATGATTCTCAACGAAACTCACAGATTGCGCCCCACACGGATTCGCAGCTGCCCTCTTCATGTTTTTCAGGGAAATTCACATATAGCGCCCCACACGGATTCTCTGTGCTCTGTATGTTCTTTGTAAGGAAAATCGGGCCACAAATTGACCCCACACGGATTTGCTGTGCTCACCATGATTATCAAGGAAATTCACCAATACCGCCCCAACACGGATTGGCTGTGCCCTGACTGTACATTTTCCATGATTATCAAGTAAATTCGCAGATAGCGGCCCACACGGATTCTCTGTGCATTGTATGTTCTTTTTCAGGATAATCGGTCCGCAGAGGCCCCCACACGGATTCGCTGTGGTCTTCATGATTTTCACCGAAACTCACATTCTGCGCTCCACACGGATTTGATGTGCTCATCATGTTTTTCTGGGATAATCACAGATAGCGCCACACACGGTTTCTCTGCGCTCGCCATGTTCTCTTTGTGGGAAATCAGGCCACAGATTGACCCCACACCAATTTTTTTGTGACCTCCATGACTATCAAGTAAATTCACAGATAGCGCCCCACACGGATTCTCTGTGCTTTGTATGTTCCTTTTCAGAAAAATCGGCTCACAGATGCCCCCACACGGATTCGCCGTGCTCTTCATGATTTTCAACGAGACTCACAGATTGCGCCCCACACGGATTTGATGTGCTCTTCATGTTTTTCAGGGAAATTCGACCGTGCCGCCCCGCACGGAATTCCTGTCCTCTGAACATTTTTCATCAAGAAATTCGGGCCACAGATTGACCCCACACGGATTTGCTGTGCTCTCTATGATTTTCAAAAAAATTCACAGATAACGCCTCACACGGATTCGCTATGCTCTGACTGTTCTTTTACAAGAAAATCGGGCCACAGAGTCCCCCCTCACGGATTCGCTGTGCTCTTCATGATTTCCAACGAAATCCATTATGCGCCCCACACGGATTCGCTGTGCTCTCCATGATTTTCAAAAAAATTCACAAACAACGACTTGCACGGATTCTCTGTGCTTTGTGTGTTCCTTCTCAGGAAAATCGGTCCGCTGATGCCCCACACGGATTCGCTGAGCTCTTCATGATTTTCAACGAGACTCACAGATTGCGCCCCACACGGATTTTATGTGCTCTTCATAATTATTTTCTGGGATAATCACAGATAGCGCCCCACACGGATTCACTGTCCTCTTCATGTTTTTCATCGAAATTCACAGATAGCGCCCAACACGGATTCTCTGTACTTTGTATATTCCTTTTCAGGAAATTAGGTCCGCAGATGCCCCCACACGGATTCGCCGTGCTCTTCATGATTTTCAACGAAACTCACATATTGCGCCCACACGGATTTGATGTGCTCTTCATGTTTTTCAGGGAAATTCGACCGTGCCGCCCCGCATGGATTTCCTGTGCTCTGTACGTTTTTCATCATGAAATTCGGGCCACAGATTGACCCCACACGGATTTGCTGTGCTCTCTATGATTTTCAAAAAAATTCACAGATAGCGCCCAACACGGATTCTCTGTGCTTTGTTTATTCCTTTTCATCAAAATCGGTCCGCAGATGCCCCCACACGGATTCGCCGTACTCTTCATGATTTTCAACGAAATCCATTTTGCGCCCCACACGGATTCGCTGTGCTCTCCATGATTTTCAAGAAAATTCACAGACAACGCTTCACACGGGTTCTCTGTGCTTTATGTGTTCCTTTTCAGGCAAATCGGCCCACAGATGCCCCATACGGATTCACTGTGCTCTTCATGATTTTTCAACGAAACTCACAGATTGCGCCCCACACTGATTGGATGTGCTCTTCATATTTTTCTGGGATAATCACAGATAGCGCCCCACACGGATTCGCTGAGCTCCTCATGATTTCCAACGAAATCCACATAATTATTGCGCCCCACACGGATTCGCCGTGCTCCTCAAGATTTCCAATGAAATCCACAGGTTCTGCCCCACACGGATTCGCTGTTCTCTTCGTGGTTTCCAAGGTAATTCACAGAAAGCGCCCAACACGGATTCTCTGTGCTTTGTATGTTCCTATTCAGGAAAATCCATGATTGTCAGGGAAATTCACAGATAGCGCCCCACACGAAATCGCTGTGCTCTGTCTGTCCTTTTTCAAGAAACTCGGGTCACAGAGTCCCCCACACGGATTCGCTGCGCTCTTCATGATTTCCAACGAAATCCATATTATTGCGCCCCACACGGATTCACCGTGCTCTTCAGGATTTCCAAAGAAATCAACAGGTTGTGCCCCACCCGGATTCGCTGTTCTCTTCATGGTTTTCAGGGAAATTCAAAGATAGCGCCCCACACGGATTCTCTGTGCTTTGTATATTCCTTTTCAGGACAATCGGTCCGCAGATACCCCCACACGGATTCTCTGTGCTCTTTATGATTTTCAACGAAATTTGTATCGCCCCACACGGATTTGATATGCTCTTCATGTTTTTTAGGGGAATTCACAGATAGCGCCCCACACGGATTCGCTGTGCTCTGTATGTTCTTTGTAAGGAAAATCGGGCCACAAATTGACCCCACACGGATTTGCGGAGTTCCATCACTGACGCAGTGTGCGGGTATTGCATTATGAATTGGTTGAGTAGATAGTTCCGGAATTAATTCCGTGTTCGATATTGTTTATTTTTTACATATTGTTTATTTTATTTTTTTCGTGTTCGATATTGAATTTTAATTTTAATTTATTTATTTTTTACAAATATTGTTTTTATTCCATTTCACATTTTTCATTCGTGTTGGGTTTAACTACTCACTGTACTGATACATGGTGATGATTGTGCTTTGCTTTGCCCGTAAAAGAGGCCTTCCCTACACGGATTTGCTGTGCTCACCATGATTATCAAGGAAATTCACCGATAGCGCCCCACACGGCTTGGCTGTGCCCCGACTGTTCATTTTCCATGATTATCAAGTAAATTCGCAGATAGCGCCCCACACGGATTCTCTGTGCATTGTATGTTCTTTGTCAGGATAATCGGTCCGCAGAGGCCCCCACACGGATTCGCTGTGCTCGTCATGATTTTCAACGAAACTCACATTCTGCGCCCCACACGGATTTGATGTGCTCATCATGTTTTTTCTGGGATAATCACAGATAGCGCCACACACGGATTCTCTGCGCTCGGCATATTCTCTTTGTGGGTAATCAGGCCACAGATTGACCCCACACGAATTTGTTGTGACCTCCATGACTATCAAGTAAATTCACAGATAGCGCCCCACACGGATTCTCTGTGCTTTGTATGTTCCTTTTCAGAAAAATCGGGTCACAGATGCCCCACACGGATTCGCTGTGCTCTTCATGATTTTCAAGGAAATTCACAGAATGATAACGCCCCACACGGATTCGCTGTGCTCTGCAGATTCTTTCACAGATCACAACTCTGTCGGGGTGCGAACCCCACCGCCTAATTTACTGACTTCTCCAAATCCACAAATTTACACAAAGTGGCAAGCCAGCCCTCGTCCTACATGAAAAACACGTGCATACCCAATGCATTCACGCCATTCGATCGATTTTCTACTGTGGTACCCCGCGGACACACCAGCCGTGCTCCAGATTCAGAACTTGTTCAGGCCCTCTCATAGGTAGCACAGCACTGCACACCGCATCATCTATCGACCCTTCGAAAATTCTTAGACAACTTTTCACCTGTCCAAGACATGCCACGGTCTTCATAGGAGTTATTAGAGGCTGTCTAATTTTTCGTTTTATCTATCCCACAGAGAAACGGCAATGAAATATGCTGTGCAGCAGGTTACCGTCTCCTTTCCTTGTTTACACCATAGGGAGTTTGAGGTTTTCCTGGACTTTGACGGAAAACCGTCAGCTGCACGCCACGAAATGGATTGTTGCTGAAATTCACTGTTCTCTGTCTGCATGTTTTATTTCAGGGGAATGGGACCACAGATTGAACCAACACGGATTCGATGTGCTGCTCTTCTTGATTTTCAACGAAATCCACAGACATTCACTGTGCTCTGCATGTTCTTTTTCAGGGGAATCGGACCAAAGGTTGAACGCACACGGATTCGATGTGCTCTTCTTGCTTTTCAACGAAACCCACAGATTGCGCCCCACACGGATTCGCTGTGCTCTCCATGATTTTTCAAGAAAATTCACAGACAGCGCCTCACACGGATTCTCTGTGCTTTGTGTGTTCCTTTTCAGGAAAATCGGTCCACTGATGCCCCACACGGATTCGCTGTGCTCTTCATGATTTTCAACGAGACTCACAGATTGCGCCCCACACGGATTTTATGTGCTCTTCATAATTATTTTCTGGGATAATCACATATAGCGCCGCCCACACGGATTCACTGTGCTCTTCATAATTTCCAGCGAAATCCACAGATTGCGCCCCACACGGATTCACTGTCCTCTTCATGTTTTTCATCGAAATTCACACATAGCGCCCAACACGGATTCTCTGTGCTTTGTATATTCCCTTTCAGGAAAATCGGTCCGCAGATGCCCCCACACGGATTCGCTGTGCTCTTCATGATTTTCAATGAAACTCACATAATTATTGCCCCCACACGGATTTGATGTGCTCTTCATGTTTTTCAGGGAAATTCGACCATGCCGCCCCGCACGGAATTCCTGTGCTCTGTATGTTTTTCATCAAGAAATTCGGGCCACAGATTGACCCCACACGGATATGCTGTGCTCTCTATGATTTTCAAAAAAAATTACAGGCAACGCCTCACACGGATTCGCTATGCTCTGACTGTTCTTTTACAAGAAAATCGGGCCACAGAGTCCCCCCTCACGGATTCGCTGTGCTCTTCATGATTTCCAACGAAATCCATTATGCGCCCCACACGGATTCGCTGTGCTCTCCATGATTTTCAAGAAAATTCACAAACAACGACTTACACGGATTCTCTGTGCTTTGTGTGTTCCTTTTCAGGAAAATCGGTCCGCTGATGCCCCACACGGATTCGCTGTGCTCTTCATGATTTTCAACGAGACTCATAGATTGCGCCCCACACGGATTTGATGTGCTCTTCATAATTATTTTCTGGGATAATCACAGATAGCGCCCCACACGGATTCACTGTGCTCTTCATGATTTCCAGCAAAATCCACAGATTGCGCCCCACACGGATTCACTGTCCTCTTTATGTTTTTCATCGAAATTCACAGATAGCGCCCAACACGGATTCTCTGTGCTTTGTATATTCCTTTTCAGGAAATTCGGTCCGCAGATGCCCCCACACGGATTCGCCGTGCTCTTCATGATTTTCAACGAAACTCACATAATTATTGCCCCCACACGGATTTGATGTGCTCTTCATGTTTTTCAGGGATATTCGACCGTGCCCCCCCCCCCGCACGGAATTCCTGTGCGCTGTACGTTTTTCATCAAGAAATTCGGGCCACAGATTGCCCCACACGGATTTGCTGAGCTCTCTATGATTTTCAAAAATTCACAGATAACGCCTCACACGGATTCGCTATGTCCTGACTGTTCTTTTACAAGAAAATCAGGCCACAGAGTCCCCCCTCACGGATTCGCTGTGCTCTTCATGATTTCCAACGAAATCCATTATGCGCCCCACACGGATTCGCTGTGCTCTCCATGATTTTCAAGAAAATTCACAAACAACGACTTACACGGATTCTCTGTGCTTTGTGTGTTCCTTTTCAGGATAATCGGTCCAGTCCGCTGATGCCCCACACGGATTCGCTGTGCTCTTCATGATTTTCAACGAGACTCATAGATTGCGCCCCACACGGATTTGATGTGCTCTTCATAATTATTTTCTGGGATAATCACAGATAGCGCCCCACGCGGATTCACTGTGCTCTTCATGATTTCCAGCGAAATCCACAGATTGCGCCCCACACGGATTCACTGTCCTCTTCATGTTTTTCATCGAAATTCACAGATAGCGCCCAACACGGATTCTCTGTGCTTTGTATATTCCTTTTCAGGAAATTCGGTCCGCAGATGCCCCTACACGGATTCGCCGTGCTCTTCATGATTTTCAACGAAACTCACATATTGCGCCCACACGGATTTGATGTGCTCTTCATGTTTTTCAGGGAAATTCGACCGTGCCGCCCCGCACGGATTTCCTGTGCTCTGTGCGTTTTCATCATGAAATTTTGGCCACAGATTGACCCCACACAGATTTGCTGTGCTCTCTATGATTTTCAAAAAAATTCACAGATAGCGCCTCACACGGATTCGCTATGCTCTGACTGTTCTTTTACAAGAAAATCGGGCCACAGGGTCCCACCCCCTAACGGATTCGCTGTGCTCTTCTTGCTTTTCAACGAAACCCACAGATTGCGCCCCACACGGATTCGACGTGTTCTCCATGATTTTTCAAGAAAATTCACAGACAGCGCCTCGCACGGATTCTCTGTGCCTTGTATGTTCCTTTTCAGGAAAATCGGTCCGCAGATGCCCCCACACGGATTCGCTGTGCTCTTCATGATTCTCAACGAAACTCACAGATTGCGCCCCACACGGATTCGCAGCTGTCCTCTTCATGTTTTTCAGGGAAATTCACATATAGCGCCCAACACGGATTTTCTGTGCTTTGTTTGTTCCTTTTCAGGAAAATTGGTCCGCAGATGCTCCCACACAGATTCTTTGTGCTCTTCATGATTTTCAACGAAAATCACATAATGCGCCCCACACGGATTTATTGTGCTCTTCGTGTTTTTCAGGGAAATTCACAGATAGCGCCCAACACGGATTCTCTGTGCTCTGTATGTTCTTTGTAAGGAAAATCGGGCCACAAATTGACCCCACACGGATTTGCTGTGCTCACCATGATTATCAAGGAAATTCACCAATACCGCCCCATCACGGATTGGCTGTGCCCTGACTGTACATTTTCCATGATTATCAAGTAAATTCGCAGATAGCGGCCCACACGGATTCTCTGTACATTGTATGTTCTTTTTCAGGATAATCGGTCCGCAGAGGCCCCCACACGGATTCGCTGTGCTCTTCATGATTTTCATCGAAACTCACATTCTGCGCTCCACACGGATTTGATGTGCTCATCATGTTTTTCTGGGATAATCACAGATAGCGCCACACACGGTTTCTCTGCGCTCGGCATGTTCTCTTTGTGGGAAATCAGGCCACAGATTGACCCCACACGAATTTGTTGTGACCTCCATGACTATCAAGTAAATTCACAGATAGCGCCCCACACGGATTCCCTGTGCTTTGTATGTTCCTTTTCAGAAAAATCGGCTCACAGACGCCCCCACACGGATTCGCTGTGCTCTTCATGATTTTCAACGAGACTCACAGATTGCGCCCCACACGGATTTGATGTGCTCTTCATGTTTTTCAGGGAAATTCGACCGTGCCGCCCCGCACGGAATCCCTGTCCTCTGTACATTTTTCATCAAGAAATTCGGGCCACAGATTGACCCCACACGGATTTGCTGTGCTCTCTATGATTTTCAAAAAAATTCACAGATAACGCCTCACACGGATTCGCTATGCTCTGAATGTTCTTTTACAAGAAAATCGGGTCACAGAGTCCCCCCTCACGGATTCGCTGTGCTCTTCATGATTTCCAACGAAATCCATTATGCGCCCCACACGGATTCGCTGTGCTCTCCATGATTTTCAAGAAAATTCACAAACAACGACTTACACGGATTCTCTGTGCTTTGTGTGTTCCTTCTCAGGAAAATCGGTCCGCTGATGCCCCACACGGATTCGCTGAGCTCTTCATGATTTTCAACGAGACTCACAGATTGCGCCCCACACGGATTTGATGTGCTCTTCATAATTATTTTCTGGGATAATCACAGATAGCGCCCCACACGGATTCACTGTCCTCTTCATGTTTTTCATCGAAATTCACAGATAGCGCCCAACACGGATTCTCTGTACTTTGTATATTCCTTTTCAGGAAATTCGGTCCGCAGATGCCCCCACACGGATTCGCCGTGTTCTTCATGATTTTCAACGAAACTCACATATTGCGCCCACACGGATTTGATGTGCTCTTCATGTTTTTCAGGGAAATTCGACCGTGCCGCCCCGCATGGATTTCCTGTGCTCTGTACGTTTTTCATCATGAAATTCGGGCCACAGATTGACCCCACACGGATTTGCTGTGCTCTCTATGATTTTCAAAAAAAATCACAGATAGCGCCCAACACGGATTCTCTGTGCTTTGTATATTCCTTTTCATCAAAATCGGTCCGCAGATGCCCCCACACGGATTCGCCGTACTCTTCATGATTTTCAACGAAATCCATTTTGCGCCCCACACGGATTCGCTGTGCTCTCCATGATTTTCAAGAAAATTCACAGACAACGCTTCACACGGATTCTCTGTGCTTTATGTGTTCCTTTTCAGGAAAATCGGCCCACAGATGCCCCATACGGATTCGCTGTGCTCTTCATGATTTTTCAACGAAACTCACAGATTGCGCACCACACTGATTGGATGTGCTCTTCATATTTTTCTGGGATAATCACAGATAGCGCCCCACACGGATTCGCTGAGCTCCTCATGATTTCCAACGAAATCCACATAATTATTGCGCCCCACACGGATTCGCCGTGCTCCTCAAGATTTCCAACGAAATCCACAGGTTCTGCCCCACACGGATTCGCTGTTCTCTTCGTGGTTTCCAAGGTAATTCACAGAAAGCGCCCAACACGGATTCTCTGTGCTTTGTATGTTCCTATTCAGGAAAATCCATGATTGTCAGGGAAATTCACAGATAGCGCCCCACACGAAATCGCTGTGCTCTGTCTGTCCTTTTTCAAGAAACTCGGGTCACAGTCCCCCACACGGATTCGCTGCGCTCTTCATGATTTCCAACGAAATCCATATTATTGCGCCCCACACGGATTCACCGTGCTCTTCAGGATTTCCAAAGAAATCAACAGGTTGTGCCCCACCCGGATTCGCTGTTCTCTTCATGGTTTTCAGGGAAATTCAAAGATAGCGCCCCACACGGATTCTCTGTGCTTTGTATATTCCTTTTCAGGACAATCGGTCCGCAGATACCCCCACACGGATTCTCTGTGCTCTTTATGATTTTCAACGAAGTTTGTATCGCCCCACACGGATTTGATATGCTCTTCATGTTTTTTAGGGAAATTCACAGATAGCGCCCCACACGGATTCGCTGTGCTCTGTATGTTCTTTGTAAGGAAAATCGGGCCACAAATTGACCCCACACGGATTTGCTGTGCTCACCATGATTATCAAGGAAATTCACCGATAGCGCCCCACACGGCTTGGCTGTGCCCCGACTGTTCATTTTCCATGATTATCAAGTAAATTCGCAGATAGCGCCCCACACGGATTCTCTGTGCATTGTATGTTCTTTGTCAGGATAATCGGTCCGCAGAGGCCCCCACACGGATTCGCTGTGCTCGTCATGATTTTCAACGAAACTCACATTCTGCGCCCCACACGGATTTGATGTGCTCATCATGTTTTTTCTGGGATAATCACAGATAGCGCCACACACGGATTCTCTGCGCTCGGCATATTCTCTTTGTGGGAAATCAGGCCACAGATTGACCCCACACGAATTTGTTGTGACCTCCATGACTATCAAGTAAATTCACAGATAGCGCCCCACACGGATTCTCTGTGCTTTGTATGTTCCTTTTCAGAAAAATCGGGTCACACATGCCCCACACGGATTCGCTGTGCTCTTCATGATTTTCAAGGAAATTCACAGAATGATAACGCCCCACACGGATTCGCTGTGCTCTGCAGATTCTTTCACAGATCACAACTCTGTCGGGGTGCGAACCCCACCGCCTAATTTACTGACTTCTCCAAATCCACAAATTTACACAAAGTGGCAAGCCAGCCCTCGTCCTACATGAAAAACACGTGCATACCCAATGCATTCACGCCATTCGATCGATTTTCTACTGTGGTACCCCGCGGACACACCAGCCGTGCTCCAGATTCAGAACTTGTTCAGGCCCTCTCATAGGTAGCACAGCACTGCACACCGCATCATCTATCGACCCTTCGAAAATTCTTAGACAACTTTTCACCTGTCCAAGACATGCCACGGTCTTCATAGGAGTTATTAGAGGCTGGCTAATTTTTCGTTTTATCTATCCCACAGAGAAACGGCAATGAAATATGCTGTGCAGCAGGTTACCGTCTCCTTTCCTTGTTTACACCATAGGGAGTTTGAGGTTTTCCTGGACTTTGACGGAAAACCGTCAGCTGCACGCCACGAAATGGATTGTTGCTGAAATTCACTGTTCTCTGCATGTTTTATTTCAGGGGAATGGGACCACAGATTGAACCAACACGGATTCGATGTGCTGCTCTTCTTGATTTTCAACGAAATCCACAGACATTCACGGTGCTCTGCATGTTCTTTTTCAGGGGAATCGGACCAAAGGTTGAACGCACACGGATTCGATGTGCTCTTCTTGCTTTCCAACGAAACCCACAGATTGCGCCCCACACGGATTCGCTGTGCTCTCCATGATTTTTCAAGAAAATTCACAGACAGCGCCTCACACGGATTCTCTGTGCTTTGTGTGTTCCTTTTCAGGAAAATCGGTCCACTGATGCCCCACACGGATTCGCTGTGCTCTTCATGATTTTCAACGAGACTCACAGATTGCGCCCCACACGGATTTTATGTGCTCTTCATAATTATTTTCTGGGATAATCACATATAGCGCCGCCCACACGGATTCACTGTGCTCTTCATAATTTCCAGCGAAATCCACAGATTGCGCCCCACACGGATTCACTGTCCTCTTCATGTTTTTCATCGAAATTCACACATAGCGCCCAACACGGATTCTCTGTGCTTTGTATATTCCCTTTCAGGAAAATCGGTCCGCAGATGCCCCCACACGGATTCGCTGTGCTCTTCATGATTTTCAACGAAACTCACATATTCCGCCCACACGGATTTGAAGTGCTCTTCATGTTTTTCAGGGAAATTCGACCGTGCCGCCCCGCACGGAATTCCTGTGCTCTGTATGTTTTTCATCAAGAAATTCGGGCCACAGATTGACCCCACACGGATTTGCTGTGCTCTCTATGATTTTCAAAAAAATTCACAGACAACGCCTCACACGGATTCGCTATGCTCTGACTGTTCTTTTAAAGGAAAATCGGGCCACAGAGTCCCCCCTCACGGATTCGCTGTGCTCTTCATGATTTCCAACGAAATCCATTATGCGCCCCACACGGATTCGCTGTGCTCTCCATGATTTTCAAGAAAATTCACAAACAACGACTTACACGGATTCTCTGTGCTTTGTGTGTTCCTTTTCAGGAAAATCGGTCCGCTGATGCCCCACACGGATTCGCTGTGCTCTTCATGATTTTCAACGAGACTCATAGATTGCGCCCCACACGGATTTGATGTGCTCTTCATAATTATTTTCTGGGATAATCACAGATAGCGCCCCACACGGATTCACTGTGCTCTTCATGATTTCCAGCAAAATCCACAGATTGCGCCCCACACGGATTCACTGTCCTCTTCATGTTTTTCATCGAAATTCACAGATAGCGCCCAACACGGATTCTCTGTGCTTTGTATATTCCTTTTCAGGAAATTCGGTCCGCAGATGCCCCCACACGGATTCGCCGTGCTCTTCATGATTTTCAACGAAACTCACATAATTATTGCCCCCACACGGATTTGATGTGCTCTTCATGTTTTTCAGGGATATTCGACCGTGCCGCCCCGCACGGAATTCCTGTGCGCTGTACGTTTTTCATCAAGAAATTCGGGCCACAGATTGCCCCACACGGATTTTCTGAGCTCTCTATGATTTTCAAAAAATCACAGATAACGCCTCACACGGATTCGCTATGCTCTGACTGTTCTTTTACAAGAAAATCAGGCCACAGAGTCCCCCCTCACGGATTCGCTGTGCTCTTCATGATTTCCAACGAAATCCATTATGCGCCCCACACGGATTCGCTGTGCTCTCCATGATTTTCAAGAAAATTCACAAACAACGACTTACACGGATTCTCTGTGCTTTGTGTGTTCCTTTTCAGGAAAATCGGTCCGGTCCGCTGATGCCCCACACGGATTCGCTGTGCTCTTCATGATTTTCAACGAGACTCATAGATTGCGCCCCACACGGATTTGATGTGCTCTTCATAATTATTTTCTGGGATAATCACAGATAGCGCCCCACGCGGATTCACTGTGCTCTTCATGATTTCCAGCGAAATCCACAGATTGCGCCCCACACGGATTCACTGTCCTCTTCATGTTTTTCATCGAAATTCACAGATAGCGCCCAACACGGATTCTCTGTGCTTTGTATATTCCTTTTCAGGAAATTCGGTCCGCAGATGCCCCTACACGGATTCGCCGTGCTCTTCATGATTTTCAACGAAACTCACATATTGCGCCCACACGGATTTGATGTGCTCTGACTGTTCTTTTACAAGAAAATCGGGCCACAGGGTCCCACCCCCTAACGGATTCGCTGTGCTCTTCTTGCTTTTCAACGAAACCCACAGATTGCGCCCCACACGGATTCGACGTGTTCTCCATGATTTTCAAGAAAATTCACAGACAGCGCCTCGCACGGATTCTCTGTGCCTTGTATGTTCCTTTTCAGGAAAATCGGTCCGCAGATGCCCCCACACGGATTCGCTGTGCTCTTCATGATTCTCAACGAAACTCACAGATTGCGCCCCACACGGATTCTCAGCTGTCCTCTTCATGTTTTTCAGGGAAATTCACATATAGCACCCAACACGGATTTTCTGTGCTTTGTTTGTTCCTTTTCAGGAAAATTGGTCCGCAGATGCTCCCACACAGATTCTCTGTGCTCTTCATGATTTTCAACGAAAATCACATAATGCGCCCCACACGGATTTATTGTGCTCTTCGTGTTTTTCAAGGAAATTCACAGATAGCGCCCCACACGGATTCTCTGTGCTCTGTATGTTCTTTGTAAGGAAAATCGGGCCACAAATTGACCCAACACGGATTTGCTGTGCTCACCATGATTATCAAGGAAATTCACCAATACCGCCCCAACACGGATTGGCTGTGCCCTGACTGTACATTTTCCATGATTATCAAGTAAATTCGCAGATAGCGGCCCACACGGATTCTCTGTGCATTGTATGTTCTTTTTCAGGATAATCGGTCCGCAGAGGCCCCCACACGGATTCGCTGTGCTCTTCATGATTTTCATCGAAACTCACATTCTGCGCTCCACACGGATTTGATGTGCTCATCATGTTTTTCTGGGATAATCACAGATAGCGCCACACACGGTTTCTCTGCGCTCGCCATGTTCTCTTTGTGGGAAATCAGGCCACAGATTGACCCCACACGAATTTGTTGTGACCTCCATGACTATCAAGTAAATTCACAGATAGCGCCCCACACGGATTCCCTGTGCTTTGTATGTTCCTTTTCAGAAAAATCGGCTCACAGATGCCCCCACACGGATTCGCTGTGCTCTTCATGATTTTCAACGAGACTCACAGATTGCGCCCCACACGGATTTGATGTGCTCTTCATGTTTTTCAGGGAAATTCGACCGTGCCGCCCCGCACGGAATTCCTGTCCTCTGTACGTTTTTCATCAAGAAATTCGGGCCACAGATTGACCCCACACGGATTTGCTGTGCTCTCTATGATTTTCAAAAAAATTCACAGATAACGCCTCACACGGATTCGCTATGCTCTGACTGTTCTTTTACAAGAAAATCGGGCCACAGAGTCCCCCCTCACGGATTCGCTGTGCTCTTCATGATTTCCAACGAAATCCATTATGCGCCCCACACGGATTCGCTGTGCTCTCCATGATTTTCAAGAAAATTCACAAACAACGACTTACACGGATTCTCTGTGCTTTGTGTGTTCCTTCTCAGGAAAATCGGTCCGCTGATGCCCCACACGGATTCGCTGAGCTCTTCATGATTTTCAACGAGACTCACAGATTGCGCCCCACACGGATTTGATGTGCTCTTCATAATTATCTTCTGGGATAATCACAGATAGCGCCCCACACGGATTCACTGTCCTCTTCATGTTTTTCATCGAAATTCACAGATAGCGCCCAACACGGATTCTCTGTACTTTGTATATTCCTTTTCAGGAAATTCGGTCCGCAGATGCCCCCACACGGATTCGCCGTGCTCTTCATGATTTTCAACGAAACTCACATATTGCGCCCACACGGATTTGATGTGCTCTTCATGTTTTTCAGGGAAATTCGACCGTGCCGCCCCGCATGGATTTCCTGTGCTCTGTACGTTTTTCATCATGAAATTCGGGCCACAGATTGACCCCACACGGATTTGCTGTGCTCTCTATGATTTTCAAAAAAATCACAGATAGCGCCCAACACGGATTCTCTGTGCTTTGTATATTCCTTTTCATCAAAATCGGTCCGCAGATGCCCCCACACGGATTCGCCGTACTCTTCATGATTTTCAACGAAATCCATTTTGCGCCCCACACGGATTCGCTGTGCTCTCCATGATTTTCAAGAAAATTCACAGACAACGCTTCACACGGATTCTCTGTGCTTTATGTGTTCCTTTTCAGGAAAATCGGCCCACAGATGCCCCATACGGATTCGCTGTGCTCTTCATGATTTTTCAACGAAACTCACAGATTGCGCACCACACTGATTGGATGTGCTCTTCATATTTTTCTGGGATAATCACAGATAGCGCCCCACACGGATTCGCTGAGCTCCTCATGATTTCCAACGAAATCCACATAATTATTGCGCCCCACACGGATTCGCCGTGCTCCTCAAGATTTCCAACGAAATCCACAGGTTCTGCCCCACACGGATTCGCTGTTCTCTTCGTGGTTTCCAAGGTAATTCACAGAAAGCGCCCAACACGGATTCTCTGTGCTTTGTATGTTCCTATTCAGGAAAATCCATGATTGTCAGGGAAATTCACAGATAGCGCCCCACACGAAATCGCTGTGCTCTGTCTGTCCTTTTTCAAGAAACTCGGGTCACAGAGTCCCCCACACGGATTCGCTGCGCTCTTCATGATTTCCAACGAAATCCATATTATTGCGCCCCACACGGATTCACCGTGCTCTTCAGGATTTCCAAAGTAATCAACAGGTTGTGCCCCACCCGGATTCGCTGTTCTCTTCATGGTTTTCAGGGAAATTCAAAGATAGCGCCCCACACGGATTCTCTGTGCTTTGTATATTCCTTTTCAGGACAATCGGTCCGCAGATACCCCCACACGGATTCTCTGTGCTCTTTATGATTTTCAACGAAATTTGTATCGCCCCACACGGATTTGATATGCTCTTCATGTTTTTCAGGGAAATTCACAGATAGCGCCCCACACGAATTCGCTGTGCTCTGTATGTTCTTTGTAAGGAAAATCGGGCCACAAATTGACCCCACACGGATTTGCTGTGCTCACCATGATTATCAAGGAAATTCACCGATAGCGCCCCACACGGATTGGCTGTGCCCTGACTGTTCATTTTCCATGATTATCAAGTAAATTCGCAGATAGCGCCCCACACGGATTCTCTGTGCATTGTATATTCCCTTGTCAGGATAATCGGTCCGCAGAGGCCCCCACACGGATTCGCTGTGCTCGTCATGATTTTCAACGAAACTCACATTCTGCGCCCCACACGGATTTGATGTGCTCATCATGTTTTTTCTGGGATAATCACAGATAGCGCCACACACGGATTCTCTGCGCTCGGCATATTCTCTTTGTGGGAAATCAGGCCACAGATTGACCCCACACGAATTTGTTGTGACCTCCATGACTATCAAGTAAATTCACAGATAGCGCCCCACACGGATTTTCTGTGCTTTGTATGTTCCTTTTCAGAAAAATCGGTTCACAGATGCCCCACACGGATTCGCTGTGCTCTTCATGATTTTCAAGGAAATTCACAGAATGATGACGCCCCACACGGATTCGCTGTGCTCTGCAGATTCTTTCACAGATCACAACTCTGTCGGGGTGCGAACCCCACCGCCTAATTGACTGCCTTCTCCAAATCCACAAATTTACACAAAGTGGCAAGCCAGCCCTCGTCCTACATGAAAAACACGTGCATACCCAATGCATTCACGCCATTCGATCGATTTTCTACTGTGATACCCCGCGGACACACCAGCCGTGCTCCAGATTCAGAACTTTTTCAGGCCCTCTCATAGGTAGCACAGCACTGCACACCGCATCATCTATCGACCCTTCGAAAATTCTTAGACAACTTTTCACCTGTCCAAGACATGCCACGGTCTTCATAGGAGTTGTTAGAGGCTGTCTAATTTTTCGTTTTATCTATCCCACAGAGAAACGGCAATGAAATATGCTGTGCAGCAGGTTACCGTCTCCTTTCCTTGTTTACACCATAGGGAGTTTGAGGTTTTCCTGGACTTTGACGGAAAACCGTCAGCTGCACGCCACGAAATGGATTGTTGCTGAAATTCACTGTTCTCTGCATGTTTTATTTCAGGGGAATGGGACCACAGATTGAACCCACACGGATTCGATGTGCTGCTCTTCTTGATTTTCAACGAAATCCAGACATTCACGGTGCTCTGCATGTTCTTTTTCAGGGGAATCGGACCAAAGGTTGAACGCACACGGATTCGATGTGCTCTTCTTGCTTTTCAACGAAACCCACAGATTGCGCCCCACACGGATTCGCTGTGCTCTCCATGATTTTTCAAGAAAATTCACAGACAGCGCCTCACACGGATTCTCTGTGCTTTGTGTGTTCCTTTTCAGGAAAATCGGTCCACTGATGACCCACACGGATTCGCTGTGCTCTTCATGATTTTCAACGAGACACAGATTGCGCCCCACACGGATTTGATGTGCTCTTCATCATTATTTTCTGGGATAACCACAACTATACATGTGGCACATCCCCACCACGTGACAGATTGCTGGTGTGTGGTCATACCATAGCACATACTTTATACATGCAGTACAACCATAGCGCCCTAACATGACTCACAGTTCTTGCCACAATCCGCACTCAGTCCGCGCACAAATACCCGCATAAGTACCCACCGTTATCATGTTGCCTGGTGATTACACGGTTGTCACGTATGAAACACTTTGAATTATAACCACAGAGCCTTTCTGTCCCGCACTATTTGCCTCTACATTATAGCGCCGCCCACACGGATTCACTGTGCTCTTCATAATTTCCAGCGAAATCCACAGATTCCGCCCCACACGGATTCACTGTCCTCTTCATGTTTTTCATCGAAATTCACAGATAGCGCCCAACACGGATTCTCCGTGCTTTGTATATTCCCTTTCAGGAAAATCGGTCCGCAGATGCCCCCACACGGATTCGCCGTGCTCTTCATGATTTTCAACGAAACTCACATATTGCGCCGACCCTTGATGTGCTCTTCATGTTTTTCAGGGAAATTCGACCGTGCCGCCCCGCACGGAATTCCTGTGCTCTGTACGTTTTTCTTCAAGAAATTCAGGCCACAGATTGACCCCACACGGATTTGCTGTGCTCTCTATGATTTTCAAACAAATTCACAGATAACGCCTCACACGGATTCGCTATGCTCTGACTGTTCTTTTACAAGAAAATCGGGCCAAAGAGTCCCCCCTCACGGATTCGCTGTGCTCTTCATGATTTCCAACGAAATCCATTATGCGCCCCACACGGATTCGCTGTGCTCTCCATGATTTTCAAGAAAATTCACAAACAACGACTTACACGGATTCTCTGTGCTTTGTGTGTTCCTTTTCAGGAAAATCGGTCCGCTGATGCCCCACACGGATTCGCTGTGCTCTTCATGATTTTCAACGAGACTCATAGATTGCGCCCCACACGGATTTGATGTGCTCTTCATAATTATTTTCTGGGATAATCACAGATAGCGCCCCACGCGGATTCACTGTGCTCTTCATGATTTCCAGCGAAATCCACAGATTGTGCCCCACACGGATTCACTGTCCTCTTCATGTTTTTCATCGAAATTCACAGATAGCGCCCAACACGGATTCTCTGTGCTTTGTATATTCCTTTTCAGGAAATTCGGTCCGCAGATGCCCCCACACGGATTCGCCGTGCTCTTCACGATTGTCAACGAAACTCACATATTCCGCCCACACGGATTTGATGTGCTCTTCATGTTTTTCAGGGAAATTCGACCGTGCCGCCCCGTATGGATTTCCTGTGCTCTGCACGTTTTTCATCATGAAATTCGGGCCACAGATTGACCCCACACGGATTTGCTGTGCTCTCTATGATTTTCAAACAAATTCACAGATAACGCCTCACACGGATTCGCTATGCTCTGACTGTTCTTTTACAAGAAAATCGGGCCACAGAGTCCCCCCTCACGGATTCGCTGTGCTCTTCATGATTTTCAACGAAATCCATTATGCGCCCCACACGGATTCGCTGTGCTCTCCATGATTTTCAAGAAAATTCACAAACAACGACTTACACGGATTCTCTGTGCTTTGTGTGTTCCTTTTCAGGAAAATCGGTCCGCTGATGCCCCACACGGATTCGCTGTGCTCTTCATGATTTTCAACGAGACTCACAGATTGCGCCCCACACGGATTTGATGTGCTCTTCATAACTATTTTCTGGGATAATCACAGATAGCGCCCCACACGGATTCACTGTGCTCTTCATGATTTCCAGCGAAATCCACAGATTGCGCCCCACACGGATTCACTGTCCTCTTCATGTTTTTCATCGAAATTCACAGATAGCGCCCAACAAGTATTCTCTGTGCTTTGTATATTCCTTTTCAGGAAATTAGGTCCGCAGATGCCCCCACACGGATTCGCCGTACTCTTCATGATTTTCAACGAAATCCATTTTGCGCCCCACACGGATTCGCTGTGCTCTCCATGATTTTCAAGAAAATTCACAGACAACGCTTCACACGGATTCTCTGTGCTTTATGTGTTCCTTTTCAGGAAAATTGGCCCACACATGCTGTAATAGTTTTACCTTGACACTTCTTGCTTGTCTTATGGTAACACCTTGTGTTCCTACTATTCTCACTCCTGCGGTTCTCACCTTTCTTTTGCTTTATAACCTCTGGTTTGAACATCATTCGACGAATTCTCCAATCAATCAAGTCTATACTGTTACACTGGTAGCTTGAGGATGGTTGAGATCATCGTTTGCCCTTTGACGTGCCTTGTGCTCCTGGCCGCTACTGCTCTGCTATACGCCGCTTTCCGTGAGATCCGCCGCGCTCGGGACAACGTGGCTGCTACAGTTGGACGACATCAATTACCTGCTACATCAAGCTCAAGTCCTCCGGATCTAGCCCCGTGTCGATCGCGTTCTCTCTCCCAGACAAGCCCGAGCGTCAAACGCGTTACCAGAGAACCGAATGTTTTCCATGGCAACCCTTCCGAGTTCAAAGAATGGGTATTTACGGTCGAGTTAGCCTTGAAGTGCTCACCTCAAGGTGACCCGGAGAGCCAAGTTAACTTTGCGGCTAGCTACCTCGCTGGGAAAGCGCGTCTTTGGCTAATTTCTTCCCTGGAAGCAGGTGAGCAATTTTCGGATTGGCATTCTTTGAAAAGCGCCCTAGCGCGAGTGTATGGCCCGCACTATGATGGGGAAAGAGTGCGGTTGGATATGTTCTCTATCCAACAGCGTGGGTCAATTGAATCGTACGTAACGGAGTTTTCTCGGCTAAGTTTACAGGTGCCGGAACTTGACGAACTCTCCAGAGCCTTGCTATTTGTCAACGGCCTGCACGGTAACATGCGGACCTTGGTAGTGAAGGAACACCCCACTACACTGTCAGCCGCCGTTCAGTCAGCGCTAGCAGTCGCCTCAGACAGCCGATTTCAGCGCAGACCACCACTGGCGACCGCGCCGGGATTCGCACCACCATCAGGTAGCAAAAAGCTAACAAAACTAAGCCCCGAGGAACGTGAGACATTACGAGCCCAGGGGGGCTGCTTCGCATGTCGTCGACCAGGCCATATGGCCCAGAATTGCCCGCAGCATCGAGATCACCCAAACGGTGGACGTCAGTAAGGCCGATGCGATTACTGACGCAGCAAGAAAAGGCATCACCTGCGTGTAGTGTGTGCTCCGTCTCTACCCGTAACCGATTCAGTAGCCTCGCTGTGGAGGATGTTGACGATGATGCTGAATGCTCCGAAGCCAATTTCAAGCGAGATGTTACACCAACTATTGAGGCCCAGGTTACCAGCGTCAATGTGGAAACGGAACATGAGCTCCTGCGTGTAGAAGGCAAAATCAACGGTCGTCGCGCGCTTATGTTAATAGATTCGGGCTCGACCCATGATTTCATTGCCGAACAGTTTGCCAGGAGAGTTAACCTGCCAACCGAAATTGGCTCGGAAAACCTGAATGTCACGCTGGCTGATGGAGCATCAAGCTCGTTTCCCATGGAGACGACCCATGAATTGAAGGTTATCGTAGGCGACTTCAGCGATAACCAAACCTTCACGGTGTTCCCCCTTCATCGCTATGACGCTATATTGGGGAAACCTTGGTTAACGCGTAACAATCCAGACATAAACTTCCGGACGAATGAAGTCAGGTTGAACTCGAATGGTTTGCCTTGTGCGTCGCCCAGTCAAAGCGAACCGACCGCTCCTGTGGAGGCGATGTTCATATCTGGTCGTCAGGCTAGGCATGCCCTTACGAGTGGAGACGAAGGTGTTCTGGCGTGGGTCAGCGTAGAAGACGGCATTGGCAAGGAACCTCCCGACAAATCCACTCAGAACGAGCACCCAGATCTCAAGGCCATGTTCCGTGACTATGACGATCTTTTCCCGGATGATCTGCCAGCTAGACTCCCACCAGAGAGGTCTGTAGACCACGAAATCCGCCTGGAGGAAGGCTCATCACCCCCATCGCGACCTGCCTATCGCCTGCCCAGGCCAGAAATGGAGGAATTGAAGAAACAGCTCACAGAACTCTTGAAAAAGGGTTTCGTAGAACCAAGTTAGTCCCCCTTTGGTGCACCGGTGTTTTTTGTCAAGAAAGCTGATGGTTCGTTACGCATGGTCTGCGATTGGAGGGAGCTAAACAAGATAACTGTTAAGAACAAGGCGTGCTTGCCCAATGTGGATGATTTATTCGATACCGTACAGGGCGCTAGGTACTTCACGAAACTAGACCTCCGATCAGGGTATAATCAGATTCGCATTCAAGCTGAGGACGTGCCCAAAACCGCGATTAACACTCCCTTTGGGCATTACCAATTTACGGTCATGGGATTTGGTCTCACCAATGCACCGGCAACATTTCAATCCATGATGAATACGATTCTTCAACCATATCTGAGGGAGTTCGTAGTCGTGTTCCTAGATGACATACTCATCTTCAGCAAAACGTGGTCGGAGCATATGCAGCATGTCCGGTCGGTATTGAGCGTGCTCCGGGACAACCAGTTATTTTGCAAACGGTCAAAATGTGAATTTGGCGTGGAGAGTGTGCGGTTCCTGGGACATTGCATCGATGGACTGCACATCGCCCCTGACCCAGACAAGATTGCCGCAGTAAAGGTCTGGCCCGCTCCGACTTCCGTCACAGAGGTGAGGCAATTTCTTGGATTTACGAATTATTTTAGGCGATTCATAGATCAATACTCATCGCTCTCTAAGAACTTAGAGGAGATAACGGGAAAACATGCACGATTCGAGTGGAACAGCTCTCGGCAACATGCCTTTGAATCGCTAAAGCATGCCTTGTTGAATGCGCCCCTATTGCGGCTGGCTGATGTGAACCGACCATTCAGAGTGGTAACAGATGCAAGCGATTTCGCCTTGGGATGTGTTCTTCTCCAAGAACTAGAGGAAGATGCCTGGCATCCAGTGGCTTATGCTAGCCGAAAATTGTCTGCTGCGGAACAGAATTATACAGCTACAGAAAGAGAAACATTGGCCGTAGTGTTTGCGCTAAAGACCTGGCGCATCTACCTCTTTCAACACTTTGAGGTCATTACAGACAACATGGCGGTAGTTTATCTGAAAACAAAACCAAGCATTACAAAGAGAGAGGCGCGATGGGTTGAATTCCTAGCTGACTATAACTACACAGTCCGTCACAGACCCGGCAGAGAGAACCCTGCAGATCCCCTTTCGCGTCGCCCAGATCTCCATGAGAGTAACCTCGTGGAGAATGCAGTACCACGTTTGAATGCTATTGAGTATGCTTTAGCAATGAATGATGACGTGTCCAATACAATATCAGATGCCTACCAGAGAGACAAAGAGCTAACTCCCATCATAGAAAGATTGAAGCATTCTCTCCGAGATAATTTGCATGATCGCTATTATTGGGACGAATCCTGTTCTCTTCGTGGTTTCCAAGGTAATTCACAGAAAGCGCCCAACACGGATTCTCTGTGCTTTGTATGTTCCTATTCAGGAAAATCCATGATTGTCAGGGAAATTCACAGATAGCGCCCCACACGAAATCGCTGTGCTCTGTCTGTCCTTTTTCAAGAAACTCGGGTCACAGAGTCCCCCACACGGATTCGCTGCGCTCTTCATGATTTCCAACGAAATCCATATTATTGCGCCCCACACGGATTCACCGTGCTCTTCAGGATTTCCAAAGTAATCAACAGGTTGTGCCCCACCCGGATTCGCTGTTCTCTTCATGGTTTTCAGGGAAATTCAAAGATAGCGCCCCACACGGATTCTCTGTGCTTTGTATATTCCTTTTCAGGACAATCGGTCCGCAGATACCCCCACACGGATTCTCTGTGCTCTTTATGATTTTCAACGAAATTTGTATCGCCCCACACGGATTTGATATGCTCTTCATGTTTTTCAGGGAAATTCACAGATAGCGCCCCACACGAATTCGCTGTGCTCTGTATGTTCTTTGTAAGGAAAATCGGGCCACAAATTGACCCCACACGGATTTGCTGTGCTCACCATGATTATCAAGGAAATTCACCGATAGCGCCCCACACGGATTGGCTGTGCCCTGACTGTTCATTTTCCATGATTATCAAGTAAATTCGCAGATAGCGCCCCACACGGATTCTCTGTGCATTGTATATTCCCTTGTCAGGATAATCGGTCCGCAGAGGCCCCCACACGGATTCGCTGTGCTCGTCATGATTTTCAACGAAACTCACATTCTGCGCCCCACACGGATTTGATGTGCTCATCATGTTTTTTCTGGGATAATCACAGATAGCGCCACACACGGATTCTCTGCGCTCGGCATATTCTCTTTGTGGGAAATCAGGCCACAGATTGACCCCACACGAATTTGTTGTGACCTCCATGACTATCAAGTAAATTCACAGATAGCGCCCCACACGGATTTTCTGTGCTTTGTATGTTCCTTTTCAGAAAAATCGGTTCACAGATGCCCCACACGGATTCGCTGTGCTCTTCATGATTTTCAAGGAAATTCACAGAATGATGACGCCCCACACGGATTCGCTGTGCTCTGCAGATTCTTTCACAGATCACAACTCTGTCGGGGTGCGAACCCCACCGCCTAATTGACTGCCTTCTCCAAATCCACAAATTTACACAAAGTGGCAAGCCAGCCCTCGTCCTACATGAAAAACACGTGCATACCCAATGCATTCACGCCATTCGATCGATTTTCTACTGTGATACCCCGCGGACACACCAGCCGTGCTCCAGATTCAGAACTTTTTCAGGCCCTCTCATAGGTAGCACAGCACTGCACACCGCATCATCTATCGACCCTTCGAAAATTCTTAGACAACTTTTCACCTGTCCAAGACATGCCACGGTCTTCATAGGAGTTGTTAGAGGCTGTCTAATTTTTCGTTTTATCTATCCCACAGAGAAACGGCAATGAAATATGCTGTGCAGCAGGTTACCGTCTCCTTTCCTTGTTTACACCATAGGGAGTTTGAGGTTTTCCTGGACTTTGACGGAAAACCGTCAGCTGCACGCCACGAAATGGATTGTTGCTGAAATTCACTGTTCTCTGCATGTTTTATTTCAGGGGAATGGGACCACAGATTGAACCCACACGGATTCGATGTGCTGCTCTTCTTGATTTTCAACGAAATCCAGACATTCACGGTGCTCTGCATGTTCTTTTTCAGGGGAATCGGACCAAAGGTTGAACGCACACGGATTCGATGTGCTCTTCTTGCTTTTCAACGAAACCCACAGATTGCGCCCCACACGGATTCGCTGTGCTCTCCATGATTTTTCAAGAAAATTCACAGACAGCGCCTCACACGGATTCTCTGTGCTTTGTGTGTTCCTTTTCAGGAAAATCGGTCCACTGATGACCCACACGGATTCGCTGTGCTCTTCATGATTTTCAACGAGACACAGATTGCGCCCCACACGGATTTGATGTGCTCTTCATCATTATTTTCTGGGATAACCACAACTATACATGTGGCACATCCCCACCACGTGACAGATTGCTGGTGTGTGGTCATACCATAGCACATACTTTATACATGCAGTACAACCATAGCGCCCTAACATGACTCACAGTTCTTGCCACAATCCGCACTCAGTCCGCGCACAAATACCCGCATAAGTACCCACCGTTATCATGTTGCCTGGTGATTACACGGTTGTCACGTATGAAACACTTTGAATTATAACCACAGAGCCTTTCTGTCCCGCACTATTTGCCTCTACATTATAGCGCCGCCCACACGGATTCACTGTGCTCTTCATAATTTCCAGCGAAATCCACAGATTCCGCCCCACACGGATTCACTGTCCTCTTCATGTTTTTCATCGAAATTCACAGATAGCGCCCAACACGGATTCTCTGTGCTTTGTATATTCCCTTTCAGGAAAATCGGTCCGCAGATGCCCCCACACGGATTCGCCGTGCTCTTCATGATTTTCAACGAAACTCACATATTGCGCCGACCCTTGATGTGCTCTTCATGTTTTTCAGGGAAATTCGACCGTGCCGCCCCGCACGGAATTCCTGTGCTCTGTACGTTTTTCTTCAAGAAATTCAGGCCACAGATTGACCCCACACGGATTTGCTGTGCTCTCTATGATTTTCAAACAAATTCACAGATAACGCCTCACACGGATTCGCTATGCTCTGACTGTTCTTTTACAAGAAAATCGGGCCAAAGAGTCCCCCCTCACGGATTCGCTGTGCTCTTCATGATTTCCAACGAAATCCATTATGCGCCCCACACGGATTCGCTGTGCTCTCCATGATTTTCAAGAAAATTCACAAACAACGACTTACACGGATTCTCTGTGCTTTGTGTGTTCCTTTTCAGGAAAATCGGTCCGCTGATGCCCCACACGGATTCGCTGTGCTCTTCATGATTTTCAACGAGACTCATAGATTGCGCCCCACACGGATTTGATGTGCTCTTCATAATTATTTTCTGGGATAATCACAGATAGCGCCCCACGCGGATTCACTGTGCTCTTCATGATTTCCAGCGAAATCCACAGATTGTGCCCCACACGGATTCACTGTCCTCTTCATGTTTTTCATCGAAATTCACAGATAGCGCCCAACACGGATTCTCTGTGCTTTGTATATTCCTTTTCAGGAAATTCGGTCCGCAGATGCCCCCACACGGATTCGCCGTGCTCTTCACGATTGTCAACGAAACTCACATATTCCGCCCACACGGATTTGATGTGCTCTTCATGTTTTTCAGGGAAATTCGACCGTGCCGCCCCGTATGGATTTCCTGTGCTCTGCACGTTTTTCATCATGAAATTCGGGCCACAGATTGACCCCACACGGATTTGCTGTGCTCTCTATGATTTTCAAACAAATTCACAGATAACGCCTCACACGGATTCGCTATGCTCTGACTGTTCTTTTACAAGAAAATCGGGCCACAGAGTCCCCCCTCACGGATTCGCTGTGCTCTTCATGATTTTCAACGAAATCCATTATGCGCCCCACACGGATTCGCTGTGCTCTCCATGATTTTCAAGAAAATTCACAAACAACGACTTACACGGATTCTCTGTGCTTTGTGTGTTCCTTTTCAGGAAAATCGGTCCGCTGATGCCCCACACGGATTCGCTGTGCTCTTCATGATTTTCAACGAGACTCACAGATTGCGCCCCACACGGATTTGATGTGCTCTTCATAACTATTTTCTGGGATAATCACAGATAGCGCCCCACACGGATTCACTGTGCTCTTCATGATTTCCAGCGAAATCCACAGATTGCGCCCCACACGGATTCACTGTCCTCTTCATGTTTTTCATCGAAATTCACAGATAGCGCCCAACAAGTATTCTCTGTGCTTTGTATATTCCTTTTCAGGAAATTAGGTCCGCAGATGCCCCCACACGGATTCGCCGTACTCTTCATGATTTTCAACGAAATCCATTTTGCGCCCCACACGGATTCGCTGTGCTCTCCATGATTTTCAAGAAAATTCACAGACAACGCTTCACACGGATTCTCTGTGCTTTATGTGTTCCTTTTCAGGAAAATTGGCCCACACATGCTGTAATAGTTTTACCTTGACACTTCTTGCTTGTCTTATGGTAACACCTTGTGTTCCTACTATTCTCACTCCTGCGGTTCTCACCTTTCTTTTGCTTTATAACCTCTGGTTTGAACATCATTCGACGAATTCTCCAATCAATCAAGTCTATACTGTTACACTGGTAGCTTGAGGATGGTTGAGATCATCGTTTGCCCTTTGACGTGCCTTGTGCTCCTGGCCGCTACTGCTCTGCTATACGCCGCTTTCCGTGAGATCCGCCGCGCTCGGGACAACGTGGCTGCTACAGTTGGACGACATCAATTACCTGCTACATCAAGCTCAAGTCCTCCGGATCTAGCCCCGTGTCGATCGCGTTCTCTCTCCCAGACAAGCCCGAGCGTCAAACGCGTTACCAGAGAACCGAATGTTTTCCATGGCAACCCTTCCGAGTTCAAAGAATGGGTATTTACGGTCGAGTTAGCCTTGAAGTGCTCACCTCAAGGTGACCCGGAGAGCCAAGTTAACTTTGCGGCTAGCTACCTCGCTGGGAAAGCGCGTCTTTGGCTAATTTCTTCCCTGGAAGCAGGTGAGCAATTTTCGGATTGGCATTCTTTGAAAAGCGCCCTAGCGCGAGTGTATGGCCCGCACTATGATGGGGAAAGAGTGCGGTTGGATATGTTCTCTATCCAACAGCGTGGGTCAATTGAATCGTACGTAACGGAGTTTTCTCGGCTAAGTTTACAGGTGCCGGAACTTGACGAACTCTCCAGAGCCTTGCTATTTGTCAACGGCCTGCACGGTAACATGCGGACCTTGGTAGTGAAGGAACACCCCACTACACTGTCAGCCGCCGTTCAGTCAGCGCTAGCAGTCGCCTCAGACAGCCGATTTCAGCGCAGACCACCACTGGCGACCGCGCCGGGATTCGCACCACCATCAGGTAGCAAAAAGCTAACAAAACTAAGCCCCGAGGAACGTGAGACATTACGAGCCCAGGGGGGCTGCTTCGCATGTCGTCGACCAGGCCATATGGCCCAGAATTGCCCGCAGCATCGAGATCACCCAAACGGTGGACGTCAGTAAGGCCGATGCGATTACTGACGCAGCAAGAAAAGGCATCACCTGCGTGTAGTGTGTGCTCCGTCTCTACCCGTAACCGATTCAGTAGCCTCGCTGTGGAGGATGTTGACGATGATGCTGAATGCTCCGAAGCCAATTTCAAGCGAGATGTTACACCAACTATTGAGGCCCAGGTTACCAGCGTCAATGTGGAAACGGAACATGAGCTCCTGCGTGTAGAAGGCAAAATCAACGGTCGTCGCGCGCTTATGTTAATAGATTCGGGCTCGACCCATGATTTCATTGCCGAACAGTTTGCCAGGAGAGTTAACCTGCCAACCGAAATTGGCTCGGAAAACCTGAATGTCACGCTGGCTGATGGAGCATCAAGCTCGTTTCCCATGGAGACGACCCATGAATTGAAGGTTATCGTAGGCGACTTCAGCGATAACCAAACCTTCACGGTGTTCCCCCTTCATCGCTATGACGCTATATTGGGGAAACCTTGGTTAACGCGTAACAATCCAGACATAAACTTCCGGACGAATGAAGTCAGGTTGAACTCGAATGGTTTGCCTTGTGCGTCGCCCAGTCAAAGCGAACCGACCGCTCCTGTGGAGGCGATGTTCATATCTGGTCGTCAGGCTAGGCATGCCCTTACGAGTGGAGACGAAGGTGTTCTGGCGTGGGTCAGCGTAGAAGACGGCATTGGCAAGGAACCTCCCGACAAATCCACTCAGAACGAGCACCCAGATCTCAAGGCCATGTTCCGTGACTATGACGATCTTTTCCCGGATGATCTGCCAGCTAGACTCCCACCAGAGAGGTCTGTAGACCACGAAATCCGCCTGGAGGAAGGCTCATCACCCCCATCGCGACCTGCCTATCGCCTGCCCAGGCCAGAAATGGAGGAATTGAAGAAACAGCTCACAGAACTCTTGAAAAAGGGTTTCGTAGAACCAAGTTAGTCCCCCTTTGGTGCACCGGTGTTTTTTGTCAAGAAAGCTGATGGTTCGTTACGCATGGTCTGCGATTGGAGGGAGCTAAACAAGATAACTGTTAAGAACAAGGCGTGCTTGCCCAATGTGGATGATTTATTCGATACCGTACAGGGCGCTAGGTACTTCACGAAACTAGACCTCCGATCAGGGTATAATCAGATTCGCATTCAAGCTGAGGACGTGCCCAAAACCGCGATTAACACTCCCTTTGGGCATTACCAATTTACGGTCATGGGATTTGGTCTCACCAATGCACCGGCAACATTTCAATCCATGATGAATACGATTCTTCAACCATATCTGAGGGAGTTCGTAGTCGTGTTCCTAGATGACATACTCATCTTCAGCAAAACGTGGTCGGAGCATATGCAGCATGTCCGGTCGGTATTGAGCGTGCTCCGGGACAACCAGTTATTTTGCAAACGGTCAAAATGTGAATTTGGCGTGGAGAGTGTGCGGTTCCTGGGACATTGCATCGATGGACTGCACATCGCCCCTGACCCAGACAAGATTGCCGCAGTAAAGGTCTGGCCCGCTCCGACTTCCGTCACAGAGGTGAGGCAATTTCTTGGATTTACGAATTATTTTAGGCGATTCATAGATCAATACTCATCGCTCTCTAAGAACTTAGAGGAGATAACGGGAAAACATGCACGATTCGAGTGGAACAGCTCTCGGCAACATGCCTTTGAATCGCTAAAGCATGCCTTGTTGAATGCGCCCCTATTGCGGCTGGCTGATGTGAACCGACCATTCAGAGTGGTAACAGATGCAAGCGATTTCGCCTTGGGATGTGTTCTTCTCCAAGAACTAGAGGAAGATGCCTGGCATCCAGTGGCTTATGCTAGCCGAAAATTGTCTGCTGCGGAACAGAATTATACAGCTACAGAAAGAGAAACATTGGCCGTAGTGTTTGCGCTAAAGACCTGGCGCATCTACCTCTTTCAACACTTTGAGGTCATTACAGACAACATGGCGGTAGTTTATCTGAAAACAAAACCAAGCATTACAAAGAGAGAGGCGCGATGGGTTGAATTCCTAGCTGACTATAACTACACAGTCCGTCACAGACCCGGCAGAGAGAACCCTGCAGATCCCCTTTCGCGTCGCCCAGATCTCCATGAGAGTAACCTCGTGGAGAATGCAGTACCACGTTTGAATGCTATTGAGTATGCTTTAGCAATGAATGATGACGTGTCCAATACAATATCAGATGCCTACCAGAGAGACAAAGAGCTAACTCCCATCATAGAAAGATTGAAGCATTCTCTCCGAGATAATTTGCATGATCGCTATTATTGGGACGAATCCACTGATCGCTTGTACCTCAAGGCATCCCCCAATAACCGGTTGTGCATACCACAGTGCGGTGTCCGGTTAAAGCTCATTCAAGAACACCATGAGTGTGCAACGGCTGGCCACCCGGGTCGTGATCGAACGTACTTCCGCCTAGCACGTTTTTTCTACTGGCCCCGAATGGGTCTCGATATCAAGAGATTTGTCAAAACCTGTGATCTCTGCCAGCGAACGAAGGGAGGTCAGCCACGAACAGGGCTTCTCCAGTCACTTCCAATACCTAATAGTCCTTGGCAGGATATCTCAATGGATTTTATTGTTGGATTGCCCCTTACTTCTCGTGGCTTCGACGCAATTTACACCTTTGTGGACCGACTTACGAAATGCGTACATCTTGTTCCAACAAACTCGAAGATTGATGCTAAGGGCAGCGCTCAACTGTACATTCAAAACGTGTTTCGTCTGCACGGGCTGAGCTCAACCATTGTTTCCGATCGCGATCCACGATTCACTGCAGCTTTTTTCAAAGAAGTATTCTCTCAGCTAGGAACTAAATTGGCATTCAGCACTGCTAACCACCCTCAAACGGATGGTTTGACAGAGAGAGTTAACCGGCAAGTGGGAGATGTTCTAAGAGCATTTGTGAACTTGAGACAGGACAATTGGGATTCGCTTCTACCACTCTGCGAGTTTGCAATAAATAGTTCACAACAGTCATCTGTAGCTAATACACCGTTCTATCTGAACTATGGGTTTGACCCTAAGTCCCCGCCCGAATTCATTCTTACGGGAGGGGAAAGGAGTGATTCGGTCGATTGGCTTCATGAGCAGGAAGCCGCACTAAGGATAGCTCGAGATGCTATGCTCGACGCCCAGGCAAGGCAAGCTCTATACGCAGACCAGACGAGAACGCCCAGTGATTTGAAGGTTGGTGATAGCGTTCTTGTCTACAGAGACTTTCTACTGACCCCGGAAGCTCGTGGCCAGCCCTCTCGGAAGTTGCAACCCAAGTGGTTTGGTCCGTATCGTATCCAGGCTAAGATTGGAGCGAATGCTTTTCGCTTGGAACTACCCCGTGAACTTCGCTGCCATCCCGTGTTTAATGTCACTGCTCTTAAACGCTACGAAGAGAACACGATTCCTGGAAGACACCAACCCCCGCCTGCGCCCTTCACAGATCTAGATGGACACACACGCTATGTTGTCGAAGCCGTTTTGAATCACCGACACCGCAGTGGTGAGCAACACTTCCTGGTGCATTGGAAGGGTTACCCCAGCAGCGAAGCTACGTGGGAGCCCGCTGGCAACCTATGTGATGAGTCTGGTCGGAATATTAAACCGCTGCAGAACTATCTAGCCTCACAACGACAGCAGCCTTGATCTAACTGGGCTGAGCCATATGCATCTCTTACTGAGATAGTTAATAATTATGTTATAGACTGATATAGTTTTGCGTCATCTCCTTGTGAGAGTGATGAAGTTGAGTTGGATTACACTTCAATGTGGTTATGCATGTGCATGAGTGATTATTTAATATTCCCCTTTCCACAATTGCATCTCCTAACTGGATTGTGTTATCTAATAGAACCTTGGGCTTCCTATGGGGCCGGGAGAGTGTAATAGTTTTACCTTGACACTTCTTGCTTGTCTTATGGTAACACCTTGTGTTCCTACTATTCTCACTCCTGCGGTTCTCACCTTTCTTTTGCTTTATAACCTCTGGTTTGAACATCATTCGACGAATTCTCCAATCAATCAAGTCTATACTGTTACACATGCCCCATACGGATTCGCTGTGCTCTTCATGATTTTCAACGAAACTCACAGATTGCGCCCCATTCCATCACTGACACAGTGTGCGGGTATTGCATTATGAATTGGTTGAGTAGATAGTTCCGGAATTAATTCCGTGTTCGATATTGTTTATTTTTTACATATTTTATTTTATTTTATTCGTGTTCGATATTGAATTTTAATTTTTATTTATTTATTTTTTTATATTGTTTTTATTCCATTTCACATTTTTCATTCGTGTTGGGTTTAACTACTCACTGTACTGATACATGGTGATGATTGTGCTTTGCTTTGCCCGTAAAAGAGGCCTTTCCAAAACAGATTGCGCCCCACACTGATTGGATGTGCTCTTCATGTTGTTCAGCGAAATTCACAGATAACACCCCACACGGATTCGCTGTGCTCTGTCTGCTACTTTTCAGTAAAATCGGGCCACAGATTCCCCCCCACACGGATTCGCTGTGCTCTTCGTGATTTTCAACGAAACTCACAGATTGCGCCCACCCGATTTTGATGTGCTCTTCATGTTTTTCTGGGATAATCACAGATAGCGCCGAACACGGATTCACCGTACTCTTCATGATTTCCAAAGAAATCCACAGATTGTGCACCACGCGGATTCGCTGTTCTCTTAAGATAGCGCCCCACTCGGATTCTCTGTGCTTCGCATGTTCCTTTTCTGGAGTGTGGGACCTCAGATGCTCCCACACGAATTCGCTGAGCTCTTCATGATATTCAACGAAACTCACAGATTGCGCCCCACACGGATTTGATGTGCTCTTCATGTTTTTCAGGGATAATCACAGATAACGCCCACACGGATTCACTGTGCTCTTCATGATTTCCAACGAAATCCACAGATTGCGTCCCGGACGGATTCGCTGTCCTCTTCATGTTTTTCAGGGAAATTCACATATAGCGCCCAACACGGATTTTCTGTGCTTTGTTTGTTCCTTTTCAGGAAAATTGGTCCGCAGATGCCCCCACACGGATTCTCTGTGCTCTTTATGATTTTCAACGAAAATCACATATTGCGCCCCACACGGATTTATTGCGCTCTTCATGTTTTTCAGGGAAATTCACAGATAGCGCCCCACACGGGTTCGCTGTGCTCTGTATGTTCTTTGTCAGGAAATTCGGGCCACAGATTGACCCCACACGGATTTGCTGTGCTCACCATGATTATCAAGGAAATTCACCGATAGCGCCCTACACGGATTGGCTGTGCCCTGACTGTTCATTTTCCATGATTATCAAGTAAATTCGCAGATAGCGCCCCACAAGGATTCTCTGTGCTTTGTATGTTCTTTTTCAGGATAATCGGTCCGCAGAGGCCCCCACACGGATTCGCTGTGCTCTTCATGTTTTTCAACGAAACACATATTGCGCCCCACACGGATTTGATGTGCTCATCATGTTTTTCTGGGATAATCACAGATAGCGCCACACACAGATTCTCTGTGCTCTGCATGTTCTTTTTGCGGGAAGTCAGGCCACAGATTGATCCCACACGAATTTGTTGTGACCTCCATAACTATCAAGTATATTCACAGATAGCGCCCCACACGGATTCTCTGTGCTTTGTATGTTCCTTTTCAGGAAAATCGGTTCACAGATGCCCCACACGGATTCGCTGTGCCCTTCATGACTTTCACGGAAATTCACAGATAACTCCCCACGCGGATTCGCCGTGCTCTGCAGATTCTTTTACAGATTACAACTCTGTCGGGGTGCGAACCCCACCGCCTAATTGACTGCCTTCTCCAAATCCACAAATTTATACAAAGTGGCAAGCCAGCCCTTGTCCTACATGAAAAACACGTGCATACCATTCACGCCATCCCATCGATTTTTTAATGTGATACCCCGCGGACACAAGAGCCGTGCTCCAGATTCAGAACTTTTCCAGGCCCTCTCATAGGTAGCACGGCACTGCATACCGCATCATCTATCGACCCTTCGAAAATTCTTAGACAACTTTTCACCTGTCCAAGACATGCCACGGTCTTCATAGGAGTTATTAGAGGCTGTCTAATTTTTCGTTTTATCTATCCCACAGAGAAACGGCAATGAAATATGCTGTGCAGCAGGTTACCGTCTCCTTTCCTTGTTTACACCATAGGGAGTTTGAGGTTTTCCTGGACTTTGACGAAAAACCGTCAGCTGCACGCCACGAACTGGATTGTCGCTGAAATTTATTGTGCTCTGCATGTTCTTTTTCAGGTGAATCGGGCCAAAGATTGAACCCACACGGATTCGATGTGCTGCTCTTCTTGATTTTCAACGAAATCCACAGAAATTCACTGTGCTCTGCATGTTCTTTTTCAGGTTAATCGGGCCTACGCCTACGCGGATTCGCTGTTCTCTTTTTGATTTTCACCGCAATCCACAGATTGCACCCCACACGGATTCGCTGTGCTCTTTATGATTTTTCAAGGAAATTCACAGACAGCGCCTCACATGTATTCGCTGTGCGGTATATGTATGTTCTTTTCATGGGAAATCGGGCCACGAATTGTGCCCCAAACGGATTCGCTGTGTTCTTCCTGATTTTCAGGGGAATCCACAGATAGCCCCCCACACGGATACGCTGTTCTCTGCATATTATTTTTAAAGGACACATGGACACAGATTGCCCCCATACGGATTCCCTGCGCTCTCCATCGGCTTCAAGCAAATTCAGAGATATTAATGAACCTCTCTATAACATGATCCATGCTCCTCTCTATAACATGACCCAGCTGTAGTGCGAGTGGTCGCATTGATTATATTTTTAGTTTGCTTGTAGGCCGATATAACCCACATTAAAACTTGGAGATTGAATATGGGTGCCAGTGGCCTACAAGCAAACTAAAAATGAAATCAATACGACCAATACCATTACAGCTAGGTCATGTTATAGACAGGTGCATCAAAAATTGACCGGTGGTCAAATATGGTCAAAATTTGACAATTTCCCACCTTTCTTCCCGTTTGAAGGTCAGGACCTGAAAAATGACCATCCTGATCCTTTTCTGTAGCTGGACATAGGGAGGTGCACCAAGACAAAAAGCCACATTTCTCTGAACAACTCGCCAAGGGCTGCTGAAAGCTGGAAATAACCTATCTCCAAGTTCGGGGCTTGTCGCCGTGAATCTTCACTTTGCGACTAAAGTATTCACAGCAGTGCCAAAGTTTCTAGATCATTGAATGTGGGTGTCAGCGGCCTACAAGCAAACAAAAAATGAAATCAATACGACCACTCACATTATAGCTAGGTCATGTTATAGACAGGTGCATTAAAATTGACAGGTGGTCAAAATATGGTCAAAATTTGACAAATTTTCACCGTTCTTCTCGTTTGATACTCAGCACCTGAATATTGACCATCCTGATCCTTTTGTATAGCTGGACATAGGGAGTGGCACCAAGAAAAAAGCCACATTTCTCTAAACAACTCGCCCAGGGCTGCTGAAAGCTGAAAATGACCTATCTCCAAGTTCGGGGCTTGTCGCCGTGAATCTTCACTTTGCGACTAAAGTATTCACAGCAGTGCCAAAGTGTCTAGGTCATTGAATGAGGGTGTCAGCGGCCTACAAGCAAACAAAAAATGAAATCAATACGACCACTCACATTACAGCTAGGTCATATTATAGAGAGGTGCATTAAAATTGACAGGTTGTCAAATATGGTCAAAAATTGACAAATTCTCACCTTTCTTCCCGTTTGAAGGTCAGGACCTGAATAATGACCATCCTTATCCTTTTCTGTAATTGGACATAGGGAGTTGCACAAGACCAAACGCCACATTTCTCTAAACAACTCGCCAGGGGCTGCTGAAAGCTGAAAATAACAAGGTTTGGGGCTTGTCGCCGTGAATCTTCACTTTGCGACTAAAGTACTCACAGCAGTGCCAATATTTCTATGTCATTGAATGTGGGTGTCAGCGGCCTATCAGCAAACAAACAATGAAATCAATACGACCACTCACATTACAGCTAGGTCATGTTATAGAGAGGTGCATTAAAATTGACAGGTTGTCAGATATGGTCAGCATTTGACAATTTCTCACCTTTCTTCCTGGTTGAAGCTCAGAACCTGAATAATGACCATCCTGATCCTTTTGTATAGCTGAACATAGGGAGGTGCACCAAGAAAAAAAGCCACATTTCTCTAAACAACTCGCCCAGGGCTGCTGAAAGCTGAAATTAACCTATCTCCACGTTTGGGGCTTGTCGCCGTAAATCTTCACTTTGCGACTAAAGTATACACAGCAGTGCCAAAGTTTCTAAGTGATTGAATGTGGGTGTCAGCGGCCTACAAGCAAACAAAAAATGAAATCAATACGACCACTCACATTACAGCTAGGTCATGTTATAGAGAGGTGCATTAAAATTGACAGGTAGTCAAATATGGTCCAAATTTGACAAATTCTCACCTTTCTTCCTGTTTGAAGCTGAACACCTGAATAATGACCATCCTGATCCTTTTCTGTAGTTGGACAGAGGAAGGGGCACCAAGAAAAAAGCCACATTTCTCTAAAAAACTAACCCAGGGCTGCTGAAAGCTGAAAATGACCTATCTCCGAGTTTGGGGCTTGTCGCCGTGAATCTCCACTTTGCGACTAAAGTATTGACAGCAGTGCTAAAGTTTCAAGGTCATGAAATGTGGGTGTCAGCGGCCAACAAGGAAACAAAAAATTAAATCAATACGACCACTCACATTACAGCTAGATCATGCTATAGACAGGAGCATTAAAATCGACAGGTTGTCAAATATGGTCAAAATTTGACAAATTCTCACCGTTCTTCCCGTTTGAAGCTCAGCACCTGAATAATGACCATCCTGATCCTTTTGTATAGCGGGACATAGGGAGGTGCACCAAGAAAAAAGCCACATTTCTCTAAACAACTCGCCCAGGGCTGCTGAAAGCTGAAAATAACCTATCTCCAAGTTTGGGGCTTGTCGCCATGAATATTCACTTTGCGACTAACGTATTCACAGCAGTGCCAAAGTTTCTAGGTCATTGAATGTGGGGACCAGCGGCCTACAAGCAAACAAAAAATAAAATCAATACGACCACTCACATTACAGCTAGGTCATATTATAGAGAGGTGCATTAAAATTGACAGGTGGTCAAATATGGTCAAAAATTGACAAATTATCACCTTTCTTCCCGTTTGAAGCTCAGCACCTGAATAATGACCATCCTGATCCTTTTGTATAGCTAACCATAGGGAGGTGCACCAAGAAAAAGCCACATTTCTCTAAACAACTCGCCCAGGGCTGCTGAAACCTGAAAATCACTATCCTGATCCTTTTTTATAGCTGGACATAGGGAGGTGCACCAAGAAAAAAGCCATATTTCTCTAAACAACTCGCCCAGGGCTGCTGAAAGCTGAGAATGACCTATCTCCGAGTTTGGGGCTTGTCGCTTGAATCTCCACTTTTCGACTAAAGTATTCACAGCAGTGCCAAAGTGTCTAGGTCATTGAATGTGGGTGTCAGCGGCCTACAAGCAAACAAAAAATTGTATCAATACGACCACTCACATTACAGCTAGGTCATGTTATAGAGAGGTGCATTAAAATTGACAGGTGGTCAAATATGGTCAAAATTTGACAAATTCTCACCGTTCTTCTCGTTTGAAGCTCAGCACCTGAATAACGACCATCCTGATCCTTTTGTATAGCTGGACGTAGGGAACGGCACCAAGAAAAAAGCCACATTTCTCTAAACAACTCGCCCAGGGCTGCTGAAAGCTGAAAATAACCTATCTCCAAGTTCTGGGCTTGTCGCCGTGAATCTTCACTTTGCGACCAAAGTATACACAGCAGTGCCAAAGTTTCTAGGTGATTGAACGCACCATTACATTCATTCACACAGTATCACATTCATCTGCCACTACCTTTCTCACATACACTATATTCACACATTGCAAAGGTGCAAACTTCCCTTTTTGTACCTGTTAGCTGCTGTATTTCTACCTGAAACCATATTAGCTACATGTATATAAGTGTGTGTTTTAGTTATTACATTTTTATGTGACGGCGTTCCACTGATGACAGTCACAAGAAAACGTTATGGAACTTGACTTTCTTCATTTTTGCTGTTGTTATGAGTGCACAATTTATCTTATTTATTGCCATTTTACGACTATTGTCTCCTCGTCGATTGTTTAAATTATTACATTTCTTCCCGTTTGAAGCTCAGCACCTGAATAATGACCATCCTGATCCTTTTGTATAGCTGGACATAGGGAGGTGCACCAAGAAAAAAAGCCACATTTCTCTAAACAACTCGCCCAGGGCTGCTGAAAGCTGAAATGACCTATCTCCGAGTTCGGGGCTTGTCGCCGTGAATCTTCACTTTGCGACTAAAGTATTCACAGCAGTGCCAAAGTGTCTAGGTCATTGAATGTGGGTGTCAGCGGCTTACAAGCAAACAAAACATGAAATCAATACGACCACTCACATTACAGCTAGGTCATGTTATAGACAGGTGCATTAAAATTGACAGGTGGTCAAATATGGTCAAAATTTGACAAATTCTCACCGTTCTTCCCGTTTGAAGCTCAGCACCTGAATAATGACAATCCTGATCCTTTTGTTTAGCTGGATATAGGGAGGTGCACCAAGAAAAAAAGCCACATTTCTCTAAACAACTCGCCCAGGGCTGCTGAAAGCTGAAAATATACTATCTCCAAGTTCGGGGCTTGTCGCCGTGAATCTTCACTTTGCGACTAAAGTATTCACAGCAGTGCCAAAGTTTCTAGGTCAATGAATTTGGGTGTCAGCGGCCTACAAGTTAACAAAAAATTAAGTCAATACGACGACTCACATTACAGCTAGGTCATGTTATAGAGAGGTGCATTAAAATTGACAGGTGGTCAAATTTGGTCAAAATTTGACAATTTCTCACCGTTCTTTCCGTTTGAAGCTCAGCACCTGAATAATGACCATCCTGATCCTTTTTTTATAGCTGGACATAGGGAGGTGCACCAAGAAAAAAAGCCACATTTCTCTAAACAACTCGCCCAGGGCTGCTGAAAGCTGAAAATGATCTATGTCCGAGTTTGGGGCCTGTCCCTTGAATCTCCACTTTGCGACTAAAGTATTCACAGCAGTGCCAAAGTGTCTAGGTCATTGAAAGTGGGTGTTGGCGGCCTACAAGCAAACCAAAAATTAAATCAATACGACCACTCACATTACAGCTAGGTCATGTTATAGAGAGGTGCATTAAAATTGACAGGTTGTCAAATATGGTCAAAATTTGAACAATTATTACCTTTCTTCCCGTTTGAAGCTCAGCACCTGAATAATGACCATCCTGATCCTTTTGTATAGCTGGACATAGGGAGGTGCACCAAGAAAAAAAGCCACATTTCTCGAAACAACTCGCCCAGGGCTGCTGAAAGCTGAAATTGACCTATCTCCAAGTTCGGGGCTTGTCGCCGTGAATCTTCACTTTACGACTAAAGTATTCACAGCAGTGCCAAAGTTTCTCGGTCATTGAATGTGGGTGTCAGCGGCCTACAAGCAAACAAAAAATTTAATCAATACGACCACTCACATTACAGCTAGGTCATGTTATAGAGAGGTGCATTAAAATTGACAGGTGGTCAAATATGGTCAAAATTTGACAAATTCTCACCGTTCTTCCCGTTTGAAGCTCAGCACCTGAATAATGACCATCCTCATCCTTTTCTGTAGTTGGACATAGGGAGGTGCACCAAGAAAAAAAGCCACGTTTCTCTAATAACATGACCCAGCTGTAATGTGACTGCTCGGATTGATTTGATTTTCTGTTAGCTTGTAGGCCGCTGACACTAGGCTCCGGTGGATTATGCTCGCAAAATCAAGGAATTATGCTTTCATGGATTCTCGCATTATGCTCGTAAAATCCTCATATTATTCTTTGGCACCCGGGGATATATATTCACTTTGTTGTACTTATGGAGCCTCAAAGTTCGGGAAATTGTGCCTTTTTTCGTACTTGCAAGTGGCCATCAGTACAACAAAATGCATGTACATGTACATGAGTATCCCCATACCAAGGTGTCCATGCATGTAAGAGATCAACATGGAAAGGAGAAAACAATACTTCTTCTATTCATTACTTGATTTCTTTTGTACTTCGGTACAAATATTATTTCATTGCCAAATTAGTTTGAGTTACCTTTGAAAATTATCATGTTCAACTGTCTTCGTAATCATCATACTCGTCCAACCGATGTCACCCTGGGCCTCACCCTGCGAATAATCAGCTCATCTCTCCCGTAGCTCCACTTCTCCTTCCATCATGACCGAACATCAACTATACATCAGTTTAGAGCAATATCCGTACAAGCCTGCAGTCATATCATGGCTGCTAAATATCCAGAGGCAGAGGTCATGATCTCGTAACATGCATAATGTACAAATGTAATGTACATGTACATGGAGTTTTGCGGACTACCCGCCACTATCTCGTCCGTTGCCCCGGGATACCTGATGAAGTGTGATTCACTCGCATCTTCTGCTACATGTACTTTGTCAGTGTGAGAAAACGGAACTTTGAAGAAGACGAGTTCGAGCATACCGTAACGTATTGACATGATTTCTACCCTGCTTTTCATTGAAAACACTACCTGCATGACCTCCGAACCCTTTGCCAGGCAGACCACCAGCACTGATCAGGTGCATTGTACACAATTGTATAGCCTACATACTAGAACTGTGGTATAATCGTGTAGTTATTATTATTAGTATTATTATTGACAAATTTTTGATAGGGCAATTCCCACAGGCCTAAGGCCTTCTTACAGGGTTATGCTCCTATCTCCGAGAGGATGCCAAATTATGCTCCAAATTTTCAACCACCAAATTATGCCAATAATTATGCCGGCATAATCCGCAGGTGCCTAGCTGGCACCCACATTCAATGACCCAGAAACTTTGGCACTGCTATGAATACTTTAGTCGCAAAGTAAAGATTCACGGCGAAAAGTCCCAAACTTGGAGATAGTTTTTTTTCAGCTTTCAGCAGCCCTGGGCGAGTTGTTTAGAGAAATGTGGCTCTTTTTCTTGACGCACCTTCCTATGTCCAGCTATACAACAAGCTCCGGATGGTCATTGTTCCGGTTTTGAGGTTCAAACGTGCAGAAAGGTGAGAAACTGTAAAATTTTGACTATTTTTTTACCACCTGTCAATTTTAATGCACCTCTCTATAACACGACCCAGCTGTAATGTGAGTGCTCGCCTGGATTTGATTTTTTCGTTTCCTTGTAGGCCGCTGGAACCCACATTCAATGACCCAGAAACTGTAGCACTGCTGTGAATACTTTAGTCGCAAAGTGAAGATTCACGGCGAAAAGTCTCAAACCTGGAGATAGGATATTTTCAGCCTTCAGCAGCCCTGGGCGAGTTGTTTAGAGAAATGTGGCTGTTTTCTTGATGCACCTCCCTATGTCCAGCTACACAACAAGATCAGGATAGTGATTTTCAGGTTTTCAGCTTCAAACGTGCGGAAAGGTGAGAAATTGTCAAAATTTGACCAATTTTGACCACTGGTCAATTCTAATGTACCTGTCTATAGCATGACCCAGCTGTGATAATAGCGCTCGCATTGATTTGATTTTTTGTTTTCTAGTAGGCCGTTGGCAACCACATGTAATGACCCAGAAATGTTAGTACTGATGTGAATACTTTAGTCACAAAGTGAAGATTCAAGGCGAAAAGCCCCAAACTTGGAGATATTTTACTTTCAGCTTTCAGCAGCCCTGAGCGAGTTGTTTAATGAAATTTGGCTCTTTTACTTCATACACCTTCCTATGTCCAGCTTATACAACAAGCTCTGGATGGTTCTTTTTCAGGTTTTGAGGTCCAAACGTGCAGAAAGGTGAGAAATAGTCAACTTTTGACCATTTTTGACCACCTGTCAATTTTAATGCACCTCTCTATAACACGACCCAGCTGTAATGTGAGTGGTCGTATTGATTTGATTTTTGGTTTGCTTGTAGGCCGCTGGCACCCACAGTTACTGATCCGGAAACTGTAGCACTGCTGTGAATACTTTAGTCGCAAAGTGAAGATTCACGGCGAAAAGTCCCAAACTTGGAGATAGGTTATTTTCAGCTTTCAGCAGCCCTGGGCGAGTTGTTTAGAGAAATGTGGCAGTTTTTTTATGCACCTCCCTATGTACAGCTACACAACAAGATAAGGATAGTGATTTTTCAGGTTTTCAGCTTCAAACGTGCAGAAGGGTGAGAAATTGTCAAATTTTGACCAATTTTGACCACCTGTCAATTTTAATGTACCTGTCTATAGCATGACCCAGCTGTAATAATAGTGCTCGCATGGATTTGATTTTTTTGTTTTCTAGTAGGCCGTTGGCAACCACATGTAATGTTCCACTGATGTGAATACTTTAGTCGCAAAGTAAAGATTCACGGCGAAAAGCTCCAAACTTGGAGATATTTTATTTTCAGCTTTCAGCAGCCCTGGGCGAGTTGTTTAGAGAAAAGTGGCTGTATTTCTTCGTGCACCTCCCTATATCAGGCTATACGCCAAGATTATGTCGGTCATTGTCAAGGTTTGAGCTTCAAACAGGCAGTAAGGTGAGAAATTGTCAAATTGTGACCATTTTTGACCACCTGTCAATTTTAATTCACCTCTCTATAATATGACCCAGCTGTAATGTGGGTGGTCGCATTGATTTGATTTTTGGGTTGCTTATAGGCTGCTGGCACCCACATTCAATGACCCAGAAACTGTAGCACTGCTGTGAATACTTTAGTCGCAAAGTGAAGATTCACGGCGAAAAGCCCCAAACTTGGAGATATTATATTTTCAGCTTTGAGCAGCCCTGGGCGAGTTGTTTAGCGAAATGTGGCTCTTTTTCTTGGTGCACCTCCCTATATCAAGATATACGCCAAGATGAAGATGGTCATTGTGAAGGTTTGAGCTTCAAACGGGCAGTATGGTGACCAATTGTAAAATTTTGACCATTCTTGACCACCTGTCAATTTTAATGCACCTCTCTATAACATGACTAGGGTTGAAACGATTACACCTGTGTGCCTAACGGTTAGCTGTTTGCATAACGGTCGGTTAACCGGTTATAACCTATAAGACTGCAACATGAAAACCTCATTGTTTTCGATGCCATTTTTATGCCTTTTTACAAGAATTTTCATGATACATGTACTGTACAAAAATACTTGAAGAATAAGTAACATAGACTGGGTAGCTAAAGAAGTGAAAACAATGTAGACTAGTGCAGATCGAACTGATTTGTCACCTAGTTATCTGAAAGTGACTGAAAACAGAATTATTAACCCCTTGTGCACTGATTACCAGCACAGCATGAAACACAATTAGAAATTGCAGCACAATTTTCACCTTCAACCTGAGGTCGTAACTTTAGCGTCCTTCACCCGATTTTCACAATCTTGGGCTCCTTGGAACGCTCTAGGTGAGAGCCACGCGATGATACTAGGTTCCATCAAGCAACCTCCACATATCAGGCGCAGGAACACCGCGAAGTCGTCTCCAAGCCCAATATGCAAGCAAATCCGTACCATCAACGCCATTTCACTTTCTTCCATCAGAGAACGCATAAATATTTTTGAGACGCGCGCTTGAACTTCAGGCCGCTGCGTCACTAGCTTGTTGCAGTCGCTCCAATTGCCAAAGCCACACAAAAAAGGTTTTTCTCCAAAAGCGGTGATGAGTGTCGATCGAAAATTTGAATTTGCAGCTATAAGAATTCGGCATGTGATATCTCCGGAGTCAGACATCGCAGATCTCTAGCAATTGTTGCAATGGAGAGCTTGGAGTTTCCGCTACCACGTAGAGCCTTCGATTATTGCAGGATTAAACCAGCACGTGTCTTTTCCGACCTGTATTTCCAGAGGCAACTTGAAGTCCTGCCTCGACGTTGTCATCTCCAACGTACCAGAAGAAGACCTATCTGTCACATCGTATGCCCCTGTCGGAGCGTCAGATCATGTACTCGTCGGAGGACATGTGCCCCTTGCATGCCCACCACAAGCACCGACACCCCAGCATAACGTCGAAGCATGGCGCTGGAACTGGGACCCTGATCGCGTCGTCGCACTGAAAGAAGCCCTGAGCTCAATGCAGCTTTTGCCACCAGCTGAGGAAATCCCGCAGTTATCAATGACAGACCTCTGGTCGCATTGGCATGACTCGCTTATCAACACAGCACACGTGTACTGTACTAACTTCGCACCACGACATACACACCAGACATGCCCAGGTCGGCGACCATGGATGACTCAACAGCTTCTTTGCAGCATTAAACTCAAGCATCAGCTCTACCGTCAGTATCTCAGAACTCGCAGTGCCGAGAACTGGCTCACATTCGTTACTCAACGCAATATGACCACAACACTACTGAGAGAAGCTAAATCCGCCTTCGTATCCACTACCGCGCAAGGCGACGTGACTGGTGTCCCGCAGCGAAACCTGTACAAGTTAATGAAATCACTGCGGTCGTCCCCGAAAAGGAGCTTCCACCTATTTCAGCGAACGAAACAGTGGCTAGATCAGACGGAGAAAAGGCGGAAGCGTTAGGCCTTGACGGATTTTGCTAGCATAATTTTTCGCATAATTCCTACCAAAATCGAATAATCGCATAATTCGAGGCAAAATGCATACGAATCGCATACAATTGTAATAATCCGCCTGTTCGCATCAAATTCCATACAGTTGTACATGTTCTACAAGTACAAGTACAAGTAGATGCACTAGGAAGTTGTAGGTTTACGACTCCCTTGATAACATGTACAGTCCACTACAATCAGTGATGGTCGTAGCTAGGTCAGACGGTGCGTTGACCCCGTTGAACTTTTGCTACTACAGTACAACGCCCTCTACAAAAAAGTTCCCCTGTTAAGCCATGGTAAAAAATAAATTTTATTCTCAGGTCATGAGCCTGTGAAAATCGGTGCGAGCGAGCGACTTTTTATTCTATTTCCCACAATTTTTTCATTTCCAAAGATAGGGTCACACACATGAACGTCACAGGTTATTATAATTATTTATTATTCAGGCCAGGACGAAATAGTGGTTGCGACTTCGGCGATGATTTGTAAGAAAGGTTTGCTCCCCACACCGGAGCTCGCTCTATTCCGCCGACTTTACTTGACACTTGACTGACTCACGACTGCCATCCAGAGCACACGAGAAGTCCATCGAACCTTCGACTCGGCAAACCTGCAAGAAAGCACCACTCCCTGCTCAATACACAGTGTTTCGGGGAATTCACCCCTCATCAGTTGAGCTTGAGTAGGCTGAGGAAGATTGTGCCTGAAGAGCACCACTTATATAGTGCTCTCCAGGCACAAACATCACCAGGGATACAAACTTACAGAGACGCTCCGCTTCCAGCGCGACAAACACCGGAGCGTCTCTGTAAGTTTGTATCCCTGGTGATGTTTGTGCCTGGAGAGCACTATACAAGTGGTGCTCTTCAGGCACAATCTTCCTCAGCCTACTCAAGCTCAACTGATGAGGGGTGAATTCCCCGAAACACTGTGTATTGAGCAGGGAGTGGTGCTTTCTTGCAGGTTTGCCGAGTCGAAGGTTCGATGGACTTCTCGTGTGCTCTGGATGGCAGTCGTGAGTCAGTCAAGTGTCAAGTAAATTCAGGCCAGGGAGTAGAAAAATACCGGTATTTTACTACTCCCTGATTCACGCCTTTCGCAATGACCGTTTTCATGTGCGCATATGCATGCATAGAAATAAAACAAATCATCCGTGCGCCGCCAAAAATCGGTGCGCGCGTACTTGAGAATCAAAGATAATTTTTACCATGGCCTTATTTTGCACAGAACCATTTGCATTAGCAGCATATGTGAGCATAATGCGGCATAATATGATAACTTTTAGCATAAAAATAGCATAATTCTGCAATTTTTTCAGCAATGCGAAAAGCATAATTTCACAAAAATATTAGCATAATCCGTCAAGGCCTAGGAAGCGTTTAACAATTTTTTTTCATTGCGGAAAGCCAGCGACAACTTTCACACCAAGGTTCAACTCGAGTGACAGGACTGCACCCAAAAAAGGTCAAACAGGCTAGTAAGTTGTACCCTGCAGGCACGGTGACCAGCTGACTGGTGTACGCAGGAGCACGTGACTGCTTGTTCAACCATGTTCGATTGGGAATAAAGGAGGAACGCTGCATCGCAGCCTTTTCGGACCAAAACCAGTCGACTCAGCGTCCAAAAGACTACAACATATGGGCCAATCGCGGTCATCCGTGCTTTTATAAGAACGAAATGGCACTTTTAGTGACATTTTGCATACAAATCCCCATCTAGTAGGGCGCAGTCACCCAGTTTCGGTGGAAGTGCGCGAGTTCGATTGGGATTCAAGTAGGAAGGGAGCGTCTCAGCTTTCTCGGACCAAGACCATTCGACTCAGGACCCCGAAGACTACAACTGGTGAAATTTTAACTTTTGCCTTAACTTCCCCTTTAAACAAGCCCTACTAGCATGGGACATCCACCACCAAACCTCCCCACCACACCTGCAACAACCACATCTTGCACCACAACGTCAACACCAACCATACACCCTTCGACAGACAAGGACCTACTCCATCGGACACGCACACACGACCAGGCACCGAGATTCCCCCATCAACAGTGCCCTCACCCTCTACAACTCACTCCCTATCGACATCACAACCCAACCTCGTAGAAATTCTTTCCGAAACAATGCATCCAGTCTTCTTTTGAGCAGTACCTGTTCCTGCTCCGCGCATCCCCCTGGTTTCTGATATCTCGAACGTGTACTTAACTATCTCGATCACCCCTGCTAACGTTATTGCCCCCGCTTGTTTTTCATGATCCATTGCTTCTTGCATCTCGGTTAATTTCGATCTAGCTGTTTCTGGCTAGTACCAGTTCTATCGCACTTATTAATCATCCTTAGTGGTGTCACGCCATAGTGGAATAAAAGAATAATAATATTGAATTTGAGCAAGAAATGACGGAGTTACGAAGGTTGCTATTTTCGAAAAATGTTCGAAAAAATTGCTGCATAACCGTCGATCAAACGGTTATCCGTTTGTTTGACCCTAACGGTTACTTTCAGCCCTAAACATGACCCACCTGTAAAAGGAGTGGTCGCATTGATTTGAATTTTGGTTTGTTTGTAGGCTGCTGGCACCCACATTCAATGACCCAGAAACTTTGGCACTGATGTGAATACATTAGTAGGAAAGTGAAGATTCACGGCGAAAAGCACCAAACTTGGAGATAGGTTATTTCCAGCTTTCAGCAGCCCTGGGCGAGTTGTTTAGAGATATATGGCTCCCTTTCTTGGCGCAGCTTCATGTGTCCAGCTTTACAACAAGATAAGAATGGTCATTTTTCAGGTTTCGAGGTCCAACCGTGCAAAAAGGTGAGAAATTGTCAAAAGGTTGACCATTTTTGACCACCTGTCAATTTTAATGCACATCTCTATAACATGACCTAGCTGTAATGTGAGTGCTCGCATGGATTGGATTTTTGGTTTTCTTGTAGGCCGCTGCAACCCACATTCAATGACCCAGACACATTGGCATTGCTGTGAATATTTTAGTCGCAAAGTGAGATTCACGGCGAAAAGTCTCAAACTTTGAGATTGGTTATTTTCAGCTTTCAGCAGCCCTGCGCGAGTTGTTTAGAGAAATGTGGCTCTTTTGTTTGGTGCACCTTCATATGTCCAGCTATACAGCAATATCAGGATGGTCATTTTCGGGTTTTGGGATTTCAAACGTGCAGAAAGATGAGAAATTGTCAAATTTGACCATTTTTGACCACCTGTCAATTTTAATGCACCTCTCTATAACACGACCCAGCTGTAATGTGAGGGCTCGCATTGATGTACTTTTTGGTTTGCTTGTAGGCCGCTGGCACCCACATTCAATGACCCAGAAACTTTGGCACTGCTGTGAATACTTTAGTCGCAAAGTAAAGATTCACGGATAATATTCCCAAACTTGGAGATATTCTATTTTCAGCTTTCAGCCGCCCTGGGCGAGTTGTTTAGAGAAACGTGTCTGTTTTTCTTGGTGCACCTCCCTATATCAGGCTTTACGCCAAGATTAAGGTGGTAATTGTCAAGGTTTGAGCTTCAAACGGGCAGTAAGGTGAGGAATTGTCAAATTTTGACCATTTTGGACTACCTGTCAATGTTAATGCACCTATCTATAACATGACCCAGCTGTAATGTGAGTGGTCGTATTGATTTGATTTTTGGGTTGCTTGTAGGTCGCTGGAACCCACATTCAATGGTCCAGAAGTTCTGTCACTGCTGTGAATACTTTAGTCGCAAAGTGAAGGAAGATTCACGGCGAAAAGCTCCAAACTTGGAGATAGGTTATTTTCAGCTTTGAGCAGCCCTGAGCGAGTTGTTTAATGAAATGTGGCTCATTTTCTTCGTCCACCTTCCTATGTCCAGATTATACAACAAGCTCCGGATGGTCCTTTTTCAGGTTTTGAGGTCCAAATGTGCAGAAAGGTGAGAAATAGTCAAATTTTGACCATTTTTGACCACCTGTCAATTTTAATGCACCTCTCTATAACACGACCCAGCTGTAATGTGAGTGGTCGTATTGATTTAATTTTTGGTTTCCTTGTAGGCCGCTGGCACCCACATTCAATGACCCAGAAGCTGTAGCACTGCTGTGAATACTTTAGTCGCAAAGTGAAGATTCACGGCGAAAAGTCCCAAACTTGGAGATAGGTTATTTCCAGCTTTCAGCAGCCCTGGGCGAGTTGTTTAGAGAAATGTGGCTCTTTTACTTCGTACACCTTCCTATGTCGAGCTTATACAACAAGCTTCGGATGGTTCTTTTTCAAGTTTTGAGGTCCCAACGTGCAGAAAGGTGAGAAATAGTCAAATTTTGACCATTTTTGACCACCTGTCAATTTTAATGCACCTCTCTATAACATGACCCAGCTGTAATGCGAGTGGTCGTATTGATTTGATTTTTGGTTTCCTTGTAGGCCGCTGACACCCACATTTAATGACCCAGAAACTGTAGCACTGCTGTGAATACTTTAGTCGCAAAGTGAAGATTCACGGCGAAAAGTCCCAAACTTGGAGATAGGTTATTTTCAGCTTTCAGCAGCCCTGGGCGAGTTGTTTAGAGAAATACGGCTGTTTCTTTTTTATGCACCTCCCTATGTCCAGCTACACAACAAGATCAGGATAGTGATTTTTCAGGTTTTCAGCTTCAAACGTGCGGAAAGGTGAGAAATTGTCAGCTGTAATAATAGTGCTCGCATTGATTTGATTTTTTGTTTTCTAGTAGGCCGTTGGCAACCACATGTAATGACCCAGAAATGTTAGTACTGATGTGAATACTTTAGTCACAAAGTGAAGATTCACGGCGAACAGCCCCAAACTTGGAGATATTTTATTTTCAGCTTTCAGCAGCCCTGAGCGAGTTGTTTAATGAAATGTGGCTCTTTTACTTCGTACACCTTCTTATGTCCAGCTTATACAACAAGCTCTGGATGTTGTTTTCAGGTTTTGAGGTCCAAACGTGCAGAAAGGTGAGAAATAGTCAAATTTTGACCATTTTGGACTACCTGTCAATGTTAATGCACCTATCTATAACATGACCCAGCTGTAATGTGAGTGGTCATATTGATTTGATTTTTGGGTTGCTTGTAGGTCGCTGGAACCCACATTCAATGGTCCAGAAGTTCTGTCACTGCTGTGAATACTTTAGTCGCAAAGTGAAGATTCACGGCGAAAAGCTCCAAACTTGGAGATAGGTTATTTTCAGCTTTGAGCAGCCCTGAGCGAGTTGTTTAATGAAATGTGGCTCATTTTCTTCGTCCACCTTCCTATGTCCAGATTATACAACAAGCTCCGGATGGTCCTTTTTTAGGTTTTGAGGTCCAAACGTGCAGAAAGGTGAGAAATAGTCAAATTTTGACCATTTTTGACCACCTGTCAATTTTAATGCACCTCTCTATAACACGACCCAGCTCTCGTCGACGTCGGCGGATAATGCTCGATAATCACACAGATTATGCTTTTCAGTATGCTGGCAATATGCTCTGAAAATCACTAAATTATGCTCAAATTATGCTTCATGACACTGTGCTCTTTCATGTTTATAATGCCACTAAAATGTATAGAATGGGTACTCGGTATCAAATGTGGACTTCCGGAGAAAACTGCATGGAAGAAGATCTAGTATAGCTATGAATAGTATGAAGGCCGCACACATCACGCAACTACGTTACTTGTTCGACATGTATGACTGTGTATTTTAATTTAAGAAGATCTAGTCTCAGCTATGGAGAAGGAACCAGGATACGGCAATAGGCACTGCAACATCATTACAAGCATAATCATGTACAGAAATAATAGAATACTGAGTGTTCATTGTAAGCGTATGGCACAAGTACTGCTGATGTACATGGAGTTGCTTACCTCTCCTTCTTTCTTATCCTTTCTTTTCCTTCTTCTCTCTCTTTGTTTGCCACGGCGACCCCGTGTGCTGTCTGTGACTTTGAGCCTCATTTCACTTTACTACTTTTTTTTCTCTTTAACGTTACGTAATACTTTATACCAGGCGTGGGCCATCCACTGTACATACATGGTAACATGTAGGTGCTACCATTTTTCCTAGTTTCAATAAAATAGAATCAGAGTCACTGCAGTGACTTATGCATGACACTGCATTGAAAACATGACTTCAGATATGCATTTGGGAGAATAATGTGCAAGAAATTTGAAAACAATAACAGAAATACCAGTCGAACAGTGGCAGCTTTGGCTGCTGGAGAGACCACATCCTACAAAGGCTACATGCATCTACTGATCACTAATTCAAAAGCCAGAGGATTCCCCTGCCTTTGTAACAAACAACGAACTCTGGACGGTGAACTTTTGACCTTTGACGGCCTAAACATTACTTATCTGTTACATTTACAGTCACTGAGTGTAGATCAGGCCCTTTCACGGAGCCGTGCCAGATATATACCGTGGTATGGTACGACTCCCTGCCGAGTCCCGGGTGTAGATCTATTTACATTGTATAGGAGGATTCCCTTGCCTTTGTAACAAACAACGGACTCTGGACGGTGAACTTTTGACCTTTGAGGCCCTAGTGGTTTTATGCAGCAGTTATGCTGAAGGATCAACTAAATTATGCTCGGCAATGCTATTTTTCAGAAAGCCGTGATTATGCTCAAAATTATGCCCGCATTATCCGCCGATGACTACCCAGCTGTAATGTGAGTGGTCGTATTGATTTGATTTTTGGTTACCTTGTAGGCCGCTGGCACCCACATTCAATGACCCAGAAGCTGTAGCACTGCTGTGAATACTTTAGTCGCAAAGTGAAGATTCACGGCGAAAAGTCCCAAACTTGGAGATAGGTTATTTCCAGCTTTCAGCAGCCCTGGGCGAGTTGTTTAGAGAAATGTGGCTCTTTTACTTCGTACACCTTCCTATGTCGAGCTTATACAACAAGCTTCGGATGGTTCTTTTTCAGGTTTTGAGGTCAAAACGTGCAGAAAGGTGAGAAATAGTCAATTTTTGACCATTTTTGACCACCTGTCAATTTTAATGCACCTCTCTATAACATGACCCAGCTGTAATCTGAGTGGTCGTATTGATTTGATTTTTGGTTTGCTTGTAGGCCGCTGACACCCACATTTAATGACCCAGACACTGTAGCACTGCTGTGAATACTTTAGTCGCAAAGTGAAGTTTCACGGCGAAAAGTCCCAAACTTGGAGATAGGTTATTTTCAGCTTTCAGCAGCCCTGGGCGAGTTGTTTAGAGAAATGTGGCTGTTTTTTATGCACCTCCCTATGTCCAGCTACACAACAAGATCAGGATAGTGATTTTCAGGTTTTCAGCTTCAAACGTGCGTAAAGGTGAGAAATTGTCAAATTTTGACCAATTTTGACCACCTGTCAATTTTAATGTACCTGTCTATAGCATGACCCAGCTGTAATAATAGTGCTCGCATTGATTTGATTTTTTGTTTTCTAGTAGGCCGTTGGCAACCACATGTAATGACCCAGAAATGTTAGTACTGATGTGAATACTTTAGTCACAAAGTGAAGATTCACGGCGAACAGCCCCAAACTTGGAGATATTTTACTTTCAGCTTTCAGCAGCCCTGAGCGAGTTGTTTAATGAAATTTGGCTCTTTTACTTCGTACACCTTCTTATGTCCAGCTTATACAACAAGCTTTCGATGTTTTTTTCAGGTTTTGAGGTCCAAACGTGCAGAAAGGTGAGAAATAGTCAAATTTTGACCATTTTTGACCACCTGTCAATTTTAATGCACCTCTCTATAACACGACCCAGCTGTAATGTGAGTGGACGTATTGATTTGATTTTTGGTTTCCTTGTAGGCCGCTGGCACCCACATTCAATGACCCAGAAGCTGTAGCACTGCTGTGAATACTTTAGTCGCAAAGTGAAGATTCACGGCGAAAAGTCCCAAACTTGGAGATAGGTTATTTCCAGCTTTCAGCAGCCCTGGGCGAGTTGTTTAGAGAAATGTGGCTGTTTTTTTTTATGCACCTCCCTATGTCCAGCTACAAAACAATATCAGGATAGTGATTTTTCAGGTTTTCAGCTTCAAACGTGCGTAAAGGTGAGAAATTGTCAAATTTTGACCAATTTTGACCACCTGTCAATTTTAATGTACCTGTCTATAGCATGACCCAGCTGTAATAATAGTGCTCGCATTGATTTGATTTTTCGTTTTCTAGTAGGCCGTTGGCAACCACATGTAATGACCCAGAAATGTTAGTACTGATGGGAATACCTTAGTCGCAAAGTGAAGATTCACGGCGAAAAGCCCCTACCTTCGAGATATTTTATGTTCAGCTTTCAGCAGCCCTAGGCGAGTTGTTTAGATTAAAGTGGCTGTTTTTCTTCGTGCTATATCAAGCTATACGCCAAGATTAAGTCGGTCATTGTCAAGGTTTGACCTTCAAACAGGCAGTAAGGTGAGAAATTGTCAAATTGTGACCATTTTTGACCACCTGTCAATTTTAATGCAACTCTCTAAAACATGACCCGGCTGTAATGTGGGTGGTCGCATTGATTTGATTTTTGGTTTGCTGGTAGGCTGCTGGCACCCACATTCAATGACCCAGAAACTTTGGCACTGTTGTGAATACTTTGGTCGGAAAGTGAAGATTTACGGCGAAAAGCACCAAACTTGGAGATAGGTTATTTTCAGTTTTCAGCAGCCCTGGGCGATTTGTTTAGAGAAATTTGGCTCCATTTCTTGGCGCAGCTTCATATGTCCAGCTTTACAACAAGATCAGGATGGTAATTTTTCAGGTTTTGAGGTCCGAACGTGCAGAAAGGTGAGAAATTGTCGAAATTTGACCATTCTTGACCACTTGTCAAATTTTAATGCACCTCTCTATAACACGACCCAGCTGTAATGTGAGTGCTCGCATTGATTTAATTTTTGGTTTGCTTGTAAGCCGCTGGAACCCACATTCAATGACCCAGAAACTTTGGCATGGCTGTGAATACTTTAGTCGCAAAGTAAAGATTCACGGCGAAAATTCCCAAACTTGGAGATATTCTATTTTCAGCTTTCAGCAGCCCTGGGCGAGTTGTTTAGAGAAACGTGGCTCTTTTGTTTGGTGCACCTTCCTATATCCAGCTATACAACAAGATCAGGATGGTTATTTTTCATGTTTTGGGATTTCAAACGTGCCGAAAGGTGAGAAATTGTCAAATTTGACCTTTTTTGACCACCTGTCAATTTTAATGCAAACATGACCCAGCTGTAATGAGACTGAACGCAATGATTTGATTCTTGGTTTGCTTGTATGCTGCTGGCACCCACATTCAATGACCCAGAAACGTTGGCATTGATGCGAATACATTAGTCGCAAAGTGAAGATTCACGGCGAAAAGCACCAAACTTGGAGATTGGTTATTTTCAGCTTTCAGCAGCCCTGGGCGAGTTGTTTAGAGAAATGTTTTTCTTGGTACACCTATGGTATTTTACGTCAACCATGGCGGCTACAATGGCCAACCAGACCACAACGAAGTTGGGGCCAAAGATAAAGTTTATTTCTTTCACGTGAAAATATATACAGGGGCCATTTTTACGAAAAATGATTTATGTATACAAAAATGCATGTACGAGGTCACTACATTACACCCCCACCAGAGATGAAGCCGAGAGCAGTTGCTGAAGAACGCCAAACGGAAAAAAAGATCTTGGAAAGGAAAGGAAAGAGTGAGCGAAGCGTACAAAGCGGAAAGACGGGAAAGAAAAATACACTATACAAGGAGAAAGACTGTACAAAGAGAAAAAATATGCGCTGCATGTGGAATACCGTTGTATGACACGTGGACACAAGGTCCAAAACAAGGTAGAAAAATGCAGGAAAGGGAAAGAGGAAACATGCGTGACAGAGGTGGAAGAACGTATCAGAGGCAGTCCAGAGAAAGAAAGTAGAGAAAGGAACAAGGGAAACGTACGCGTGACAGAGGAGGACGGAACTTGATCTTGTCAGAGGCGGCAGCGGGCTAGGAGATCGTGGCGGTTGATCGGCGGATCGGTGGATGGTGGGCTGGTGAGGTTGTGGGCTTGGGCGCCTGCTCAATCTGGGCCGCGGAGGTCGAAGGCGCGATGGCCTGCTCCATGCCATCCATACAGCAACTCCGACTCAGCGCAGTGTCAGGGGTCACCAATTATGGTGTTTTACGTCAACCATGACGGCTACAATGGCCAACCAGACCACAACGAAGTTGGGGCCAAAGAGAAAGTTTATTTCTTTCACGTGAAAATATAAACAGGGGCCATTTTTACGAAAAATGATTTATGTATACAAAAATGCATGTACGAGGTCACTACACACCTCCCTATGTCCAGATTGTCATTTGTTGACGACTTGTGCCCAGCTGTCATTTTCAATGTACCTTTTGTATGTAAAACTCTGTACAGCGACAGGTAAAAATGAGTACTAGTACTTATATTTTATGAGTGCAATAAAGAGTATAATAGATGCAGACATGGCCAGACAACAACTAGTTAATGGATTTTTAAAGGATTTTTATGTTATTCAAAATCGATGGAACACGAAAATCGATTTTGAATAACATACAAAACCTTTAAAAATCCGTTAACTCGTTGTTGTCTGGCCATGTCTGCATCCATTATACTCCTTATTGCACTCATGAAATTGCTTTCTCCACGCCGACTCTTTAAGTACTTATAATTATTGATTTGATTTTGGTTTGTTGCAATTTGTTGGTAGGCCGCTGACACCCGCAAGCAGTGACCCATTAATGTTGGCCCTGCTGTAGTTTGTCGGAATCACGGGTAAAAAGTCCGGACTTGGAGATAGGGAGGGCCAAAGGGCCCAAATATGCTCAAAAAATTCGCATATTATGCTTTTCGCATATTGGCCACTTGCTTCAAAATATGCTTCGAAATCACACAAAAGCAGAAAAATATGCTCGGAATATGCTCGAAATATGCTCGAAATATGAACTGATATCAGTTATAATTATGCGAATTCTTTGCTCCTTGTAGCAAAATATGCTACATTTGGTACAATATGCCCATGGCGACTTGTCCCCTTGGAAAATCGCGATTCTGCGGCCGCGATAAATTTCGCGGGTTTCCGCTAGGGAGGGCCCAAATATGCTCAAAAATTTCGCATATTATGCTTTCGCATATTGGCCACTTGCTTCAAAATATGCTTCGAAATATGCTCGAAATATGCTCGAAATATGAACTGATATCAGTGATAACTGTGCGAATTCTTTGCTCCTTGTAGCAAAATATGCTACATTTGGTACAATATGCTAGATTTGCTACTTAATGCGACCTTGAGTCGCGGACACTCTCTTTTCGGGTCAAAATTTCGCCCCGTGTTTGGATGAGCATTTTTCCTTCCGGGCTAAGTTTGGAAGTGTTCCCTGACCGAGCGTGCCGTGGTAAGTTTCCTTGTCCATTCCCGCAATCTGCCCTATAATTATGTGAATTTTTTTTCTTTTTTTTTCTACAAAATCCACATATCTCCAGACACTGGGGTGAATGATGGAGTGTGGTGGTGGGGCCCATTAAGCTCCGCCGACCAGAGGTCTCGGCTTCATAGCTCCATGGACGCACCAAAGGGATATTGGGTAGGTAGGATTAAATTGAGAAAGAAAACAGAAGAAAGAATATGGAAAGATTGTATTGCTCAGTGAGCAAAAGAATAAGTTGAGTACATGTATTGATGTGAACGCTGTTAGACTTTTAAATTCAAGAGGAGACTGTCTGTGATGAGAAATTCTTCGCTCCTTGTAGCAAAATATGCTACATTTGGTGGGATTTGCTACTTTATGCGACCTTGTGTCAAAAGGACCAAATATGCGAAAATATGCGCAAGCATATTACCGCGAATCTAGCATTTACCGTGGAAAACGTGCAATTTTCTTCATTTTGACTAAATTTTCAGTGAATCCATGCCATGAGCCCATGCTATGGGCCACACTGTACAGACTTTGATGCGTGGTGTGTTCTGTGCGCTTAGCTTGTGTAATTGGTGTATGCGGAGCGTGGGGCTGCGAATATGTGTCCCCAGGGCCGAACTTTGACATTGCACTGTTCTTCGCGCTTCGAAATTCCTTGCTATAGTCCATTTCAAAAAGATTAGCAATCAGGTTTTGGTCTTAAAAAGTATGAAGATAAGGGAAATTTGGACAACAAAGTACATAGAATGGCTTGTTAGGACACGGCAAATTGTTCTGTGAAGGTTTCGGAACAATTGGACCAGCCGTTAAGGAGTTAGAATTTCGGCCAGGTTTCCGGCTTTTTCCCATGGTTTACAATTTGCCCTGGATGTCAGTATCGATTTTTTATCAAAACCCACGATTTATCCTTTCCTTTTTGGCCTTGTGGTTATGAATGCTGTCTGCTGACCATGAAGCTGTGATTCAAATCCCAAACTATTTTCAAGTCAAACTTTTTTCATTGTTTTGGTGGTCACGCTGGTACAAAAAGTACAAGCCAAAGAAGGACTGGGTGGCTGCGCCAAACGATTTGTTGTTGTTGGAGCTCGCGTTTCCTGCCGAACAAAGACACTTGTGAACACACCCACAACACTGAAACGGTGCGAGTGAACACGGAAGTCATTGCGCTGTAGCTACGTGTTGTTGAATACAACGGCACATCGATCGATCGATTTCTCTTTGAGAATTATTTTAGTATTTCAAGATCGCCAATTTATTTGAATGTAGGAGTCAACAGCTTTCACAGGCGTCTGCTTTTCTCAAAATGTCGTCGAAGTCACACGGATAGCTTTGCCAAGTCATGGCCTTGGGAATGAGTCTGTGTCGATGTCGTTTTCGTCACATCGTGAGAGTAAATTGCATCGCAGCTCAAAGAAATTGGGCACGAAACGAATTGGGACCCATCCCGCTCGTCAACATTTACCACACTTTCGACATGTCCTGAGCCTCTCTGTCCATATCGATACGAGGAAGAACTCGTTTGTTGTAAACCAGACGTACCGGTACATGTACCGACGTGAGTGAGTTGTCATTTTTCATGCTTTCGCGCGGATTATTTCTTCGAGTTCACAGTGAGTTTTTCCAGCCAGCTCTCGAGCGCGCATACGGTAAGACGGCAAACTCCCCGGGCGATCGCCAGGATTGCTAATCTTTTTGAAACTGACTGTAGATCCTCTGTTCAGGTTTTGTGGTCCATACGTATCATCGCAAGAACTGCAGTTTCCGCAAAATTACTATATCTGGCCTAGGCCTCGACCAAATATGCTAAAAAAAAGAGCATATTATGCTCGTCGCATATCAGGGAAAACGGCCACAATATGCCCAAGGTTTAGCAAGATATGCAAAAAGATATGCAAAAATATGCCAAAATATGCTCGACATAAACAGAAAGTGTAGATCATTTCAGTAAAATTACAACCTTGGAATATTTATTGGCTTCACGGATATCATGCTCATGATGCAAACCAAAACACATGCAGAATAGTATGGCTGGGGTGTGTCCCCAGCAACCGTAGCGATAGTGTTCATCCATGGGGAAATGTAGCAAACGCCTCAACCATTCCAAGTCATCCATAAAAGGCATTTCTGAACGCATTATGTCCATAATATGAATGTTTTGTCTTCATTTTCTTCAGAATATTTTAATTATATGCTGGCTTCATTCCAATATTCCCTTTGTCGCTCAATATGCCATAATTATATGAACTGTCTCACAAATGTATGCGGAAATATGCGCAAGCATATTTGGTCGAGGCCTAATCTGGCCCACATTTTTCGCTCTTTTCGCCCCACAAATTCCGGAATTTTTTCCCGTGATTTTCCAGGGGGACAGTATAATAATCAGTGTGGCTCTTTTTTTGTGCACGATCTCAACTGTCAAATCCTATAGGATTTTCTTCAATACGTCAATGTCTTCAATCATGATCATGCCACCGATAAGTAAGTTGTACGCCTAAATTGAATTGTAAGGTGTTAGGGCAGCATCAGTTGCTCTCTTCAGAAGGTTTCAAGAGTGCCAGTTTTATCACTTGACTTATAGAGACGTTTTAGGGAGGACATGTCTGTGTTTTGACAGATTACATAGGATTTGAGTGTTCTGAATTATCCAGAGTGTTGTAAATTGTAATGCATGCAGATGATGGTAGAAGTGGCAGGGAAAGGCCTTTCAAAGCAATATTAGAAGCGATCGGTACACTGAATAACTGTACAAAAATACCATGCACACCACTTGACTACAAATAATATACCATGAATAGAAGTCTGTGATTAACTGAGGAGTACTTCCACAGGTTGACACATCTAGTACTTTTCGGAAGTTTCACCCGGAAAATTGGTTCGAAATTTCCATGGGAGTGCATCGAAAACAGTTCCAAACACCTCATGAAACCCATGTCATCAATTCGTATCTCTTAATTTGCTGGCCAAAAATCCTATATAATATAAAGGAAAATCCTATATAATATATAGGATTTTTACATTTTCAAATCCTATATTATAGGATTTGAAAATGTGTGCCTTTTATGCCGTTGTTATTGGTCATCACGACCAATAATAACGGCATAATGGTTTTCATGGAAGTTGTAAAATATGTTTGAGGCATGAATTTTTACATTTTAGATTCATAGGGCGATAATATTTCTGATGAATACCCATTTTCAGCAATAATTGAAAATTTGAGCATAATTGTTCAGCTGCTGTCATGGAAAGGACGGAAGCAGTGAATGTGCAGAAGAACATTGCAGGTGTGGCACGGGGTGGTTTCTTGACGACATATCGCACATGCCGTCATGAAACTACCAGTTTTAAGGATAAAACAAGGTCCAATAAAATCTCAAATCCTATTATATAGGAATCGTAAAATAGGGCACAGGCCTTAGTAATATTGGGCAAGGAGATGAGCCGGAGATGTTAGTGTTTGAAAAAATTATCTTATTCAACTCTCGATATCTACTAAGACCTAGCAAGGAAGAATTGGTCACATACTTTTTGCTATTCTCATGCCACACCCATTTTGAGTTGAAAAATATGACCAAAATCCTGTATATACATGTATACATGTAGGATTTAGCAAATTAAGAGATAGGTTTGTATAGGTTTGTATAGGTTGTTTATCAAAATCCTTTACCCAGAAATCAAATCCTATAATTATATACATGTAGGACAGTCTAAGAGATATAACCAGCTGGAGGAGGAAATCAGGGTGGTCACTGTCAGTCTTGCAGCTGCCAATGGCCAGAAAGGTGAGAAATTGTCAGAGAAAAGTTGCGACTCAAGGGCAAAAAGCGCCAAACTTGGACATTGTTATTTTCAGCTCCGTTATGCTCCAGCTCGCTCCGGCACGCACTAGCTCACTCTGGTCCCTACGACTCGCTCTGGTCCCTACGACTCACTCTGGTCCCTACAACTCGCTCTGGCCCCTATGACTCGCTCTGGCCCCTACGACTCGCTCTGGCCCCTACGACTCACTCTGGCACCCGCTACAATTCAAATTCAAATTCTTATCGATCATATGCGATCGATATTCCCCGCACCCGCTCGCACCTGCACAAACCAGCTTACACTGACTCGCTCCAGCTCGCCCTAGCTACTACAGTTTTCGCTGTGGCCAGTCAGATATGGATGAAGAAGTCAAGACAATGTGAAAGATAAATAATAGAAAGCTTCGACAGAAGTAAGTTCATGGAGATGGTTGGAAAACACAATATTATTCAAAAGGCTAAACCTGATGAATAAGACAAGATAAGCACAACACACAGTCATGGTTTTAAAGCTAAAAATCCGTAAAACGTCACAGAAGTAGGGCGGTGTAAAGACATGGTCAGTGGAATACAGTCATACAGGCAGAACAGATAAACCACACCCACACCTGCACACCCCCCCCCCCCCACACACACACTCAAGCACCTACATGAACATAAGAACATAGTCATTTGTGACAATGTGTTGCATAGCTAGCATAGCACATGGGTTGCAGCAGACAGGATACTGCTGACAAGAACAAGACAAGCACACGCAAACACAGACAACAGGTGGCGTAGTCCCCAGAGGCAACATGCAACAGTGATTATGGAGTAAAGAGCAGATGCCGCTTGCTGCAGCTACTGTTGCTGCTGCGACGGCATTAGGGTGAAAACACGGTCAGTTGTTGTCGTCATCATCAGAGTGGAATGAGATGGCGACCTGGAGGGTGATAGCGCTGCTGCTGCAGCCGGTGCAAAGGAAGGTCCAGGATTATACATTACCCGATGGCATGTTGTGCTCTGACGAAAATATGCCTGTTGTTGTTGTTGTTGTTGTTGTTGGTGTTGCTGCTGCTGTTGCCAAAGCATTTCCGGAAATGGACCACGAAACACACCCAACTGTAAGTTGGTACTGGAATGGTGAGGAGCCGCACCATTCTCTAATCGCAACATTGCATTTGCTGGAAGACGTGCTGCCTGGCTGGCTAATGAAGGTCGCGCCCATAGATTCTCCCTTCCCATGTTTGCATGATTAGTAAATCCAGGTGGTCCAGGCTGACGGGGGGGTCCAAGCGGTGGACGATGCATGGCGGCATGTGGAGGTGTGCCGCCGCCGCCAGGTAAGGGTAGAAGAGCATTACTGTTACTCATGCCGTTGTTATGGTAACGGTGGTGCTGCTGCTGCGGATGCTGATGACGCTGAGCCGGTGATGGTGGTGGCGTTATGCCAGGCGCTGCTAGAGCGCGCTGAGATTGCTGATGATGAGGATTCCCAGGCGCTGGTAGAGATTGCTGATGATGAGGATTCTTGATAGCAGCAATTTGTGCGTAAAAATTAAAATCAGGTGGTAGTGGCTCTACCGGTGGTAGGTATGGCGGGCATTCAATAGCCGATGTTACCATATGGTCATCATCATCTCCACTAACGCCAGCTACTGTCTCTTCCTCCCGTACCATCGTTGATGGTGACAAGAGCGATGGTGATCCACAAGGATGATTGTTAACACCACTGCCCTGTCGTCGTTGTTGTTGTTGGCACATATAGGATGGAGACGCAGCACCACCACTTTCAGCGGAAGACCACTGTGTGGTTTGTTGTGTTACATCATCTGACACAAGGTCAGCAGTTACTATCGATCGTCCATTGCTGCTGGCAGGAGCAATTGTTGGCTGCGATTGCAATTTCACTTGCATGGAAAGTGGTGGCCTGAACGGATGCGCACTGATATCTAGACTAGTTGTACCATTAATAGTCTGCTCCTCACCATGATTCAACAAACGTGCTGCCGATGGCGCTGCTACTCCTGTTGGCGCTGCCGGTGTTATTGCTGCTGGCGCTGCTGGTGTTATTGCTGCTGGCGCGACAGTTACAGTGGCATTGCTGACCACTGACGATACAGTAGTTGCTTCAACAGCATTGGCGTCGCCGGTGCTGCTGTTTAAGCTGTAGCCAGTTGCTACTTGTGCTTCTGCTGACATTGATAAAGCAGTTCGCTTAGAAGGCGACGATGATATTGCCAAAGCATTCATACCACCAACAACACCTATGGACAATGACAAGAGTAGCATCAGAAATAACAACGTATCTTACAAATACCTAAAGCCGTGCCTGCGCCTCGGTTTTTATAAGCCATAAAACCTCAGGCGTGTCCTATATTCCATACATAAACACGACACCGGTGTTCATTCTATACAATCAGATCAACTCTTCTTCTGTCTATTAACTTAGTAGTCTTCTGTCTATTGATAGAATTAGTAATAACTAGGGGTGAAACGATTATACCGAATACTCAAAATAGAAATCGTTACAAGCTAACGAATCGATTATTCGAAAGGTTTTGATTACTCAATTATGCATACAGTATACATATGTATCACTCTCTTATTATTGACCACCACAGAAACTTGTGATCTCTAAGCGGTCAAATATCAGCATTATATTGACCGCTTATATTGACCACTTATATCTAGGGGTGAAACGAACAAGGAATTTCGTATACGAACGAACTTCAACACTAACGAACGAACTCGAACGAATATTCTCTAATGAATGTAGTTACCAAGACAGTATAGCCGTGTGTCCACTCGATTTATATTTGCAGAATTCATAAAGTTGTGATGGTAAATAAACCCTGTAATGCGTGACTGTGTGTTCATCGTATAATACAGTACTTGTGGATAACATTTGATGTTGCAAAAACAACGGAAGAAAGAAAGTGCAGATTGGAGAGGCACAGTTCCAGTTCCACCGACATCGGTAGCGATTGCAGCTACTGAAGATCTGGAACTGGCAGCAGAGTGGCAGGACAGCAGGTGCCAAGACCTCAACAACCTCCTCTTCCAAAACTTCATCAAGCTCAACTACAGCAGCCTGCTTGACGGCTACTCGCCCTGCAGCTGGCCCTTGTGCGCTCCTAAGCCGCTGGTTCTGTTGGAGGAAGATCAGTGCGTCGATATTCACTGGTGACAGTGCCGACCGGAGCTTGGACACGATGTGCCCTGCTGCCGAAAACACCCGCTCGGACGGCACAGAAGTCGCAGGGACACACAAGACTTGCCTAGCCACCTGGCTTAGCACGCTGAACCGGGACCCGTGCATGCGCCACCAGCTCAACGGATCCATGGATGAAGGTGCCGCCTTCTCGCCGAAGAACCAACCTCTATGTAGTGCTGCGACGGCAGAACTTCACATCACGTGACATGGTTCAAAAGGTTACACAGGCAAACAGGGCAAAGTGATCACAAGAGAGTTGTACCCAAAGCTGGGTTGCGTACAACCCTGTATCAATCATGCATAGAGTGCAAATAATGTGTACAGGTTCATCACATGATGTGAAGTTCTGCTGTCACAGACCCCATAGCTGGACTTGCACACTCTTGGGGGTGATGTACTTTTGCTTATATCAAGAGTACATAACCCCCCAGAGTGTGCAACGCCGATCCAGCTCTGTGTAGGGTCTTGGTCGAGCGGAATCGGATCTTCTGATGTCATGCGTACACTTCACACCAGCGCAAGGCCTGTCTCGAGGCAGGGCACCATTGTTTTTGATCCAAGAGTACCCGCGACTCCCCGGGTTCCCCTCAGATGTGTACGGTATTATGACGCAAAGATCCGATTCCGCTCGACCAAGACCCTATGCAGAGCTGGAGCAGGCGTTGCACACTCTGGGGGGTTATGTACTCTTGCTTATATTGACCACTTAGCCCGAGGACTTAGAACTTTGTCCTCAACTTAACGGGAAACCCATCGCGCAACGGGTTTCCCGTACGCGAAATAGTTGAGGTCAGATCAACTTTTTCGCGACGCGACGCGTTTCCCGTACGCGACATGAAGTATGAATCGGCCTTTAGAAAAAAATCAGAAATGAAAGAAGAAAAATCTGAAGCCAAATGTTGGGATTTGAACCCAAACTGTCAGATTCTCAGTTAAAGAACTTAGGGAACATACTACAAGTGACAACTGAAAACTTCTGTTTACAGAGAAATATATTGACCTTTGATAAATACCCACACTCATTAGTGACCACACCATCAATAGTATCAAATTCATATAAACTTGCTTGACTCAATAAATACCACTGTACTTTTCCATGCAGCACTGCACTTTTCCCTAAAAAGGAGTATTTTATAAACAGTATTTATTGGCCTTAGTGGTATTTTATAAACAGTATTTATTGGCTTTTGGCCATATAAATACTGTTTATAAAATACTCCTTTTTAGGGAAAGCGAAGGTCAACATATGCATAATAAATGTAGTAGCCTCAGGATTTATTGCAATTACATACCAGTTATAAAAACCTCGGGGGACCTCGGTTTTTATACTGGTATGTAATTGCAATAAATCCTTCGGCTCTACATTTATTATAATACGTAATGCCCAATGTAAACGGCATATACTATTACAATAGTATTCCTTTCTTCCTATAACAAAGCAAAAACAGTTCAGGTACCGTAAAGTCAGTCTTGTATAAAAGCCGCGGCTTCTGTGACTTTCTTGGTGAAATTTTGCAGGCTTCTACATGAGACAGGCTTCTATACAAGACAGGTATTTCTATGTATGTCAACACTAAAACCAGGCTTATGTGTCATAAGCCTTAGTCGCCAATGGCTCACAGAGCTCGAACCGGTCATAGACCACACTCTCGGGCAGTGGGCCCTGAGAGTCAACAACACCAAAACTGAGTGGACAGAGCTGGGTCGGTCTGTAGACAGAATTGACGAGCGCTGGAGGACACCCCGAAAGCTGGGCTCACTCCTGGGCGACATTGAGGGTGTGACACGTCGCAGGCAATTGGGCGAGGCTGCCTTCCGATCCATGCGGTCTCTTTGGAAGCGCCGAGGACTTATCCGAGAGCCTCTGCGTATGAGGTTGTACTGCGCCTTTATCATGCCGATACTTCTCTATAATTCAGGCACCTGGGGCCTGACGGTTGCTAGCAAACGCTCCCTGGACGCTTTCCATAGAAGGCAGCTCAGGTCACTTCTCGGCATCACATGGCCACAGAAGATTAGTAATCTGGCGTTGTATGCCCGATGTGGAGTGGAGCCAGTATCGGACTTAATCCGAAATTCACGCTGGAGTCTATTCGGGCATGTGCTTCGCCTGGGTAAGGACACGCCAGCACGATTGAGCATGGAGCAATACTTTCAGGCACCCGAGGGGAGGTACCGTGGGAGGCCGAGGGTGACACTACCAATAAAGCTCCACACCGATCTGTGCCAGTCGAACAATGGGCACCTGCGGAGTGTTGAGGACTTGCGCCGTCTGGAGCGGATTGCTGTGGACCGTCCAGCATGAAACGCGCTGGTGAAGAGTGTTTGTGCACACCCTCGTCACGAGTAGAAACAGCCATGGCACCCGTATAAACTCATAACAACCATTCTATAATAATATTACTATTTGAATCTTACGAAGTAGTGGTTGCGACTTCGGCGATGATTTGTAAGAAAGGGTTTGCTCCCCACACCGGAGCTCGCGCTATTCCGCCGACTTTACTTGACACTTGACTGACTCACGACTGCCATCCAGAGCACACGAGAAGTTCATCGAACCTTCGACTCGGCAAACCTGCAAGAAGGCACCACTCCCTGCTCAATACACAGTGTTTCGGGGAATTCACCCCTCATCAGTTGAGCCTGAGTAGGCTGAGGAAGATTGTGCCTGAAGAGCACCACTTATATAGTGCTCTCCAGGCACAAACATCACCAGGGATGCAAACTTACAGAGACGCTCCGTTTCCAGCGCGACAAACACCTCGTGAACACCAGATAGCAGCGTGAGTCAGTGTCGCTCCTGGACGGTGAGACAGACATCGAGGACCCTCGGTCATTCGCAACGCTGTCACCTCCAAACCAACTAGTGGCAAGCCCGCGCTGGGCACAACAGTACGAAGTAGTGGTTGCGACTTCGACGATGATTTGTAAGAAAGGGTTTGCTCCCCACACCGGAGCTCGCGCTATTCCGCCGACTTTACTTGACGAGTCGAAGGTTCGATGGACTTCTCGTGTACTCTGGATGGCAGTCGTGAGTCAGTCAAGTGTCAAGTAAAGTCGGCGGAATAGCGCGAGCTCCGGTGTGGGGAGCAAACCCTTTCTTATTTGAATCTTTTAATTATTATCTGGCAACTCAACCTCATACGTATAATTATCTGGCTACCTATTGACCATGATGCTACACGAGGAGACAATAATGATGACATTTTTCCAATGAGACCAATTTATGACGCTCCATGTTACTGAAGGACTACTGTAAGACATGTATATATAACGAGGAAGCAAATCTAACGTTTTAACGGATGACATTTCTTCGTTATAATAAGATCCGTTGAGGCCGTACTGCTTCATATATGCTGTGTGTGGATATGGCAGAATACTGCAAGATCGTTAACATATCTTCTCGTTAACCTATGAATTTTGGACAATCGTTAAATTTGCGACTCGTTATAATAACATGTCTTACAGTAACTTCGATCATTGGTTTTGTAGAGCCCCATTCTCTAGGAGCTGTCTACATCTGCTTTGTCCAGCATAAGCGAACGTGTGGATCAAGCATAACTGCTTGGTTGACGCTGCCGCGGGAATGCGTACAATAATAACAATATGTGTGATTTGATGGGCCCAAAATTGCGGCTTCTATTCAAGTGCGGCTTTTATACAAGTGCGGCTTTTATACAAGACTTTACGGTATGCTATGTCGTGATAAATCTATTATTGCCCTCATAATCGGTCAATATATGAAATATAGACCTCGTAAAAGACCTCAGTCTTTTACTCGTTTACCTCTTTAATCGTGCAATAATAGATACATACAATAATGTCCTTGCCTTGATAGTAGGGAGGTTTAGTTCTCACGTAACGGAAACGCGTACGTGGGTGATACACGTAAAGTGGATGAAGGGCACCCACGTTGCAATGTGCGTTTAGTCACACGTAATGAAAACTTGTGAAATCTTTGAAGATGGAAACGGCATTTATGTGAGCGGGAAAGTTTTGAACGTTTGAAAACAGATTCGAAGTCGACACCACGACAAAAGTAAATAGTTATTTTGGTCAATGGTTCTTGCATGTTCTTGTAGCATAAATGGAAGAACGGGGGTAAAACTGTGTGGCGAAAAATAGAAGACCGGGGTCAAACTGGGTTGAAAGAATAAAAGACCGTTCTCAATTATAAGGCCGGGTTAGGACGAGTTAAAAAAAATAGTAGACCGGCCTACTATTTGCGGAAATACGGTATGTCATCTCTAAGCGAAAAAACGCACAGTATTCTTCGTTGGGGTATCTTGGGCGTACTGACCACAACCACATCCTCAACATCAGCCATGACGAAGAAAAGTGAGAGGAAAGATTCAACGACTGCACGAAACTACAAAAATTGTAAGCGGGGCGAAAGTGAAACTCGCCCACGTAACAAAAAAAGTCGTTCCACACTTAGTTTTATTTCCGGTGATCTAAATCCGCTAGATTTGAGCACACGCACAACCAGCGCAATGTGCTGCACTTTCATTTTCACTCGCGTACTGGCCGAACGTGGGTGAGCCTCCATACACGGCATATCGTGAATCAGAAAACGTCCGTACGTGGGTGACTGAGTATCACGTGGTACACCCACGTAAAGTACACACGGATTACGTGGGACTAAACCTCCCTAGTGTGCTTGTGCTTACCTGTTGCTGACGGCCGAATTCATGGTTGCCTGTGGAGCACATTACATCACTTTGCAGTCTCCTATAATACGCATCCTGTCCGACGGCAAAAGAGGCTGCAGATTTAGTTTTTGTGCACGTTATCAGCAATGACTACTGATCTTCAGCAACTTGGGTCTCCTATAATACGCATCCTGTCTATGCTTTTGTAATGCTAACATAATGCTCGGGATAGCACTCGCTACTGATCATCAGAAACTTGGCTTGACTATCACTCACTCACAATAAGACTGTTGTAATGTTCATCGTTCCCAAGCGGTCGCTGGTTTCTCCCACAATTTCATCGTACTGTTGTACGACATGCTATACGACATCCTTATACCGTACAACACCGTATTGATGTCTGGCTGGCTGTCTTTGATGGTACGGTATGGGACAGGTACGGGATAGCGGCAGGCATGCCGATGGCACAAACAAACACGGAATTAAAGCTGTGTGGACCCTGGCTAGCGCCAGCCGTTCCTGAAGTAACGTCTTTTGCATAGCTACGGGAATAAAATGATACCCGTGCAGGCTCATGTCACAAAACAAAGTAGCAGTAGTATAGTTGCAGAACGTTTTCTTGTCACGTTTATGAATGGAAACTTGGGACTGGCAGAAAATAGATAGCCAGCAGTAGGATATATACAGTCAACTCCGCTAAGAACGACTGCGGATATAACGACAATTCGCTAATAACGACTGCAGCGGATATGACAATTCGCTAATAACGACTGCGGATATGACCACAATTCGCTAATAACGACTGCGGATATAACCACAATTCGCTAATAACGACTGCGGATATGACGACAATTCGCTAATAACGACTGCGGATATGACCACAATTCGCGAATAACGACAGAATTTCCATGCCCAGAGCAAAGTCCCATCTACCTGTATACATATAACGAGACTTCGGGTATAACGACACTTCGCGAATAAGGATATTTTTTCTGATGCCCGGTAGAGTGTCGTTATACGCAAAGTTGACTGTACAGTTGAGTTGAAGTTGCAGCGTGCACAAAAGGAATTACAAATACGTGACAACTATTGTTGGGCCTTAGGCTTTACATTTAGGGGTCGTCGCAAACGTTTTCTGTCGTCCCTGAAACGAACATCATTCATTTCGTACTTGGACCCCCTCCCCTCCCTCTGAAACGAACACAGCTTGCTATGCTGGACGACGAAAATCGCACTCAAGTACATGTCAGAATTTATGTACAGTGTCGGTCGACTTTAATACTGCATGCCTGAGTACACGAGTACATGCAGAAAATGGTCAATTTCAGCGTTGCTGCTCCAAACAGCAACTAGCTTCGACTAGCTACACAGATTACACCAAAGGATCAAACAACAACCATTTTCTTCAGGTTTTTTTGGCAGAAGGCTTTCTTGTGCTTGGCCAACCAGGCCAAAAATCACACCTCGGAGGACTACAAAAACTACAACTCTCAGATGTCCTAGATTGCTGGCCATGCGTGTGCATTTTCGTTTTGAACAACCTCTCTATTCTCAGGTTGCACCTTCTTCCCCAATTACAATGATAATACGCAGCAGTCATATGTAGGGAAGTTTCCTGCTGCTTATCTGCACCACTCTCTGATTTGAACTACACATGGAAAACAATGAAAACTATGCTGTTTGTGCTGCATGTGTACTGTGTGTACTGTGTGTACTGTGTGTGCTGCATGTGTACTGTGTGTACTGTGTGTACTGTGTGTACTGCATGTGTGCTGCATGTGTACTGTGTGTACTGCATGTGTGCTGCATGTGTACTGTGTGTACTGCATGTGTACTGTGTGTACTGTGTGTGCTGCATGTGTTGCTACAAGAGTCCATTCTATTGACACGTACCATTGGAAAGGCATTTGTTGGTGTGGGTGAGCAGAATGCCGCGTCCAATTGAACGTCCTCTCCCCAGGACCGTCGTCTGCTTGTCAGAACAACGTAGATGTAGAGGGATGGACGATGATAATGATGGTGACGTCACTGATGAAGCAGAGGAGACTAGAGTCGATGGAGAAGATAAGATGTTGCTTGTGGGGTGTTGACAAGTGGACCAGGCTGAAGGTGCTTCACTGGATACTGCTGCAAATGTTGGTGATGCTGCTGAGCTTGTAGCGCATGCCGCCATGACTGGGGAGTAGTCAGTGGCAGGAAGTACTTCTACAATGTCAGCTGCGCTTGACACGGTATCACCACCAAAAGCAGTCATTGGTGGAGCTACGCTTGATGTAGATGGGGAGTCAGTTGACGAGACGCTACATGCTCCAGACTGCAATGTACCACTACCGCTACCACCACTACTACTACCTGCAGCTGCTACTGGTGATGATTGAGTTAGTTTAGTGGACTGAGAAGCAAAGGTGAAAGCACATACTGCTGCAGGTTTTGTACTGAATCCAGGAGGTTGTATAGGAGTAGAGGAGGATGGCATAGCAGAGTGTTGACTTGATGGATGGACGGATGTCTGTGCCAAAGACTGAAAAGGACCTGATTGCTGGTATTGTGCAGTAGATGAAGATCGAGACGCTGTCACAGTAGTTCCTACAGCAGTGACTGTGGCTGCTTCAAGGGCAGCAGCAGCAGCACGTTTCTTCTTGTCAGCTCGCATTCCATCGCGTCTCTTTACAGACACATCAATGACAGCTTCAAGTGACTTCATCTCTTCAACAATCTCCGTACTGAACGTAACTTTCATAGAATCCAGTAGACGACCACTGTAAAACACACCGCCACACAAAAATGCCGGCATGCACGTGTACACACACACACACACACACACACACACACACACACACACACACACACACACACACCACACACACACACACATATATTAGGAACACTGCCACTAGATAACATTATCATCCAACATATCTGCAAAATACAGATTCAACAGGCAGCAGAGCCAGCAGTCTACATGTAGTAGTAGTAGTAGTAGTAGCAGCAGCAGCAGCAGCAGCAGCAGCAGCAGCAGCAGCAGCAGCAGCAGCAGCAGCAGCAGCAGCAGCAGCAGCAGCAGCAGTAGTAGTAGTTAGTGTTAAAACGATCTCACCGGATACTCGTTAGCTCGCTCGACAGAAACTCGGCTCGTTTGTGCGGCCAGCTCGTTTGCACTAACGAACACCGTACACCGTACCCCGTACACATGACAGTACATATGTACATGTCGACCGGGAAGTCGTAAAATATTTTACGACTCCCTGGTCGATCGAGAGTCCAGTCCCGCGCAAAGTGAAAATCACTCGCAGTTACAGTGACTGTATGCCTGCACGACACTTGAGTTGTTTCAGTTGTCGTTGCAGCTTTGGTGGACTCTGCTGATGTCTTGTTCCGCATCTGCTGACCTGTCGCAGGATATGCTTCGGTCACCTCTCCATTCGAGTGAAAGTTACGCATAGTCGTTTGGAAGTTTTCTCCCGTGACGCAGCGAAGACCAGGGCTACTTGCTATCTTTGCAAAACGGTCTATTCTTACAAAGGCTACTCGACGACGGCGCTGAAAAAACATCTCGACACCAAACAGCAGTCCGAAGTGAAGCAGGAGCAACCCCAAATGCCGGCGGTGATAATTATTATTATTTGAACCAGCTGAAACAAATCGAACTTAGAAAAAATTATATTCAAAAAATCATATGTTGTCACATCAATGAAACTCGTCAGCTCGCTCGATAGCTTGCTCGTTAGGCCTCGGTCACACTACGGCAGTTTGAAGCTGGACGCAGCGTCAAGCCGCAGCACTTGACGGAGACGTGGGGTCACACAGTGTTTCGTTTTTTTTTGCAGCTCACGACTGCCGCGGCTTGACGCATTGGTCTACGTCACAAAACCACCAGGAAAACTCAATGACGACACGGATTCCCACGGAAACCGGCCTTTTACTTATTATACAAAAAAATTGTCGGACAAAGTTTTCGAATTTTTCATTGATTTTTGATTACAAGAAGACGAAAGGTCCACGCGTGCACGATCGTTGTTGTTTCTTTCCGAATTTAAAGCCATTTTCAGTTGTAGTGTCATTGATCAGGCAAGAAAAGTCCGCATCGCAGCTGTGTTTCTCCTGACTTCGTCATACTGGTCGTCCTTTTTGGGGCTCTTGACGACAACACAACACTCACAAGTCAACAGGCTCCAGTTGGCCGATGACCCACTCAAACAACTGGTCCTTTCTCGACATCATTTTCTTCTCAGAAAACGCCTAGCTCTTCCGCCAGGTTCGGAGCAGAGCAGCCTCGGCCTCGTAGGTCCACGGACTCATCTCGAACAAAAAGAGGGAACAAAACAAACCTTGAACAGACGAATGTCGAATAACTGCTCAACTCAAGCAAAGACAAATGTCTTGAAACTAATTTTACTTGAAAGACACTGTTTTTCCGCCAAGCGTCACTCCTACCAGCGGCAACACAGCCGATTTCCCCACGTCAGACGCAGCAGCGTCTGACGCTCAAACTTCCCGCCTTGCGTCAGTTGCCATGGAAAAGCTCATGATTCTGACGCTGACGCAGCATTTTTGCCGTAGTGTGACCGAGGCCTTAGTGGAACTGATCGCTCGTTTGCTATAGATACGCTCGTTTCAACACTAGTAGTAGTAGTAGTAGTAGTAGTAGTAGTAGTAGTAGTAGTAGTAGTAGTAGTAGTAGTAGTAGTAGTAGTAGTAGTAGTAGTAGTAGTAGTAGTGTTGGCGGACACTGCCGCGATAATGTACAACGATACAGTTAAGACAACTCGGCCCGTGCGGGGGCTATACAGGTTCCCGGACGTGCCTGAGACTGGTCGTGTGGGATCAGCGGTTGATGGCGGGCGGATGGTGGTGGTTCGTCTGGCCTACGGGAGATGGCAGAGGCGCTCCAGGAGGCGGGAGGCGCACGGCGGGCTGCTGCACAGTCAAGGCATCGGGCTGGCAAAGCACCTTTGGCCAGTCTGCACGATCATCTATCCGCCACACAGCAGCTTTTGATGGACGTTGCCGGCTCTGCCGGTGTGTCTTCCTGGCTTACGGCGGAGCCTCGTCTGGCGCACGGCACTGTCTTGAATGCGAGTGACTTCCGTGACGCACTTGCTCTACGGTATGGCCTGCAGCTCCCTGGGATACCGTCCACTTGTGTCTGTGGTCATGCCTCCACGATCGACCATTTGTTAACCTGCCCCGCCGGTGGGTATCCATCTGCCCGGCACGATAATGTGCGTGACATCCTGGCGGAGACGCTTTCCGAAGCTGTTCGCGATGTCGAGACAGAGCCACGTCTGCGGCCGCTGTCTGGCGATGATCTGCCCTATGCCACGGCTAACCGGACTGATGAGGCTCGGCTGGACATTCGTGCCCGGGGCTTCTGGACAAGGCAGCAAGACGCTTATTTTGATGTTAGGGTAACCCACCCTAAGGCGTCTGTGCTGTCTGGTCCAGAAGTCCTTAACCAGCTCAGGGCCCATGAACGGCAAAAGAAGCAGCAGTACGGTGCCAGGGTCACTGATGTCGAGAGAGGCTCGTTCACCCCTCTTGTGTTCGCCACGAATGGGATGGCGGGGCCGGAGTGCTCACGATTCCTGGCGACACTTGCTGGTCGGCTCGCGGAGCGCAACAAAGACATCCGGTACTCAAGCAACGTCAGTGCATTGCGTGTTCGGCTGGCGTTCTGCCTAGTGCGGTGGGCAATAACCTGCTTTCGCGGTTGCCGGTCCTCCTACAAGCGTGGTGTCCGCTCGTCGTTGTTGGTGCAGTGTCGACAGGCTGCCGGCTGAGATCCAGTGTCCATGTGTCAATCTGGACAATATAACAATGGCTCAAAGACCTTAACAATCGATTACTTCTCTTGATATACTAGTACTCTTCTCGGATTGCATTCCCTCTTTCTTTCTCTCTTCCATTACTTGTGTGTTTACCGTGGTATTGTTTTCTGCCCGTAAAAGTGGTTTGGTCAGTAGTAGTAGTAGTAGTAGTAGTAGGTTCTTTTTTCAACCAGATGAGACCAGGCGACGCTTGCGAACACCAGAATTTGATGATACCATCTTTGAATTCATGGTGAGAATAAAGAATTCAAAGATGGCATCATCGAATTAGTCTCCGTGTACTTACTCCGGAAACAAAAACTTCGTGACTTTTTGACATAACTTCAAGGAGTTACTGTGCTCAACAAAAGTGTTCTTTTGGAAGAGAATCACTTCAACACATTCAATCGACATATCTACAATATCTACAGGATCGATCGATTAGTGGGAGTAGAGTCTCAGTCTGGGTCGCCATCGCTCGACTCATCACAGCTGAAACCGTTCCAAGTGGCAGGTCGATCGACGCGATGCCGAATGTCACAGAGAAGCTTCTCCACGTCCCTGGTCGTCTTCGCTTTTATCAGAATGCCTTCTCCAACATCTCGGCGGAGATCATAGTAGCGCTGCAGCGCTGGTACTTATTTCCGCCTCCGCTCTCACTCGAGGATGCCCCGGAACAACAAACACAGGCAACGCCAAATATTTCAAATTTCCTCCGAGGGACATCATAGTCGACTAGCACTTCCCGACTGCCGCGGTCAGATCTCGCCTTCTCCTTTGGGACCAAGGATACATCGTGGAGGCTGCTGGAAAAGGCGAGATCATCCACGTTGAGGTCTGGGCTCTGCAGTGACTAAACGACTTCTATTTTGAACTTGTTCATCTTGCTCTGCTGCGCGAAGTGAATCGTCACATCTCTGCGTTTTGGAGTTTTGACATCTTGCCGACCTGTTCGCATGCAGACAGGCGTTTCGGGGATGGCGAAGATTTCAAAACGCTAGCTGCTATTGCAATTCATTTTCCACTCTTCTTGCGCCTCAGTGCCATTGTCCTGCTCTGTCAAGTTCTGAACTAAAAAATAGCTACGACGAGCAGTGAGCGCAGTGCTTTTCTTCCCATTGAGCCCGGTGGACGAAAAATGAAAAACATGTTCGTTTCGCTTTGTTTGCAGCGTCGACACCCATGCTCTGCGACGACTTTCGGCTCTCCAAAATATGAATCATGCCCTCCTACGATTCCGAAATGTCATGTCAGTGTTTCAGGCTGACAGAACCAGAGAGAGAAAGAGAGAGAGAGAGAGAGAGAGAGAGAGAGAGAGAGAGAGAGAGAGAGAGAGAGAGAGAGAAATAACAGCAGCAAAAAGTAGTGACAAAAAGTCACGAAGTTTTTGTTTCCGGAGGAAGTAAACAAACACTCAGCAATTTATTCCAGGACTCAGGAGCATACATGCAGGCACAACACTCAGCAATTTATTCCAGGACTCATACATGCAGGCACAACGGTCAACTGACTTTGATGCCTGCTTCATCACTACGATATTGGGATTTTGGCAGTTATGATCACCAGCAATCTTGAGTTCAGTATTTGTTGAGAGTTTTAGAAGTCAAAGAGGAATCACCATCAGCAACAGCAGTGGTTGTATCAGCAATGCAACTTACCGCCGGACATTCAGTGTATCAATCAGAACAGTTAAGACCTTGATATCGTCATCGTCATCTTCATCATCTCCGTCTCCATCAGTCTCCACTATTCCATTACAAACTCCACTACGAAGAACAAGAACAACACAATACAGAAAACAATTACATGCAAGGCATATTCCAAAAAAAGCCAAAAAAAGTAATGCAACAGACAAGTGCTCTCGTTCAGGAAACAGTAGATTAGAATGATGGGGGGGGGGACTTACGCATCACCGTCTTCAGAGACATCCTCTACTTCAGCACATATCAACTTCTCTAAATCATCTAGATCACCTACACAGGATGCACACATGCATGCGATACGCAGGCAGTCACATACACAGCCACACATACGCGGCCACACACACACAGCCGCGCATACACATATACACATACACGAACCATCAAACACACATACACAGATACACAAACACACATACACATGCACAAACGCATGTACACAAACACAAAGGTTGGAGAGACACTAAATTGTAAAGTATGTGTACAAGTGCCTCAAAATACTTCACACAAATAGCTTCATATGTATATGTATGTATATGTATATGTATATGTATGAGAAGGTGCAAAATCGCAGCGGTTTGACAGCAAACTGTGTAGACCAAAACCGGTCATCTGTGTGGATTGTTCACTCGAAATATGCTTGTGGAAGGAAGCTGGTATGTTGAAGTCTAATCCGAGGCCAGAGTCGATGGAACTGAGCCACTCCGCTGTGTTGCCCCGTTGCCTCCAAGATGCCCAATTTGTTACAGAGGTGGCTAAAAATAGGATCAGTTTTCGAGTCCACTTCAAGTTCACCCTGAGTTCTAAAATTCTGTAATTGCTATCGCTCCACGATGGCCAGTACAGAGAAATGATAAGCCTTGTGTGTGCTTCCATTAGTTTTCATTGGTGCGCAGTGCTTTATTGGCGAGAGGGGAACTGCTGTTTACCTGCTACAAGAAGCAGTAGCTGCGTGGCAAAAACTGCGGAAAATCAGTGATGGAGATACAGTAAACTGCCCAGATCCGGGCAAGTTGGGACCGAGTACTCCCCAGATCCGGGCAAGTTGGGACCGAGTACTCCCCAGATCCGGGCAAGTTGGGACCGAGTACAGGTCGTCCCCCGTTAATACGAGTCCGGTTAGTACATAAACCCCGTTAGTACATAGGAAATCTCAAGTCCCAGACGAAACGTGGTCACTTCCATACAAATCTTGTCGGTTAGTACATAATTCGTTAGTACATAAACCCCGTTAGTACATAACATTTCTCCGTACCCGCATGCCACCTACCTCAATAGTACATAATTTGTTGGTCTTTTGCCCTTCCAGTGGAGGCACATCGTGTTCTAGTTTCTACTTGTGGACGCAATTAGCTCAGAAATCAGAGAGCACATCACAAACCGACAAAGCTCTTTTTTCCGAGTGACTGTACAGGCGCGGCTGGGCATGTATCATGTCACTAACTGTAGAATCTTCGCTGACTGTGTCCGTTATAACATAATGTTTATGTTATATCGAGGGAATCAAGAATATCTCGCTCCCTAGTCATGGTAGCAAGAAACACTCAGAAAACTTGAGAAAAGTGAAAAATTCTGGTACACAAGCAAGTTATGTACACTTTCGTTTAGTACATAAACCCCGTTAATACATAACATTTGTCAAGTCCCAGAGATTATGTATTAACGAGGGACGACCTGTACTCCCCAGATCCGGGCAAGTTGGGACCGAGTACTCCCCAAAACTATGAATTGCCAGTAACTCGGAACATACGTGCCTACTGCACGCAAGTAAACTTTTTTTCTGCCAATCAATAGTTTTCGGGGCCTTTTTTTGTTGAAATGCCATTTTTTGTGACTCTAACGTTAGATGGGTCAGAAAGGTGTGTATTATATCGGTGGTGGTGTTTGTGTGGGGGGGGGGGGGGGGATCCCGCAAAAGACACTTGGAAAAGGCTCCATCTGCGGCACAGCAAAGAAGATCAGTATCCTCCAATACTCCAACCTCCATAATTGTGCTCTATTAGTGACCGCTTGAGTTTGTAGAGAGCATAAGAAAGATGAAGTACGGTGGTGGTGGTGGAGGTGGTGATGGTGGTGGAGGTGGTGATGGTGGTGGTGGAGGTGGTGCTGGTGGTGGTGCTGCTGATGGTGGAGGTGGTGCTGGTGGTGGTGGTGCTGATGGTGGAGGTGGTGATGGTGGAGGTGGTGGTGATGGTGGAGGTGGTGGTGATGGTGGTGGAGGTGGTGGTGGTGATGGTGGTGATGGTGATGGTGATGGTGGAGGTGGTGATGGTGGTGGTGGTGATGGTGGAAGTGGTGGTGATGGTGATGGTGGTGGTAGTGATGCTTGTGATGGTGGTGGTGGTGGTGACCTTGATCCTCTCAGTTCTCAGTGTTGGCAAGACGGCAATAATAGAGCACAATAGGTGGAGATTGTGGAATTGGAGGATACGCTCAAAGTCTACATGAGAGAAACATTCAACACTGGATAGCATCCAAGGAGGCATGCTAGCTACTAGCCAAGGCACCAGACATATACGTGTTATAACGAGAGAGCTTGGAAGCTCAGAGCCCTACGCAGGGGCGTACGCCGCTCGCCTCCAGGAGTGGTTCCCATGCCAACTGATGAACCAACATTCCACACAATTGAAGTGCTCGTTTTCGTATCCCACGGAGTTTCTGCACATTCTCCTCAGACTGGGTGAAATTAACATCCACAAGCTGCTGGACGATGTCATTGCTACGCATTTTTGATTTTAAAAGACTGAACTTTTCCCCGTTTTATGGATGTTTTGTTCAGCATGACGATTGCATGCAGTCTTGAAAGCTGCCTAAGTAACTAGTTTCGAATCATCTGGAGCAAACATCACACAGGGCAAGCAGAAGCCACTATGGCCCGCCGGTCAAAAGACTACCCAGGGTAACTCCTCTAACAAGGATAGTTGAAAGTGGCGCTGTTTGCCATCCATCTGGACTTGCACAGGAAATGAAATCCTTCGCCTTCGGTGGCGCACAATGATTGTCGATGACGGAAATCTTTTCCGTGTCGGTCAAATTTCGGGGGACTGGATTCCACTGTGGACGTCGACTTTCAGAGTATCCCTTCCAACACACTCCCATGTCACTGAAGTAAATTTTGGATGATCCAGCAGCTTCCAACAACGGTCGCTTCTACAGCTTCGCCGACGATTTCTTCCTCAGCGCTGCTCGTTGCATGCAGCCTGCGCTTGCAAGTCAGGTGCGTCTGCATTCTCATCTATCTCTTGACCTTCGCCACTAACAGTTAGCACTGGCTACACGCTCTGCCTGCTGCTCAAAATAGCTCTGAATAGAGCGCTGGCCCTCTGGATGTCGACGCTTCATTTCTCTTTTCCACAAAGCGAAAGCACCGTCCAAAACACGACGAACTTTGTCAAAACAAACTGCAAAGGAAAATTTGACTCTGAGACCGAGGAATCCGGCGATGTAGAGACTTTGTTGAACCCAGTTCAGTAGACCATCTCACATCTACGGTATGTCCCAGCACCGCTTTCACACCTGGGCTAGCCACCGTCCTCGGACCGTCAGGCGCGGACTCCAGGCGCTAGGCATGCACTGCACAGCTGCATGCACTCGCACTGCATGTGCTGGGCCTGAAATAGCTGGATCAAAAATATTCCGTACCCATATCGAATTTTGTTTACTGGTTCCCGGGCATCCCGGGAACCGCCCTATGTACGCCCCTGCTACGCTATGCTTTTTTGACTAGCTCATCATGCATGTTATTAGAACTGATGGAACTTTATCTTTGGCCCCAACTTCGTTGCGGTCTTATAGTGTTTTACGTCGACCATGACGGCTACAATGCCCACCCATACCACAACGAAGTGATCGGCTACATCACTGTATTGCGAAAAGGTTCCATCTGTTCGAATAACATGATAGATGAGCTAGGCAACAAAGCATAATGTAGGGCCCTGAGCGAAAGAAACAAGCAGCTGCTCCGATAGCACGGCGCAATTTAGGTTCATGTTCAACCTGCGCAAAGCCCAGATTCGAATGCTGATTGACCATGTATTCTTTCAGAAATCTGCAGTCCGACGCGAGTCTCGTGGCTAAGGAAAGTTGTTCTAAGCGTTTTCATATCCATCAAAATCCATCACGAAGTTTTTGTTAACGGAGGAAGTTTCTGTGGACCCTGGCTATCGCCAGACGTTACGGCACTATCGCCCTGCTTGCATTCCCCCGATACACTTCGCATACATATATGCCAGGCCTCTACAGTCTCTCATTTCTTGGTGCTGACCGCTTTAATGCTATACATAATGCTACTATACATACTCAATCTCTTGATGGTACGGTACGGGAAAGATACGGGATAGCGCCAGGCGTGACACAAACAAACAAACGAGAGAGCTTGGAAGCTCAGGGCCCTACGCTATGCTTTTTTGCCTTGATGACCTAGACAAAAAAAGCACAGGAATGCTATAAATTCTTATAAATTTCAACTTTTTTGTTTTTAGACATAACCTGGGATTCGAACCCGCACTATCGCCCTGCATGCATCCCCCGATACACTTCGTATACATACTTATTCTTCCAAGTTGCTTCACGTTATGATCTTGTATTTGAAAGCCCTATTTGAATATGAATTGTGGCCAGCCGTCTTTGATTGTACGGTACGGTACGGGACAGGTACGGTCGAGGGTAATACGACACTGTCTACCGCCTTGAAAACGGCAAACAAAGAATAGGGATGTTATAAATTTTTCAATTCTCCTATTTTTCAGGCATTACCTGGGATTCGAACCCGCACTATCGCCCTACATGCATTCCCCCATACACTTCGCATTCATATTCATTCTTCCAAGTTGCTTCACGTTAGGATCTTGCGTTTGAAAGCCCTATTTGAATATTGCGGCCAGCTGTATGTGGCCAGCTGTGTTTGCTGGTACGGTACGGGACAGATACGGGATAGCGCCAGGCGTGACACAAACAAACAAACACCAAATTAAAGCTGTGTGGACCCTGGCTAGCACCAGACGTTACTGAAGTTACGTCTTCTGCATAGCTACGGGAATAATTATACTTATTGGCCTCAGTAATCGGTCAATAATAGTCATACAGTAGAGTGCCGATTATCCACACCCCTCGGGGCGCAGGGCTGTCTCCAGGGCGTTCGGATGAGGAGTATGTTGGGATAAGGTAACAGTCACACATCCATCTAAAACATGCCTATTCCCTCATATTTTCATCATTCTCATTCGCTTCATCAGTACCACAGGAAGTAGACACATTTCAGCTCCTCTAAATGACACTTTTGGTGATACATTTTGAACATCAACCTGTTGCGGTACATCTTGTGTAGTGGTGTGGTTCACTGGTGCTTCGGGTGAGAAAAATCAACAAACACTTATTTTCGACCCTTCCATTCAACGCAAACAGGCATTTCCGATAATTGATTGTTGGCATGGTTGACGTTGGGATAATCGGCATCCTACTGTACATACTGTACATAAGGCAATAATCATCACATACAATCATATGCAGCACACTCTTCAAACAGACATGTACAGAAGAGCATCCATTTTCACTTCAAACACACAAGCATACACACACATACGAGCTCACACTCGCACAAGAAAGGCACTAGGACACATACCTCCATTGGATACAGCACCAGCTACAGCTCCCGCCATTTTATTGGCGAGAATTGCGTCTTGATTGTCCATAGGAGTTGATGAATGGAACGAGTCAAAGTCAAAACTGGCCAATCCCTGCTCAACTAACCGATTACCAATGTTAACATCGTCCTGTTCCGACGTATCAATCAGGAACACGGACAATACACCGCCATCATCCTAACATGAAGCACATTTGACATTTGTGTAAACAGAAACACATACAAATACAAAGGTCAGTTCAAGCATAGGAGAATACCTGCACCATAATAACCTACACAAGACAAAAAATAAGGCAAAAATATTGTTTTCCACTTTTGGAAAGATCACAAAGCTGCAAGCAACTATGCTGATAGTGTCGGAGAAAATTAGCCAAGGTCCAAATAGAGGAAAGACAACATTGGACATTATCAAGCTTCCAGTTGAAATGCTGAAAAGCACGGTCGATGCTGCAGGGTGCATTTCTCCCAACATTTTTTAAAGAAATAAAAGTGTCCGGAAATATGTTAGAGAAAAGGGTGTAGATTTTTGTAGAGCAGCCGCAGCCAGCAACAACGGTGCCTTAGAGAGAGAGAAAAAAAAGGAAAAGGCTACATTTATGTGTACAACTTACAGTCTGCATGGCCACATTCATGAACAGAATCATGTTTTCTGGTGCTAGCTCCTTCAATCGATCACATGCTGCTGTTGACCAATCCTATAACACACACACGCGCACACACACATACACACACGCACGCACACACACACACACACACGCACACAATGCACAATGTATACGCCCGTCGCAAGAGAAGCACGCAAATCTGCAAAAGCACTTGATGTGCACCCACAGATTTTCTCCTATACAGTAGCAACAATAGCGGATCTGAATCTGAATGAAACAGATCAAGACAGCTGTCTAATCCACATAACTGGCAAAGCCCTGCGAATCGACCCCCAAAATACGCACATACTTTCGGGGCCATCCGGCACTATCGATATTTTTCATGGAACGGAAAAGTTTAGTTGACCCTCACCCATCCAGCTAGAATAGATTGATATTTCAGCCATCAATATTTTTCAAAACAAATCTCCTCGACCAAAGATCGATAATAATGGATGGCCCCTTAGCGTGGATCTATACATCTGTGCTCTGTTCTAGGCAGGAGTAGGTGTTAGAAGATACATACTAAGGGAGCTGCATTGTAATCAGTTGATCAAGATGGCAAACCTAGAGAGAATATTTAGCATTATGTTTCAGTCCATGCACACTGGAGCGTTGTTTCGTAGAGAGTGAGGAGCTGCGTGACCATGCAGCTAGATCGTGGTAAGACGATGGAGAGCAGAAAGCACCAGGCGACAAAATACAACCCATGTCACACACTGCTTTCATTGGCACGTTTGAACTTTCATTACGTGAGACAATATTGATAAAATACACGCTGGTGAGATTGAAAGTG